>NC_041381.1:190350690-190359294 GCF_002162155.2 Triticum dicoccoides
CCCCCCCACCACCTGAAAATCGACTGTCCCAAAAGTTGATTCAGTCGACTGAAGTGTAGCTAAATCGGAGTAGCAGCGTGAGCAATAGCAATAGCAAGAGCAGACCAGGCAGGGGACCGAGAGCAAGAGCAGAGCAGCAGCGCGAGCGAGAGCTAAAGCAGCAGCATCTCCTACTGATGTGGACGTCTCCGCTGAGGGAGCGACGCCATGGAGGAAGTCGTCGGCGACGCTGCCGTGGATGGAGCCGCGCCGTGTCGACTCGGGACCGAGCGCCGGCAGCACCGTGTTATCGAATCAAGAAGAAAATGCGGTGATTAGTGTACAAACTCTTTGTTGGCGCCGATTAGGCCGCAGCTTCATCCGAGGAAACGGTGATGATGATGCTCTTCCGGTGGTGCAGGTGAAGACGGCGGTGTGGGAATGGAGGTGGCGCGAAAGATGAGGGGAACATCGGGGCAGCTCCTTGGAGGACGGGGTGGCTGAACAGGCGAGACGATGAGATCGACGACGGATCCTCATCCGGTACGATGGACGTCGAGGTGTTGCTGTGGATGATGTTGTCGGGGAAGAGACTCCAGCTGGGTGGCGGACGGAGCAGGGTGTGGGGTTTCATCGCGGTTTTTCGCGGCCTCGGTGTACGAATGTGTGGGCGGATGGGATGGCAGTGGGGAAGCATGGCTTAGAGACGCGCTTGTCCGAAATGTGGGGTAAGTTATGAAAGTACCCCCACCGATTTGAGGCGGTTCTTTCGGTTCATGGGTACCACGGGCATTTCGTGTGTCGGGATTTCACAGGAGGCGGGAGTTTTCGCGCGCGTTGTAATTTCGGAATAGCAAGGCGCGGGTTGAGATGGAGGGAGTTGTCGGAGCACAACAAGACAAAGATATATCTTAAATATTTCGGGCTAACAAGGCGCGGGTTGAAGAGGCGGGAGTTTCGCAGCACGATAGATAGAGACGCCAGCTTGAATTTTCGGCATAACAAGGCGCTGCTTGAAATTTCGGAAGAACAAGCTTAACGTGTACCCAAAAAAAGACAATTTGCACCTCAACACGCGCAACACACACACAAACACCATTTAGACTAGAGTAAGGTACACGTGCATTGCACGCATGAGATTTGGCAACCAAATTGTGAATAAATACAACATTATAGCATGCAAGCTTTGAGTCATATATGCATGATGTAAATGTTCGTTTAATTCTTATAGTTCATTTCATTCAAAATCATCTAGTTTTTATAAGAAAGCTAATCTATTTTAAGATTCATGGAATTGTGCTTTGTAAGACATAAAGTAAAAACAAATAACAAATCATGTAGAAAAACATTTGGGCAATTCTGATACGGAAGATTCTAGAACAAATAAGAAGTGCTTGTGTTTTGATGTTTGTGCATTATGCTTAAGTTCAACCATGGAGTCTTCTAGATTATACATGTGGCGAAATCTGGTGGAATCTAGGTGATATCCAACAGCCAGTAGTGCTCAAATTTGCCATCTTTGGACCATCGGATTTGCCTCATCAAACGACCATCTTTCAAAGTTAAAGTTACCTGCACACAATATGAAAAATACAAAATATAATATATATATATAGGGGTATAGATATAGATATGTGATGCGAAAGCCGCCCATCATCTCCAATTAGAATAGTGTGTCCATGCACGGATGCGACGTGGCCAAATGATGCCTGCCATCGGTATCTCAAATTCAAATCAGTCTGACCTTGTTCAATGTGTATACATTACAACATGCTCGTTTCCAAACCACACCGCGCAGATCTCTGTTATATTCATGCATGCATGGGTTTCAAACATCAGGATCTCTTATTCAAATATGAATTCAACTTTACATTGATTATGACCTCACCTATTCTTTTACACCCACACAGTAGTCTTCTCTTTATAATTGTACCACTAACTTTCTCTCGTGCATGCATGCACACACACTACCAGTCGGCATTATCCATCGCACGCATGCAATCTTTTTCTGCATGTCGGTCTCCCATGAAGGCACACACCCACACACATCCCCCTGTCCATCATATCGGGCATTCTTTATCTCTCACGCGTGCATGCGCAACGATCGATGTTCCTCTATGTATGTGCGTATATAGCTAGGTCTTTCATAGTTTTCCACACAAACCGATCAATCGATATATCCAGTGAGGTCTCACCCTCTTTCCCACGTCCACATCGATCAATCTATACCTCTCTATATAGGATTAACATATATACCTAATACACCCACATTAATTATATACCCAACTTCCCCCTCTCATCATCCATGCCTTCCGCTTCATCTCTCAAACGCGTGTACAATGGCGAAGATAGGGGGCAGTAAGGGCCCTGCCCCCCCCCCCTAACATCACTATATATCGAGGCTAATATGAATGTGATCATTAGACAATTGCTGCTAAAATGGTTTAAGTTCATGAATTGACCCTCCTCGTAAAGGATTAGCAATGCTTGGCCCCCTAGCTCATTTATTTTTCATGGCTCCGCCACTGCGTGCAACAGTGCACGTGTTCGCCCCCTCTCTCTAAATATCGATGTCGCACTTGTGCATTCCTTCATAGTCTCCCTCCACTCGGCCCCTCGCACCATCTTCTAGCCCCCACCGGATTTTTCCACATGTACAATCTAGCAGACTCCATGGTTGAACTTAAGCATAATACACAAACCTCAAAACAACAGTGGTTCTCTTTTGTTCTAGAAACTTCCGTATCATAACTGCCCAAACTTTTTTCTATTTAAATTGCCATTATTTGTTTTTACTTTATGCTTTACAACACACAATTCAATGAATCATAAAATAGATTAAGGGCTTCTTTGATTCAAAGGATTCTCAAAGGAATTTTGGAGGATTCTAATCATTAGGAATTTTTCCTATCTTGGTTGTTTGATTCGTAGGATTGTAAACCATAGGAATTTTTCCATATGATTCATTTGCACTAGATTTCATAGGAAACATCCCATCCACTCAAATCTCTTTGAAAGAATTCTGCATTTTTTCTATGCACAATCAAACACTCATACAATCCTGTAGGATTCAAGACGACATTCCACTATAATCCCATGCTTTTCCTATTCCCGCGTTCTTAGCTTTTTATAAAAACTAATTGATTTTTAATGAGATGAACTATAAGAATTAAATGAAGGGCTACATCAAGCATATATGACTCAGAGCTTACATGCTATAGTGTGATATTTATTCATAATTTGGTTGCAAAATCTGATGCGTGCAATGCACATGTACCTTACTAGTACTTTGAGTATGTGCAAAACACGTAAATTAGAATACCAATGGCACGCTACACAGTGTCTCTCTTACAGTTCATGAAGCCACATGGCACATGTGGAGGCGTTGTCACGACCTCCTTGCGTGGATTGATCACAGTGACGTGTTGCTGGTTCCAGAAGAATGTACTCGTCCTCCCTGAGCCATACTGGCGGTACATGCACGAAGCGAAGAGGTGCATGCACGCCACGCACGCACTCATTCCCTCGCACGCACACGCAGGTACACGTGCGGACACAATTTTGTACCAAGATCCACCCCATGTGATAATTTGACATGTGTAAAGTCGTTCGCTTCATTGATGGTCAATTAATACAGCGCATGCAAATTGAGTGGACATGAGGGCGGAAGAAAGACATTATTACTCCACTGCGCGCATGCGAGTAGTTAAATCGTGGGTTGCTAGTAGTACTTCCATTGGTCTCCTTCATATTTTGTGCCAATTTTTGAGAGTAACATAATATTTACGCATTTGAGCAGTGTAGTACTTGAAATTTATGTTCCACTAAACTCATCGGGAGCCGTTTCGGGCCTCGAAACCAAAACCATCAATTAATCTTTACCTTGTTCCCATCACATTCGAAAGCCTGCTCACACCTACTAGTACGTACCAAACCTAAACGTGTTCCCACTATGCAGGTATTAGTACTAGTGCTAGTACTTAGGTTATAAAAAGGGGGAATACCTAACCGAAAATTACTCTACCTTTCCTCCTCATAAGTGCTTCTTCTTCGTCCGTCGTTAACATGGCCGGTGAGCAGAGCTCTGGGTCGAGGACTACTCATAACAAGGGAGCAGCAACGAAGGCTGCGGAAAAAAAAGAGGGCTCGCTGCCACGTAGAGACCTCAAAAGATCTCTCACGGGCAGGCGATGGCTCCCAGGAGCGCCCTAGCCGCGGAGGCGAACATGGCGAGCCGGTGGAGCTGGAGTCATTATCCCTCGACGGCATGCCTGATCTCAATAAGCACCTCAATAAGCAAAAGGAGTTCATCCAAGGCTTGATGGAGTTGTTGAAGGAGAGACTCGACGACATGCCCGCTGAGCTCAATCAGTAGGGGGAGTTGACCGCCGGCTTGGTGATTCTGCTGAAGAAGAGCATTGCCTCGGAGAAGAAGGCGACCAGCGAAATCTTGCGACTTCAGGAGGACAAGGCGAAGCTCTGCCACGAGATCGACCTGTTGAAGGAGAAGAACGCCGGCTGGAAGAAGCTGCATGAGAATAGTAGTTCCTCGATGAAGATGTTGCAGGCCCTCATCATGGAACAGAAGGAGGAGTTGGCGAAGCTCCGCATCGAGCACCCAGCTGCTGTCAAGGTACGTAATGCAGCCGTGGAACAGATGATGAAGGCTCGCGTCGAGAAATCCCGCATCATGGACAGAATGAAGAATATGAAGAAGATGGCGGAGGAGATGCGCAAGGAGATGGAGGTCGTGGAGGCGATGAAGAAGAAGTTATGAATCCGCGGTGAATTAGATCATTTGGGGTGATAATCTCCCTTCTTATTTTGCTCATGTATTTCATCTTTTGCTTTGGGTGTTTCGCTACACGTGCCATGTTCTCTGCGAGGCATGAATAGAACAGTGGTTTTTTTGAGGGAATGAATAGAACAATGCTAACAATGAGATGACTAGCAAATTAGATCATTTTTTATCGCCATATGGCACCGGGCTGCCGTGTTTCGTGCTCCTCCGTCGCAGTACTACTCCAGTGGAAAACTTGAGTATACCGCACAGTTCTTTGCTCCTCCTCGATCAGGTCATCGACGCATTTATACGAGCAGTCAAATCACAAGGCCCCGCCTTCCAGCAGTAATAAGCCGTCAAATCACAAAGGCCCTCGCCTCTCGTGAAACCGACCAAACTAGACTGCCCCGCCCTCTAGCCTTTTAAAAAATGTATACTTTTGTACAACAGTAGTATCGATGGATTGCGCCATGGAGCAAAACTTGAAATTAAAAAAAGGTGGTACATATAGAGAGCGCTCATCACCAAATTATGCATATAGTACTATTAAAAAGTCTAGTCACAATAATGGTGTCCAGCACAACCCACCCCTCAAATAAAACTAAGCATCCTGGAATTCTTTGACAAAACTAAGCACCCTGAAATTCTTTGACAACTAAACTGCTGGCTATATGATGTTGGCCATATATATTGTACGTATATAATGTGAAGAAATGAGTGGTAGTACTGTACCAACTAAAAGATGAAATGTAAGAAATACTAGTATGTACATACTAAAGAGTTAAAGTAACGAGAAGAAACATAACATAGTTCTGCTGGGGGCTCAGCACAACACACCCCTCAAATTAAATTAAGCACACCTGAAATTAAACTTTGCAACTATTCCGATAGACACTGCATTAGAACCACCATGAGCAATGACACTGCCACCTTACTCGGAGTCCTCGTCCACGTCCTCTACTTCGTCCTTGTCCCTCTTCCTCTTGGCTGATACTTCTTTGCTTGAACCGCACACTTGGCTGTTGCTCTTCATCCAACCCTTGTAGATATTGAAGCAAAGGTAGCCATCCATTGCAGTGTAGTGGATGTGGTCTATATCTAGTACATTCCGCTGCCATGCATGACGATGAAACGTGTATGGAGGTTTCTCCAGTTTACCGTACGAAGGATGAACCATGGCTCCTTCCAGGGTCAGCATTGAAGGCTGACGAGAGGACACCAGCCGATTCTTCTGGAGGTCGAAGGTGTTGCCTACAACGAGGCATATCCGACGCAGGACTTCTTTGTCGTTACCATAGTCTACAGTAATGAATTTGACTAGGTTGCTCTCGAGGAAGTCCTTAAAATCCTGGCACTCAACGTCGGCATGGCATATGTGGTAGACCAAGCATAAGTCATGCACACAAACCTGGATCATGGCGGGCTTTTTCCTCTCTTCGTCCTTTAGATCCTTCTCTCGTCCCAGGACTGTGGTGTACTCAACATCTAGCCCAGCGACCCACTCGTCATCTGAGTCTTCGAACATGCGTCTGAAGCGAGAAAGGCATCCTTTCATCATCGCAAAAGAACGGGTGTAGATGACGTCGAACTCATCGTTGGTGATGGTTCTAACCTTGTACTCACCGCCAATCGGGGAGATTTGGGACGCCATGGATTTGGGAGGAGGGTTAGGATTAGTGGAACTGCTGTAATGTGAACGGACGGGATGACTAGGAGCGAACCTTCGTAGTATTGAAGGACGTGCAAGGACGAGTAGGAGCGAACTGCCAGCGTGCGAACGGCAGGGTAGTGGCTTTCCATTCTCCCATGATACGGGCTTCCGAGAGCCCTTGGATCTGAGATCGAACGGTTGCATGGCGTGATTCTAGACCTATGGGTGAATATCATATCCTAGAGGGTTATTCTGCAAATTTTCAGCAACTTAGCATGCGACCATTTGATATCAGATCCAAGGGTTGCCAGCAACCTGTATCATGGTCGCGCCTACCACGACCGTCGCGTCGCTCTTGCGGTCGCTCCCTTGGAGATTTAACATGGTGCGTTAGGCTATCTGATGTTGGCATGTCATACATAGTCATCACTTAGTCACTCATACTACAACAAGGTTTTGGCTATAAGGTTGGCTATATGTGTATTTTTTTACTTCTCTCTATCTGTTTCTTCGTACTCCCTCCGTCCCATAATATAAGAACGTTTTTGACACTAGTGTAGTGCCAAAAACATTCTTATATTATGGGACACATGGAGTACTAGTATTTATTGCATTTGCCAAGGAGTGGAGTGACCTCTTCCAATGAAATAGTATTGCTAAGTTTGCTTCATTTAATTAGCTATAGACTCAAAATTGTCTTTTCACCTAGGTACACGCGCTTAGCACCGTTTCTTCCTTGGGTCACCAAACTAGTCTCTCTCTTCTTGATTAACTTGCCACATCAGACTTTATGCCTATGTGGCAAGCTTAAGCACCTGTAGGAGCAAGTAAGTACAATAGTGCGCTTTACATGGCATTTTTGCATATGTGGAGGAAAGAGAGGCAAGGAAAAAGTGGAGAAGTGGGATCTCATGCAAGAGCCAGCCTCTACTACATGGTGGAGCATTCGGAGAGGCACCTGTATGGAGGTGGTCAGGAATCAGGAGACTCACACCGGTCGTAGCGTCGCAGTTAAAATGATAATGGCAAGTCAAATCACGGGGCCCCACCTGTCCAGCAGTAACTCGCTTTCAAATCACACAGCCCTATGTTTGCAGCAGCCTACTCCCTCGTCTTCTCGCGTCTTTGTCGAACCGACTAGGCGCAACTGCCCCGCGGCCTACCGCGCAGGAAAAGCCCCGCCCTCGACTTTTAAATAGTATACAGTATACTAATTTTGTATCCATGGATTGCGCCCGCACCATGGAGCAAAGCGTCTAGAAAACGGCGGTACACATGTATGGAGTATACAGCACGCCCGTCGCGTTCGCGTCGCACCCCAGACGGTCGGTCGGTCTGGCACGCTGCTCTCCAAATGGAACGCGCGTCATATTGCGTTTGCACACACATGCGGGACGGCAATTGAGAACCGACCATAGGCACACTCCCCGGCCCCGCAAGTCGGGTGACTTAATAGAAGAGGGAGACGAGCGATAGTACTAGAGAAGTGTTGTACTACGTTGGTGCCTGGACGATCCCTGCAAGACACGGAAGATCAGTTCGTCCATGCATGTGACCAGACTCCAGCAGACACGCTTGGATTGGCTATCGTCTACATATCGTGCAGGCTGTGTTGTACATGGTTGTAGTTGTGGTGAGAAATCTAAAAAAGGTTTCTTGTCATCTCGTAAAATTAGGTGTCATGTGCTTTGGATCACTGCGAGGGTTAAACTGCGACAACTGAGTTGGGCTAGTCATTGGGAGCACATGCACGAATAGTGACTACTCGGCTGCCATCTAGGTCAAGCCGGCTATGTTAATTAGGACATCTATCGATGGACCCCTTTTCTACGAGTTTATCTTTAATTTGAGCTTTGTTCCTCGTCTAGTTTGTCCGTCGGGATTCATGTTGTCTCCTTTGGGCAGTGAGGTTATGATTTCTTGTCATGTGGCATTTTTTCGTGTTATATGTTATAATATGGCGCTTCAGATCAAAATGACGACAACTGCGCCTCCGGGCCACGTGCATGAAGACTTCTCGACAGTCATTGACGAGGTCAAGCCGGCTCCGGTAGACAAAAGAAAACTAGTACTACACTATATAGGCAGGAGCCTCCGCGCTTGCTTGTTAGTGTTGCTCTCTTCACACTGTCTCGGCCTCTCCAGATCTAAACACGACAGCGGTGGCCACTCTCTCTCTCTCTCTCTCTCT
>NC_041381.1:190359806-190367437 GCF_002162155.2 Triticum dicoccoides
TGGCCTTGCTCTACTTCTCGAGCTCCTGACGTCGCTGCATTTGTATCTTTTACTATTCCTCAGGCCCCCTTGTAGATAGGATCGATCGGCTGTTCGAAAACCACCTAATTTTTTTATGTTTAAGAGGTAAAACTAGTTCATGCACTCGAATCTAGTACTACTTGGTTCAAACAAGGAAGAAAGGGGGTGGGGGTGGGGGATGATTTGTTACCTGAATCTAGGACTTGGTCGAAAGAGGAAATAATGGGGGCGAAAAGTAGTAGAGACTGACTATCCAACTGGTCTCTAGGTCTAATAGGGAAATAAAGGGAAACGTAGTACAAACTCAATATAAACCCGATCTATTGGTTGAAAAAGGAAAGAAAGTGGGGACTGGGGGACAAGTCAACAGAGTAAGTCCAGCACTAGATTTGCTAGCCTCACACAGTATAAGGTGGCTATACCAAACAAAAATGGGACCAACCCAAATATCTTGTTCTGATGTTTGTTGCCCCGAGCCACTCTTATGTAATGCCACTGGTAAAATGTAGCAGTCGCACTGTTAAAAGTAAGGACACGTTAAACCAATGTTGTTTTCAATGTAATGCCTCTAGTAATATGAATCAATGGCACTTCTTTACATATCCTGCTAAAATTTCCCATTAAGATAAGTTGGTTCTTTTTGTTAGAAATGCAACTGTCTTGGTCCGCCTACTCTCCCGTGCCCAAAGTAATGTCGTATTTAACGGTTGTCAAAGTTAATCCTAATGCCCACACTAATATGTAGCAATGCCACTGCTTTAGAAATTGCTACTGTCCTTGTAGGATTGCCATTCAGATAAGGAACATGCTTCTTTTCATTTGATGCATGTACCATCACTTGTTAGTCACCCTCCTTTCCACCTTTTTCGTGCAAACAGAGATATACATTTCACGCTCGATCTTAGTTGAACTTCACAAATGATATCCAAATTATAGTTGAGCATTCCAGCAGCTTCACAACCAACCTTGATGTTGCTCAATTTTATTGCAACTAATGAAGAAGAAGCTCTGTGGGTTTCGTTTTCTGATGGAAATGGAACCGGGGCTGGAGCCCTTTTCTTAAAAAATTTGAAGAAGAAGCTGCTAGATCACGGTACATTGCTTCATTTTAAGTGAACTGCACCAAAAGGTCCCATGAATTGAATCATCCATGTTGGTGACTGAAAGAGCCAGCTTCAGCATCCCAATCTAAGCACCCCCGGCCTCCATCCTTGCGACGCACGGTACACCTTGTTTGCCACCTGCTCGACCCTAGTGTCACTGATAAAATGAAGTAATAATACAGTTAAAATAGAGCTAGTGTCATCTCTATCATTTCATTTCCAATGTAGATAAAGAAAGTGCTTCTCTTTGTTAATGTATGTTTCATCAACTAGTCCCATTGTTAATGTTTAAGCGTTTCTGCAAACTGGGGTGCTTAATTTTAGTTGATATGTACAAAAATAGAGATTTGAATGTCTCAAGGCGCCTCCTTGTACTACCGCTGTACACTGATGTTCATCACTAGCAGAAGGTGTATCTGGGAGACTTGGGACGATGTCCAGTATAAGGCGTACCGTATGAGGCATCGCAGGGCCCATCTCACCCTCGCAGCATGGCATACTATGATACTATCGCAATATTTTCTTCTATTTATTTTGTGTGTTTCATCAACTAGTGCCACTATAATGTAATCATGCTTTTTCATTATCTGTGCAAACAGGGTTATTCAGCTGCATCTTGGTGGAACTGCACAAATGTACGTAGGGAACCAGCATATATGCAGAGTGTGAGGTGTGCCAAGTAAAAATTACCGACACCAACCATGCTGCATGCACGCATTGGCATCCACCACCACCAGTGGGATGTGTGGAGCTCTCTATGGACGGATCTTTCTCGGCAGCAAATCCTCTAACCAAATACTAGTAGCTTATATTGGCAGTTTTCTAGGGAGTACTCTTTTCTGAAAGAATCACCAATCTATTTTTCTTTATTTGTACACTGTGTCACAACTTTGACCGAAAGGTCCAGAGCTATTTTAGGGTGATTGGCGTAGTACTCGGAGACTGGTTGTAAGCATGATTTTCATTAGTTGTCACACTGATTGTAAGCATGAGCAGGTGGAAGATTAGGTTAGTGTGAAGCTTACCTTAAACCCTACCGCCGCCATTGAAACGAGGCGAGCGTCGAGGGAACCGTGGAGAACGGTGGGGAAGCGATGTCGCACCATTCGGCCTCCTCTTGCGGTGGGAGAATGAATACTCCAGTGGCTTCGGCTGGCTCTTCACCCTCACAAACGGCACACCATACTCGATCGATTCGTTATCCTCTGGGTGCTGGACCTTCGACCTGTACGCCCACCACCTCCGCCTGACTATCGCCTCGGGAAAATCTGTCTGCTCCATCGCCCAGAAGAGATACTCGATGAACTCGGAGGACTGCGGCGTGACTGCCGCCGAGGAGTACATGTACATCGCCGTCCTCATCGCCGCCGTCTCGCTCTTTCGCATACATTGCCACATGGCCCGGAGCGTCCTCGAAATCTCTCACTCATTGTCAAACCAACTAAGGATCTCCTTCAACCTGGCTAACTTTGCCTGGTCGCCGTCGGCGATCTGCCTGATTCGCTGCTGCATCCTCTCCATAGATGTCCTTATGAGTGGTCCGGTGCTAGCTTTGGAAGATGGGAGGAGAGACGGTGGTCTTGCAATAGAGAAGAGGGATAGGCGAGGGGGTGGTTTTGGAATGGAGATGATGGAGAGGAGAGGAGGTGGTTTTGCAATGGAGAAGATCAGAAGAGGGAGAGGCGAGACGATGGTTTTGGAATGGAGATGATGGAGAGGAGAGGAGGTGGTTTTGCAATGGAGAAGATCAGAAGAGGGAGAGGCGAGACAGTGGTTTTGGAATGGAGATGATGGAGAGGAGAAGAGGTGGTTTTGCAATGGAGAAGAGGGGGAGGAGCGTGTGGCAGCGATTTAGGATTGGACGAGAGGGCCGGCGCGCTGTGACTGGATCAAAATCAAAATCAATTTACCCTTCAATTAAGAAAGCGACCCCACATTAACTAGTCTCCCTTTTATTCTGGGTCATAATTGACCATGATTTTCGCACATAAAATATATGTTATACGTTGCAAAAATAATATAATTTGAAAGTACATTCAGATACGAACCAAACAATACAATTTTTGGTGACATGCAGTCACATTTTGCTTGTCAAATACAGTACGTTGTCAAACTTTGACCCAAAATACGCAAAACAACAAAAAAATACTTCCAAGACCAGCGCCGCTCTTCTGCTCTGATGGCCACTCTCTCTCTCTCTCTCTCTCTCTCTCTCTCTCTCTCTCTCTCTCTCTCTCTCTCTTTCTCTCTCTCTCTCTCTCTGCTCACCGCTGGGTACAGATCCAGCCGGATCCTCTCCGCCGGGGAAGGTGAGAAGGTGCAATGTTCACGCGGTCGTCCTCGGCGACGGCTCTTACCCTCTGTTGGGCGCGTCCCGATCAGCCTACCTTGCCATTCTCTCCCAAGCACCGCTGGTGAGGGAGGGCCTCGGACCCCTTCTTCCTCGTTGTCATAGTGTGGGAAGATCCGGCCTCCCGCCGCCCACCTAGCGACATCCCGGTGACCATCAGGTATAACTTCCTTCAAAACTGGCCTTGCTCTACTTCTCGAGCTCCTGACATCGCTGCATTTGTATCTTTTACTATTCCTCAGGCCCCCTAGTAGATAGGATCGATCGGCTGTTCGAAAACCACCTAATTTTTTTATGTTTAAGAGGTAAAACTAGTTCATGCACTCGAATCTAGTACTACTTGGTTCAAACAAGGAAGAAAGGGGGTGGGGGTGGGGGAGGATTTGTTACCTGAATCTAGGACTTGGTCGAAAGAGGAAATAATGGGGGCGAAAAGTAGTAGAGACTAACTATCCAACTGGTCTCTAGGTCTAATAGGGAAATAAAGGGAAACGTAGTACAAACTCAATATAAACCCGATCTATTGGTTGAAAAAGGAAAGAAAGTGGGGACTGGGGGACAAGTCAATAGAGTAAGTCCAGCACTAGATTTGCTAGCCTCACACAGTATAAGGTGGCTATACCGAACAAAAATGGGACCAACCCAAATATCTTGTTCTGATGTTTGTTGCCCCGAGCCACTCTTATGTAATGCCACTGGTAAAATGTAGCAGTCGCACTGTTAAAAGTAAGGACACGTTAAACCAATGTTGTTTTCAATGTAATGCCTCTAGTAATATGAATCAATGGCACTTCTTTACATGTCCTGCTAAAATTTCCCATTAAGATAAGTTGGTTCTTTTCGTTAGAAATGCAACTGTCTTGGTCCGCCTACTCTCCTGTGCCCAAAGTAATGTCGTATTTAACGGTTGTCAAAGTTAATCCTAATGCCCACACTAATATGTAGCAATGCCACAGCTTTAGAAATTGCTACTGTCCTTGTAGGATTGCCATTCAGATAAGGAACATGCTTCTTTTCATTTGATGCATGTTCCATCACTTGTTAGTCACCCTCCTTTCCACCTTTTTCGTGCAAACAGAGATATACATTTCACGCTCGATCTTAGTTGAACTTCACAAATGATATCCAAATTATAGTTGAGCATTCCAGCAGCTTCACAACCAACCTTGATGTTGCTCAATTTTATTGCAACTAATGAAGAAGAAGCTCTGTGGGTTTCGTTTTCTGATGGAAATGGAACCGGGGCTGGAGCCCTTTTCTTAAAAAATTTGAAGAAGAAGCTGCTAGATCACGGTACATTGCTTCATTTTAGGTGAACTGCACCAAAAGGTCCCACGAATTGAATCATCCATGTTGGTGACTGAAAGAGCCAGCTTCAGCATCCCAATCTAAGCACCCCCGGCCTCCATCCTTGCGACGCACGGTACACCTTGTTTGCCACCTGCTCGACCCTAGTGTCACTGATAAAATGAAGTAATAATACAGTTAAAATAGAGCTAGTGTCATCTCTATCATTTCATTTCCAATGTAGATAAAGAAAGTGCTTCTCTTTGTTAATGTATGTTTCATCAACTAGTCCCATTGTTAATGTTTAAGCGTTTCTGCAAACTGGGGTGCTTAATTTTAGTTGATATGTACAAAAATAGAGATTTGAATGTCTCAAGGCGCCTCCTTGTACTACCGCTGTACACTGATGTTCATCACTGGCAGAAGGTGTATCTGGGAGACTTGGGACGATGTCCAGTATAAGGCGTACCGTATGAGGCATCGCAGGGCCCATCTCACCCTCACAGCATGGCATACTATGATACTATCGCAATATTTTCTTCTATTTATTTTGTGTGTTTCATCAACTAGTGCCACTATAATGTAATCATGCTTTTTCATTATCTGTGCAAACAGGGTTATTCAGCTGCATCTTGGTGGAACTGCACAAATGTACGTAGGGAACCAGCATATAGGCAGAGTGTGAGGTGTGCCAAGTAAAAATTACCGACACCAACCATGCTGCATGCACGCATTGGCATCCACCACCACCAGTGGGATGTTTGGCGCTCTCTATGGACGGATCTTTCTCGGCAGCAAATCCTCTAACCAAATACTAGTAGCTTATATTGGCAGTTTTCTAGGGAGTACTCTTTTCTGAAAGAAGCACCAATCTATTTTTCTTTATTTGTACACTGTGTCACAACTTTGACCGAAAGGTCCAGAGCTATTTTAGGGTGATTGGCGTAGTACTCGAAGACTGGTTGTAAGCATGATTTTCATTAGTTGTCACACTAATTGTAAGCATGAGCAGGTGGAAGATTAGGTTAGTGTGAAGCTTACCTTAAACCCTACCGCCGCCATTGAAACGAGGCGAGCGTCGAGGGAACCGTGGAGAACAGTGGGGAAGCGATGTCGCACCATCCGGCGTCCTCTTGCGGTGGGAGAATGAATACTCCAGTGGCTTCGGCTGGCTCTTCACCCTCACAAACGGCACACCATACTCGATCGATTCGTTATCCTCTGGGTGCTGGACCTTCGACCTGTACGCCCACCACCTCCGCCTGACTATCGCCTCGGGAAAATCTGTCTGCTCCATCGCCCAGAAGAGATACTCGATGAACTCGGAGGACTGCGGCGTGACTGCCGCCGAGGAGTACATGTACATCGCCGTCCTCATCGCCGCCGTCTCGCTCTTTTGCATACATTGCCACATGGCCCGGAGCGTCCTCGAAATCTCTCACTCATTGTCAAACCAACTAAGGATCTCCTTCAACCTGGCTAACTTTGCCTGGTCGCCGCCGGCGATCTGCCTGATTCGCTGCTGCATCCTCTCCATAGATGTCCTTATGAGTGGTCCGGTGCTAGCTTTGGAAGATGGGAGGAGAGACGGTGGTCTTGCAATAGAGAAGAGGGAGAGGCGAGACGGTGGTTTTGGAATGGAGATGATGGAGAGGAGAGGAGGTGGTTTTGCAATGGAGAAGATCAGAAGAGGGAGAGGCGAGACGGTGGTTTTGGAATGGAGATGATGGAGAGGAGAGGAGGTGGTTTTGCAATGGAGAAGATCAGAAGAGGGAGAGGCGAGACAGTGGTTTTGGAATGGAGATGATGGAGAGGAGAAGAGGTGGTTTTGCAATGGAGAAGAGGGGGAGGAGCGTGTGGCAGCGATTTAGGATTGGACGAGAGGGCCGGCGCGCTGTGACTGGATCAAAATCAAAATCAATTTACCCTTCAATTAAGAAAGCGACCCCACATTAACTAGTCTCCCTTTTATTCTGGGTCATAATTGACCATGATTTTCGCACATAAAATATATGTTATACGTTGCAAAAATAATATAATTTGAAAGTACATTCAGATACGAACCAAACGATACAATTTTTGGTGACATGCAGTCACATTTTGCTTGTCAAATACTGTACGTGGTCAAACTTTGACCCAAAATACGCAAAACAACAAAAAAATACTTCCAAGACCAGCGCCGCTCTTCTGCTCTTCTCCTCTTAAACCACCACCGCTACTCTCCTGTTCCAATCTAAATCCAGCGCCGCTCCTCTCCTCTTCCATTTCAAAACCACCGCCCCTCCTCTCCTGTTCCAGTCCAAAACTAGCGTCGCTCCTCTCCCGTTCTAATCCAAAACCAGTGCTGCACCTCTCCTCTTCCATTCAAAAACCACCGCCGGCGAGTGAAGGTGCTGTGGAGAAGTATATCAATGGAGGAGTACAACCGATACGTGAGGATCACAGACGGCGACCCTGTGAAGCTAGCTAGGATGTTGGAGATATAGTCTTGGTTTGACAACAAGGACCAACTAGCGTCGACGGTGACATCCATGGCCAAATATCTGCAACAGAGAAAAAATACGGTGATACTCCCAGAGGGAGTCGCGCCGGAGTACATAAAGCTGCTCCTCTGGGCCATGGAGCAAACAGATTCACCGAATCCGATCATGAGGGAGCGGTGGTGGGAGTATCGATCCCAAATGGAGAATCCACCAGAGATTGAAGGATCGAGCATCTACAGGGTGTTGTTTGTGAGGGTGTCTTGCCAGAGCGAGCCGGTGAAGTCTTTGTCAACCGACCCCAACTGCAAGAGGAGAAAAGCAGTTGGCCCGACGACGCTTCCCCGCCATCGTCTCCCTCGCCATTCACATCGTCTCACGGGGCGGCTG
>NC_041381.1:190367722-190371563 GCF_002162155.2 Triticum dicoccoides
CAGGTTGTGAATTGTCAGGAGGAGCTTAGGGTTGTCAGTATTTGCAGGTTGTGAATTGTGTTTTGTGTTGTGTATTTTGAGAGTATTTTCAGATATGAATGTCTTTTGAATTTCAGATTTGCAATATTGAGCATATGAAATATTTTATGAATTCTAGAGATCTATTTTTAGCACTTAAAAAAATGTAGTTTCATAGGAGTATAAAAGTGCAGACAATGTGATTCTCAGAGAAGAAACTACAAGTTTCAGTTTCAGATAAGAAACTGCAACTTTCAGAGGCAGAGCATTTATATTAACACGGCCTTTTCAAACGGGGTTAACATCATGTTGGAAGTTTTATTCTTGGTCAAAAATGGAACTACCAGCCAGTTAACATCATGTTGATCAACATTCATGCATAGCACATCTTCATATGATGCAGTAAAAATGCCCACACAATGTCGAGTGTGCGAAACACAGAGAAAACGAGGGACGAAGTTTTGGCAAGTGTTGGACGTGGTTTTGGGCTGCCCCGTCTAGGCTTTCATTTTTAACATGCGCAGCCCATGACCTTGGATGGGAGGTCCATAGGCCTGTTTGTATTTTCTTAGGGCCGTCATGTATCGACCGGTCTATGGACCTCCCATCCAAGGTTTTATTTTTGGCAGCCCAATTTATGTATTTTTTTTTGAAGAAAACGCAGAGGTTTGTTCTATTTTTCTATATAAGAATAGGAACGCCAGGTCCAACTTATGTTTCCCTTCTAACTACATTATATATATTTAAATTATTTTATATGCTATTATATATTATTATTATTGTCATCATATATTTAACAGATGCTTACATATGTAAGAAAACAATATCCCACATCTTATTAACTTATAAAAATAATTTCTTAACAAATAAAATCCTGGATTGTTTTGGCACGAAAATCCTAGTGATTGTGTACAAAAGCTTGGTAAGATTTAATGACTAATGTAATAATATCACTTATTATTTAAATATATTTATAACAAAATGCTCAGCCCATTCTTATTTTTAGATAACATTGCTGGCCCAACCCAACATTATAATTAGAATCAGCCCAGCAAAATCGTGTATTTCGAGAAAGTGCAAATGGCCTATAATTTTTTAGGAAATGAAATAAATGGGCCGCATGGACGCTACATTATTTGTTCACCCAGCCCAGCTAATGGCTGTAATTAAAAAAAGATCAAATTGACTGTAAATTCTACCGCGCAAAAAAAAAGACTGTAAATTCTAAAAAATGGGTTGAATACGTGCCACATTTTTGGAGGATGAAATGTGGGCCAATAGGTCGAAGCCAACGCAAGTCGTTGTCAATTTAGTCAACAAATGATTCTGACATGTTAGCCGTTGGATTTACATCCAACGACCGGCATCCATCTTCAATCTCTCGTCTTCTTCCTCCAGCGCCGCCGGGACCACCTCCCGCCTCCTACTGCTAGCAGCTCTGCTTAGCACACTTCGCTATGAAGCGCTACTCCACCGTTGGCCAGGCCATCCCTCCACCCCTCCACACCTCCTGTTCTTCTCCACCGACTGCCGAACCACACTGCACTAGAACCAGTTAACCCTCGTACACCTCTCCGTCTGTGACACTACTCCCACGTCTTCCCATCTTCGGCTCGTTGCTGTTCGGGGCCTCGCCGTCGTCCACCACCTTGGATGCGCTCGGCGCAGCGTGGTCAATGTGGTTAACGAACGACACCATCGGAAGTAGATTGTGCGTGGAGAAGCTGACAACTGGGTCCACGGCCGCACACAAGGAAATGCCTCCTTATTACGCGCAAAATAATGATTCCTCCACCTGACATCTGGGATCCATCGGAAGGGCCTCTGTATTTCACGAAAAAAGCATTCCCCCCGCTGACATGTTGGACCCACCAGCTATCTTCGCAGGCAAGGAAGTGCCTCCTTATTACTCACAAAAAAATGAATACTCCCCCTGCCAGCTGGAACCCAGCATAGTGGGAGGCTAACTTGTGGGCCCACCAAGTTAACGGGGACGGAGGGCTTTGTCAACTTAGTCAATATGAACAATTCTAGCTCCTGTTACCGTACGATGTTCATCCAACGGTCGTAGTGCTTCTTCAACCTCTGTCTTCTTGTTCCAGCCGCCCAAACCAGCGCCAGTAGTGCCACGTGCTCCTGCCTCCCGTGGCCGGTTGTGATGCCGCGGAGGCCTCACCGCCCACTACTACTCCCACCGCTGGCCAGGCCATCCCTCTACTCACCCACACCCCCTGTTATTATGCGGCGATCGCAGCCGAACCAGTGAACCCTCGTACTCCTCTTCGCATGGGCATCCACTGCTGCATCTTCCCCGGCTCCGAGTCGTCCCCTTCCTAGTCCTCGCCGTCGTCCATCGTCGTGGTGCTCTCGGCGCGGCGTGGTCAACGTGATCAAGGAACGACTTCCATCGGACATGGACTGTACGTGGAGAGGCTGACAGCTGGGTCCACGGTCGCAGCAAGAAAGTGCCTCCTTATTACGCGCAAAATAATGGTTCCTCCACCTGACAGCGGGGACCCACCAGACGGGCCACCGTATTTCGAAAAAAAACGTTTCCCCTTGACTGCTGGGACCCACTAGCTACATCTTCGCACGCAAGGAAGTGCGACCGGGCAAAAAAAAATGATTCGCCTCACTGACTGTTGGGACCCACCAGCTACATCTTCGCACGCAAGGAAGTGCGTCCGGGCAAAAAAACGATTTGCCCCCTGACTGCTGAGACCCACCAGCTACATCTTCGCACGCAAGGAAGTGCGTCCAGGCAAAAAAAATGATTTGCCCCCCTGACTGCTGAGACCCACCAGCTACATCTTTGCACGCAAGGTAGTGTCTGACAGTCGGGACCCACCTGGTCGAAGCGTACGTAGCATTGTCATTCTGGTCGCGAACGTGTACGTACATATATACTGGTCGATGTAGAGGCGCGCACGTGTCGTAGTAGAGGCGCGTATGTGTCGTAGTAGAGGCACGCACGTAGCATGTACACATACATACAGCGACCAGGGTGCAAGAAAGAAAATACGCCCACATACGTACATACGGGCAGGGTCTCGAACGCCTACTCATGCATACGTACAGCCAGGGCTCGTGTACATAGCTGGGTCAGAACGGAGAAACAGCGTCGTCGACGTGTTCATGGGGAGTCAACCGGCTGGGTCGGAATGGAATGTGTGGTCGTGTTCATCGGGAGGGCTTGGACGGAACAGGCGATGGAAACAAGGCCTGGCGTACCGCAAAACGGAGGAAACGGACCTCCTACGTTCGGAACAGGGTCCTGTTGATCGGGAGGGGTGTGGCGTACCGCAAAACGGAGGAAAAGGACCTCCTACGATCGAAACGGGGGTCCTGTTGATCGGGAGGGGTGTGGCGTACCGCAAAACAGACGAAACGGACCTCCTACGGTCGAAACGGGGTCCTGTTGATCGGGAGGGGTGTGGCGTACCGCAAAACGGACGAAACAGACTTGTCTTGGAGCGCTACAGTCAAAACGGGGGTCCTGTTCATCGGGAGGGGTGTGGCGTACCGCAAAACGGGACTCCACGGGATACTGTTCATCTCCACCGTCGACCTCCTCCAGCCTCCACGGGCTACCATCGACCTCCTCCAGCCTCCACGGGTTCCTGTTCATCCAGCCTCCACCGCGCGCTACTCCACCGGCTACTGTTCAACCACCCCTCCACGGGCACCCCTCCACCATCTACTACTCATCAGGCCCTCCACACCATGGGGTCCTGTTCAACCACCCCTCCACGGGCACCCCTCCACCGTCTATTGTTCATCCAGCCCTCCACACCATGCGGTCCTGTTCATCCAGAGGCAATGC
>NC_041381.1:190371686-190458291 GCF_002162155.2 Triticum dicoccoides
ATCCAATCGATCGGCTTCAGTTAGTAGCAGTAGTGAAGGAATCGCTCGATCAGTTTCAGTTAACAGCCATCGATCGATCGCTCGGGTTCAATAACGTGTAGCCTGCAGTGCAATCGCTCGGGTTCAGTTAGAGCCCAACGCCTCGCTTGAGTTCAGTTAGAGCCAACGCCTCGCACACACGCGCGTATGTGTACGAGAGAAACGCGCATCGCTCGGCCCCCGACCTCCCACCGAAAGCGGGAACTCCCCGAAATTTTCCTCCCCCTCGCTTCTACCATAGTTTTTTCCGTCATGGACGGCCCAAAGAATGTCATGCAGCTGCGTCTCCGGCCCGCCCAGGACGAAAAGCCCATTTTCTGTCATGATTTTTTTTCATAGAAGTAGGAGCCCACCACATCTATGATGATATCGGGTTTTGTCACAATTATCGTCGTAGAAGTGTCATATGTATGACAGAAAAAAAATTCGTTCGGCCCAAAATGTCACGGATGTGTCTTTTTTTTGTAGTGTCAGGTAAAGCAACGGGGGCATATGTCTCACCATAGTCCATACCTTCGACTTGAGTGTAGCCTTGGGCGACGAGACATGCTTTGTTGCGAACTACTTGTCCATCTTCATCTTGCTTGTTGCAAAATAGCCATTTGGTACCGATGATGTTGTGGTTGTTGTCGGGCTTATCGACCAATGTCCACACTTGGTTTCTCTCAAAGTTGTGTAGTTCTTCATGCATGGCATTTATCCAATCCGGATCTTCCAATGCTTCTTCAACCTTCATGGGTTCAATGCTAGAGATGAAAGAATAATGTTCACAAAAATTTGCCAAACGAGATTTAGAGCGAGTGATTCTCCCGGTTTGGATATCATTGTAGATTTGCTCGACGGGATGGTCTCTAGCAACTCTTGCTCGAACTCGTGAGAGCTTTTGTTTTGATCGGGGTGGAACATCTTCTCCATCATCTTGTTCTTCTTCTTGGCCTTCTTCATTGTTGACGTTGTCATTCTCTCGTTGTGGTGGAGAAGGAGGTTGATGCGGTTCACCTTGGTGTACTTCCTCGTTTTCTTTGTATTGGTGTGTCCCACTTGTGGATGCTTCCATATCAACTCTTGGTTCACCTTGTCGTGAGGTGGAAGCTTCCACTTGGATGGACGAGGTACTCTCCTTCACCTCCGTTGGACGGACCTTGCCAATAGACAAGTCTTGGATTGCTACCGAAGGGTCTTTATATCCTACATCAATTGGCAATTGCTCTACTTGCAAGCCGTTAGATTCATCAAACTTCACATCTACCGTCTCTTCAACCTTTCGGGTGAAATTGTTGTAGACATGGTAAGTGTGAGAGTTTGAGCCATAACCAAGTAGGAAACCTTCATGAGATTAGGGAGCAATTTAGAACGACGATGCTTATCAAGAATGTAGCACTTTGAGCCGAATACTCGAAAGTATCCAACTTGGGGTTTGTTACCGGTGAGTACCTCGTATGTCGTCTTGCCGAGTAACTTGTGAAGATACAAGCAATTTGTTGCATGACAAGCTGTCTCAACCGCTTCCGCCCAAAAGTGCTTTGGCGTCTTGTACTCATGAAGAATCATTCTTGCCATTTCGATGAGTGTCCGGTTCTTCCTCTCAACAACTCCATTTTGTTGAGGTGTGTACGTAGCCAAGAACTCATGTGAAATCCCTTCTTCGTCAAGAAAGGTATCCACATTGGCGTTCTTGAACTCTGTTCCATTGTCACTACGAACCTTCTTGATCTTCACTTCAAATTGATTTTGGGCCTTCCTAGCAAAGTTTTTGAAGATCTTTTGGACCTGCGATTTATCATCGAGAAAGAACACCCACGTAAATCTTGAAAAATCTGTCACACCCTAGCTATTTCATGCATTAGAGTGTTGCATCATGTCTATCCTTTCATCAGAAACTTGAAATGGGGATGTCAGAACCCCCAGCCCACTCTGAAACCAACTAGGGTTTACTAAAAACTTTTTCAATGAACCTGAAATGCCCTTCTAAAATGTCCATCATTTTTGTCTTGGTGCAGAACCTCTGCCAAAAGTGTTGCACAATTTTCTAGGTCATCTTAGGGTCTTTGAATTAAATGATAAGTATTTGAATTTGGGCATTTAAAATTATATAAAATATTTCAAATGCTCAAATATTCCTAAACTGAAATGTTTCATGTTGGAAATATTCCAACTTTGGACCAGGAGCAGTTTGGTGATTTTAGGAGTTGCCTAGGTATTTTTAATAATTCAACAAAGTTGCAGAAAAATAGAAAAAGAAAAAAAACAGAAAGGAAGGACTTACCTTGCGCCTGCAACCCGGCCCACCTGCCGGCCCAGCCCAGCGCCGCGCCAGCGAGCTGCTTGCCGGCCAGGCAGGCAGGCAAGGTGCTCGACGGCGAGCACCGCATGGGTGCCACGCACCTGCTTGCCGCCTCGCCGCTCCACTCACCCGGCTAACGCCGTGGATCGACCCCTCTCTCTCCCCCGAACCCCCCAGACGCCCCCTCTCCTCTCCAGCTCCTCCCCCTCGCGCTCCCCAGCCATGGCCGACGCCACCGCAGCCGCTCCATCGTCGTAGCCGCGCTCCCCGCCGCCCGTGCTCCGTCTCGTGGTGTCCAGGAGCTCTGCCGCCGTCCACTTCGTCGAGCTAACCGAGCCCCGCGTGCTCGTGAGGCCCGAGTCCACCGCACCGACCTCGCCCGAGTTCGCCGTCGCCGGAGATCCCCTTCAACGCTGTCGCCGCATCAGCTCGTCCCCGACCCCGCCAGTGACCTTTACGGGTGCTCTGTGAGCCTAGCTACCCCTCCTACCCTTCCTCTCTCGCCCCCGAGCCGTGTAGCCACCGCACGAAGATCACCCGCACGCACCGCCACGGATCTCATCGCCGACGTGCTCCCGGCCATCCTCCGGCCAACTCATGGTGTCCAACGCACTCACCATGTTGCGTTGAGTCCAACCGTGCACTTCCCGCACCTCACCGCACACCCTAGACCCGAGTTCGCCTTCACCCGAACTCCGGTGACCGCCTAGGTCGTCGCCGGCGCCAACTCCGGCCACCCCGACCCCAACTGACTCCACCAAGAGCCGCGGCTCGTCCTCAGCTCCACCCCGATGCCCTCCGCGACCCATTTGGTGGCCGGAACGGCCAAAACCACTTCCGCCGCCGCGTCGGGCTCGCCGGCGGCTAAACACCAGTGCAGCCATTTTGACTTTGACCACGGGTGGGCCCTGGTTGACTCTGTTGAGTCAATGACAGGTGGGGCCCCCTTCTGCTAATTATCCAGATTAGTTTAAACTAAATTAAATTAGTTAATTATCCACTGACACCCTGGACCCACGCGTCGGGTTTGACCTGGACCGGGTTTGTTGACTTGCTGAGGTCAGCATGACCTCATGCTGACGCAGTAAACCTTTTCTGAAATTAAAATAAATCTAAAATGATTTGTAAATTCCAGAAATTGTTGCAAACTTCAAAAATTCATATAAATTCAACCGTAGCTCCAAATCAAACAAGTTATATATGAAAAATGATCAGAAAAATCCAATCTATCCATCTGTACTAGTTTCATGCATGTTTAAACAAGCTAACTTGAGGTTTAGTGCAGAACAAGATAAAACACTTTAAAGGGCCATTTATGAGTTTGAAATTTGAATCTTTGGTTCAAATTGATTCAAACCCATCTGGTTTTAGTTGCATTAGCCCAACACACTCATATTGCCATGTTTCATGCATGCATCATATTGTTGCACATTGTTTTGGTGATCGTTGTGTATCGGTGTTCTTTGCGGCAGGTTCTGCCTCCGAGGAGTACCGTGATTACCCTAGCGAAGAACCGTATCCGTGCATCGATCCATCAGGCAAGCAACCAACCATTTGATCATATCGATACAATCCCATGTTCTCGCTCTTGCTCTCTTTTACTGCATTAAGACAACGTGTTTCAAACTGCTGTGTGCTACGGTAGTTGAACCCATTTCCTCTGCATGACCTGTCATTGCCACAGTAATTAGATGAAACCCACTAGCATGTGTAGGAATTGATTGAGCCATATGTATGTGTTGTTCCTACCTTGCTATGCCTGCTATGCTTAGAGTCGTGTCAGGTCTGGTTCATCTGGGTGATGGGCTAGAGTGAAATGATCATGTCGGTAATGAGAGTGATGTGGTGAACACGATTTGGTAAAGGTATCGATGAGAGGCCATGTAGGAGTACATGGTGGGTTGTTTCATTGAAGCCAACCTTAAGAACTGAGATCTGTATGCGTGATTTAAGATTCAGCTACTACCATGCATTGGGCCCTGAAATGTGACCCCGCTCGACTTCTTATTCACCCTAGTCCTCTGTCCAGGAGTTGCAAGTAGTTTCTGGTGTTTGTAGCTTACTGGAGGCCGTGGACAGCGCTGACCCGCGGGGTGGGCTGTGATGCGGTAGGTACGTGGCACGGTGTATCGAATACCCGTTAGGTATCTCGGAAACCCTGTACACATCGTTCGGGGCCGTATGGGAAACCTCGGCCGGACTCCCTGCGGATGGAACCTGGATAGGCGATAAACCTGGACTAGAGACTTAGGTGTTTAGGTAGGTCGTGGTCTACACCCACGTCGGCTTTCGCTTGAAGTCTGCCGAGCACATGTCGTGTGCAGACGCTAAGTGGTGGAAACATGTATGAAGAAGTACACCCCTGCAGGGTTAACATGATCTATTCGAATAGCCGCGTCCATGGTAAAGGACTACTTGGTTGCTTATACAGTTCATAGACAAGTGAATGGATACTACTAAAAATCTCAAGATAAGCGTGAGTGTCGAGGATGCACTTCCGTAGGATGACGGAGGTGAATCCTCGGTGGTGTATTGAAGTGGTGAGTAGTGGACTCGTGTGCGCAAAACCATTTCAAGTTGGAGTCTCGTAGGATAGTTTAGCCAAGAGTCAAAGCTGGCTTGCTGCAATAACTCCACCAACCCTTCTTGATAATGTGCATGTATGTAGGATCTGACGTAAGTCTTGCTGGGTACCTTTGTACTCATGTTGCTATAATTTACATTTTACAGAAGGCGCTGCAACCCCTTCTGATGGGTTCTTCATAGATGTTGACATCGACGAGTAGACTAAGGCCCAGGTGGTAATCCTGAGCTTGTGAAGGTCCACGTAGTATAGCTAGGCTTTCCAAGCCTCTTTTATTTTACTAGTTGTCTGTACTCAGACAAGTTACTTCCGCTGCTGGTTTGTATGACTGTATGACTTGAATGTGGGTCGTGTGACCCGTACTTGTATGCATGTTATGTATGGCTCTCTGAGCCTTTAAATAAAGTACTTGTGTCGTAGAGTCATGTTGTGATGCCTTGTTGTATTTGCACATATCGAGCATATTGTGTGTATGATTGAAATGCTTGGTATGTGTGGGATCTGACTATCTAGTTGTTTATCTTTAGTAGCCTCTCTTACCGGGAAATGTCTCCTAGTGTTTCCATTGAGCCATGGTAGCTTTCTACTGCTCCGGAACACTTAGGCTGGCCGGCATGTGTCCTTCTTCGTTCCTGTGTCTGTCCCTTCGGGGAAATGTCACGCATTGAGTACCGGAGCCCTGTTAGCCCGCTACAGCCCGGTTTACCGGAGTCCTGCTAGCCCAGTGCTACAGCCCGGACCCACTTGCTGATGACCGACACGTTCGATGCTGGGTCATGGATGCCTGTCCCTGTAAGTCTGTGCCACTTTGGGTTTACGACTAGTCATGTCAGCCCGGGCTCCTTATCATATGGATGCTAGCGACATCATCATATACGTGAGCCAAAAGGCGCAAACGGTCCCGGGCAAAGGTAAGGCGACACCCGTGGGAATACCGTGCGTGAGGCCGCAAAGTGATATGAGGTGTTACAGGCTAGATCGATGTGACATTGAGTCGGGGTCCTAACAGCGTTGGTATCAGAGCCGGACTGCCTGTAGGTTCTCCAAGCCAAACTGGTCGATGTTGAGTCTAGAAATGCTTTAGTTATATGTAGGGGAATTGATTGTGGGATGGTACGTAAGGCTCTTTTTACTTCTTTACCTCATGGCATTCTGATCTGAGTCAGTCCATTCTTCTACAGGGGATTAAGGATTAGGATCTTCTCTCTCTATCAGGTTCACGTGTTACGAATCAGTAGTACCTTATAGGTTTGATGACTACAAGCCTAGTTCAGTTCTACTACCTTGTTATGCTGATAAGTTGAACCCAGAACCTTGATATGATATTGTTGAGTGTCTATGCAATTTTTTGATAAATGTCTCAAACCCTTCTTGAGCATTTACAGCCGTTATGCTGTCGAAATTTTGCTAGAAATTCTAATGCCTTTGCATTATGGTTGTGCTTTCAGATGGCCACTCGCGACCAAAATCAAGTGGTTCGCCTGACCCGATGCATTGGTGTGACCGGTCATACGGCCATGTTAGTCCGAGTGATGATCGAGACGGGTTACCGTTGGTATCCCGAATACACGGTCGAAGAGCAGTTTCGAGATTTTAACCAAAGCCAGTATCTTTGCACCGTCCGGATATTTCCCTCTTATCCTGGTTCTACCGAGGCTCTTCACTGTTCCTATGGGCTCGGTGTTACTATTGAGATGGCTTTGCAAGATGCGGCTTATTCTATGATGACCATCATGCGAGTCATGACTGGCCTGCTTCGCAACACCGACTTCCGGTATATGCCGGCTTCACTTCCTGGAGCGCACGGTTATCTCCGGGCTATCTATGCTGACCCCAGTCAGGAGGACTCACTAACTCGCACCACTGCTGAGTTGCTCGAGGATAAGGACCGAGAGAATCGGGCCTTGAGAATGGAGCTTTTCAACACCCGCGCCGATCATTGGGCCACCTTGACTCGGTTTGCACCGGATGTGCAAGCTGGATGCATGGATATGAGAGATCTGTATCCTGTTAGGTCTGCTCTGCCGGACATGATGGATTGGCGTGATGTGGGAGGCATCACCCCACCTCGTGGTCCTCGCAGGCCACCGTTTGTTGGTCCAAGACCTCACCCTAGCCCTTTTGGTCCACAGGCTCCTCAGGACCGTTTGTTTCCGGATGCTCACTTTGAACTTCCAGGCTATGGAGGAGACTTCTATGAGAACTACTACGGAGATGACTGAGATAGTAGTAGATCCACTAGGTATTGTAATAGTTGTATTTCCACCGTCCTGCGTGACTTGTGGAATATGACTTAGCGTGTAGTAATTCCGGGGGTGTAGGAAAAATAATGTATAGGAGCTTGGGATGCCTCCGATGATATGTAATCCTCCTCTCACCGTAGTAGTACTTGTTGGTCTTGTACTAAACCTTGTATGGTGTGTATGACGATGGAATAAAAGAAGTAGTTTCTGTATCTACCATGTCATACGGATGATCATCTTGCATTCTGAGTTGTCCATTACATTCTACATTCTATGTCGGAATCTTGTCATGTTGGACTAAACCATTGTCTTGTTTTTCCTAGGATGGTCAACACCCGCAACAACCCTGCTCCCCAGAGAAGGCCGAAGGCAGCAGAGTTGGGGATACAAATCTGCCTCACCCTCCCTCTCTGGCAGAAGTTATGCTAGAGGCTGAGAGAAACAAGCGGGAGACCAACCGTTTGTTGGAGCGTATTGAACAGAACACAACACACCATCAGAGGACTAACTTGGTGTCACTCAGTGATTTCATCAAGTTACATCCACCCACATTCCACCACTCCGTCGAGCCTCTCGACGCTGATGACTGGCTTCGCAGTATTTCTCACAAACTGCGTTCTGCGCTAGTAGCTGAGGTTTACAAGGTCACCTTTGCTGCATATCATCTTGAAGGCCCCGCCAGTCTATGGTGGGAGAATTATGGAGCTATGCGCCCAGCGGACCATGTCACTACTTGGGCTGAATTCAGCAAGGCTTTCCGTGAACATCACATTCCGGAGGGTCTCATGGACTGTAAACGTGAGGAGTTCTGTAGTTTCACTCAAGGTCGACTCTCTGTTGACGCTTACAGCAGGGAGTTTGGTAACCTTGCCCGTTATGCAACGGAGGAAGTTTCTACTGATGCGAAGAAGCAGGCAAGGTTCCGTAAGGGGCTTAGTCCTAAGCTTCGCCGCGACCTTCGTCTGCATGAGTGCACATCTTTTCAGAAGCTTGTTAACAAAGCCATCAGTGCTGAGACTGGTCAGACTGATTATGAAGCAACACGCAAGCATGGCCGTGACTTGGGTTCCTCATCCGGTGCTGGTCCTCAGAAGCGCCGCGTGTGGGTGCCTAACACTGCCCTGCCACCCAGGTTCACACCAAGGCCATCCTTCCAGGCGCCTCGCCCAGCTCAGCCATATGCACCAGCCAAGCCCTATGGTGGTCCAACCAACAATGCTCCTCCACGTACCAGTTCTGTGACTTGTTTCAAGTGTGGGGAATCAGGCCACTATATGCGCGAGTGTCCCCAAACCAACCCCAACCAGACAGCAAAAACTGTTGGCCGCGGCAAGCCGACAGGGAAAGTGTTCTACGCCAAGCCGGCCACCACTGCTCGTGGCCATGTTAATTGTGTTTCTGCGTAAGAGGCTCAAGAAGATCCCAACGTCGTTCTCGGTACGCTCCTTGTTAATTGCCACCCGGCATCTGTTCTTTTCGATACAGGAGCATCTCATTCATTTATATCCGAGAGCTATGCTCATCTGCATAACACCACATTCTGTGAGATGCCCACCTCTATGGTAATTCAAACTCCGGGATCCAAATGGCAAACTTCTAGAGTAAGCCATGGAAATGAAATTCAAGTCGACAAACTTGTTTTTCTCGCATCTTTGATAGCCCTCAAATCTTCGGATATTAATATCATCTTGGGTATGGACTGGATGTCAGCCCATCATGCCAAAATTGATTGCTCCTCTAGGACTGTTCAACTCACCCATCCTTCGGGGAAGATAGTCAATGTCTTGACCCGAATAGCCAAGCGACAGTTATATTCTCTTAACGCCAGTCCTTTGCTAGACCTTGAGGATGTTCCGGTAGTCCGTGACTTTCCGGATGTCTTCCCAGAGGAATTGCCAGGTGTTTCACCTGACAGAGATGTCGAATTCGTGATAGATCTCATTCCAGGAACTGTCCCGATTTCCAGAAGACCCTACAAGATGGCACCTTTTGAACTAGTCGAGCTTAAGAAACAACTCGATGAGTCCTTGAAAAAGGGTTTCATCCGACCTAGTTCATCTCCTTGGGCTTGCCCCGTCCTCTTCATCAAGAAGAAGGATGGTACGGACCAGATGGTTGTGGATTATCGACCTGTCAACTTGGTCACAATTAAGAACAAGTATCCGCTCCCCAGGATCAACGACCTGTATGATCAGCTCGCTGGATCCTCAGTCTTCTCTAAAATGGATTTGAGGTTGGGCTACCATCAAATCAAAATCAGAAACGGGGACATTCCGAAAATGGCCTTTGTTACTCGTTATGGCCAATACGAGTACACCATCATGTCCTTTGGTTTAACCAATGCTCCAGCCACCTTCTCTCGGTTGATGAACTCAATCTTCATGGAGTATTTGGATAAATTCGCCGTGGTTTACCTCGATGATATACTCATCTACTCCAAGAACGAGGAAGAACATGCCGAACACCTAAGGCTAGTGTTGAAGAAACTTCGAGAGCATCGCCTTTATGCCAAATTTTCTAAATGTGAATTCTGGTTGTCAGAAGTGACCTATCTTGGACATGTAATTTCTGGTAAAGGCATTGCTGTTAACCCTGAGCGAGTTCAAGCCGTCCTTAATTGGACTCGACCTGAATCGGTCAAGCAAGTTCGGAGTTTCCTTGGCCTAGCGAGCTATTGCCGTCGCTTTGTCGAGAATTTCTCCAAAGTTGCCAAACCTCTAACTGAACTCCTCAAGAAAGATAAAAAGTTCGAGTGGACTCCACAATGTGAGCACAGTTTCCAGGAACTGAAAAGACGTTTAACCTCTGCTCCCGTACTGGTACCACTGGATTTTTCCAAGGATTTTGTTATCTACTGCGACGCCTCGCGACAAGGACTAGGCTGTATTCTCATGCAAGATCGACACGTAATTGCTTATGCTTCACGGCAATTACACCCACATGAGGAAAACTACCCCACTCATGATCTAGAGCTTGCAGCTGTAGTCCATGCACTCAAAACATGGCGACATTACCTTCTCGGTAATCGTTCCGAAATCTACACTGATCACCAAAGTCTGAAGTATATATTCACCCAACCGGATTTAAATCTCAGGCAAAGACGTTGGGTCGAGTTGATCACAGATTTCGACTTAGGAATAACTTACACCCCAGGGAAAGCCAACGTCATGGCTGATGCACTAAGTCGTAAATCTTATTGTAACAACCTGATGTTACAACAAAGTCAACCGCTTCTCCATGAGGAATTTCGGAAGCTTAACCCTCACATTATTCCTCAAGGATTTCTTTCCACCTTGGTGGCGAAACCTACTCTTACGGATCAAATCATCGCTGCCCAAAAGCGAGATAAGGGAATATCTAAGATCAAGGAGAACATTGCTAGCGGGGGTCCTAGATGTTTCTCCACAAATGATCATGGGGTTGTGTACTTTGAGAACCGTTTAGTGGTTCCCAAGAACCAGCATCTACAGCAGTTGATCCTTAAGGAGGCTCATGAATCTCCTCTCACCATTCATCCCGGTAGTACCAAGATGTATCAGGACCTACGCCAGAGGTTCTGGTGGACTAGGATGAAGAGAGAAATTGCTCAGTATATTGCTAATTGCAACGTCTGCCGTCGTGTAAAAGCAGAGCATCAACGGCCTGCTGGCACCCTTCAACCCCTAGCTATTCCTGAATGGAAATGGGATAAAATTGGTATGGACTTCATTACCGGTTTTCCCAGGACCAAGAGAGGGAATAACGCTATCTTCGTCGTTATCGACCATCTTTCCAAAGTGGCCCATTTCTTACCTGTTCATGAGAGTATAATTGCTAGTCAGTTAGCAGACTTGTACATCTCCCGAATAGTGTCTCTCCATGGTGTTCCTTTGGAAATTAACTCGGATCGAGGAAGTCTTTTCACCTCTCGATTTTGGGAAAGTTTCCAAAATTCTATGGGAACCCGCCTTTCTTTTAGTACCGCTTTCCACCCTCAATCAAGTGGTCAAGTGGAACGCGTCAACCAGATTCTAGAAGACATGCTTCGAGCTTCTGTTATCTCATTCGGAATGGAGTGGGAGAAATGCCTTCCATTTGCTGAATTTGCTTATAACAACAGCTATCAATCCAGCTTGGGCAAAGCCCCTTTTGAAGTTCTCTATGGACGAAGGTGTCGAACGCCTCTTAACTGGTCAGAAACCGGGGAAAGACAATTCTTTGGCCCGGATATGATTCAGGAAGCAGAAGAGCAAGTTCGCATCGTTCGTGAAAAGTTGAAAACAGCCCAATCTCGTCAAAAGAGTCAATATGACCGAAAACATAAGGCTATGACTTTTGAGGTTGACGAGAAGGCTTACCTTCGGGTTACTCCTCTGAAGGGAACCCATCGCTTCGGTATCAAGGGCAAATTGGCTCCTCGTTACATTGGACCCTTTCGCATTCTCGCAAAACGAGGAGAAGTTGCCTACCAATTGGAACTACCTTCGCATCTCTCCAGAGTCCACGACGTCTTCCATGTTTCTCAACTCAGGCGTTGCTTCTCGGATCCTATCCATGGAGTAGACTACGAAACGCTTGATCTCCAAGATAATCTCACGTATCGAGAGTACCCCGTTCGTATCCTCGATCAAGCTGAGCGTACCACTCGACGTCATAATATCAAGTTTCTCAAGGTTCAATGGTCGCACCATTCTGAGAATGAAGTAACTTGGGAAAGGGAGGATCGTCTTCGACTCGAGTATCCCGCCTTCTTCCCGGAGGAACCCAAATCTCGGGTCGAGATTCTTTTGAGTGGGGGTGAGTTGTCACACCCTAGCTAGTTCATGCATTAGAGTGTTGCATCATGTCTATCCTTTCATCAGAAACATGAAATGGGGATGTCAGAACCCCCAGCCCCCTCTGAAACCAACTAGGGTTTACTAAAAACTTTTTCAATGAACCTGAAATGCCCTTCTAAAATGTCCATCATTTTTGTCTTGGTTCAGAACCTCTGCCAAAAGTGTTGCACAATTTTCTAGGTCATCTTAGGGTCTTTGAATTAAATGATAAGTATTTGAATTTGGGCATTTAAAATTATATAAAATATTTCAAATGCTCAAATATTCCTAAACTGAAATGTTTCATGTTGGAAATATTCCAACTTTGGACCAGGAGCAGTTTGGTGATTTTAGGAGTTGCCTAGGTATTTTTAATAATTCAACAAAGTTGCAGAAAAATAGAAAAAGAAAAAAACAGAAAGGAAGGACTTACCTGGCGCCTGCAACCCGGCCCACCTGCCGGCCCAGCCCAGCGCCGCGCCAGCGAGCTGCTTGCCGGCCAGGCAGGCAGGCAAGGTGCTCGACGGCGAGCACCGCATGGGTGCCACGCACCTGCTCGCCGCCTCGCCGCTCCACTCACCCGGCTAACACCGTGGATCGACCCCTCTCTCTCCCCCGAACCCCCCAGACGCCCCCTCTCCTCTCCAGCTCCTCCCCCTCGCGCTCCCCAGCCATGGCCGACGCCACCGCCGCCGCTCCATCGTTGTAGCCACGCTCCCCGCCGCCCGTGCTCCGTCTCGTGGTGTCCAGGAGCTCCGCCGCCGTCCACTTCGTCGAGCTAACCGAGCCCCGCGTGCTCGTGAGGCCCGAGTCCACCGCACCGACCTCGCCCGAGTTCACCGTCGCCGGAGATCCCCTTCAATGCCGTCGCCGCATCAGCTCGTCCCCGACCCCGCCGGTGACCTTTACGGGTGCTCTGTGAGCCTAGCTACCCCTCCTACCCTTCCTCTCTCGCCCCCGAGCCGTGTAGCCACCGCACGAAGATCACCCGCATGCACCGCCGCGGATCTCGTCGCCGACGTGCTCCCGGCCATCCTCCGGCCAACTCACGGTGTCCAACGCACTCACCATGTTGCGTTGAGTCCAACCGTGCACTTCCCGCACCTCACCGCACACCCTAGCCCCGAGTTCGCCTTCACCCGAACTCCGGTGACCGCCTAGGTCGTCGCTGGCGCCAACTCCGGCCACCCCGACCCCAACTGACTCCACCAAGAGCCGCGGCTCGTCCTCAGCTCCACCCCGATGCCCTCTGTGGCCCATTTGGTGGCCGGAACGGCCAAAACCACTTCCGCCGCCGCGTCGGGCTCGCCGGCGGCTAAACGCCGGTGCAGCCATTTTGACTTTGACCACGGGTGGGCCCTGGTTGACTCTGTTGAGTCAATGACAGGTGGGGCCCCCTTCTGCTAATTATCCAGATTAGTTTAAACTAAATTAAATTAGTTAATTATCCACTGACACCCTGGACCCACGCGTCAGGTTTGACCTGGACTGGGTCTGTTGACTTGCTGAGGTCAGCATGACCTCATGCTGATGCAGTAAACCTTTTCTGAAATTAAAATAAATCTAAAATGATTTATAAATTCCAGAAATTGTTGCAAACTTCAAAAATTCATATAAATTCAACCGTAGCTCCAAATCAAACAAGTTATATATGAAAAATGATCAGAAAAATCCAATCTATCCATTGGTAATAGTTTCATGCATGTTTAAACAAGCTAACTTGAGGTTTAGTGAAGAACAAGATAAAACACTTTAAAGGGCCATTTATGAGTTTGAAATTTGAATCTTTGGTTCAAATTGATTCAAACCCATCTGGTTTTAGTTGCATTAGCCCAACACACTCATATTGCCATGTTTCATGCATGCATCATATTGTCGCACATTGTTTTGGTGATGGTTGTGTATCGGTGTTCTTTGCGGCAGGTTCTGCCTCCAAGGAGTACCGTGATTACCCTAGCGAAGAACCGTATCCGCGCATCGATCCATCAGGCAAGCAACCAACCATTTGATCATATCGATACAATCCCATGTTCTCGCTCTTGCTCTCTTTTACTGCATTAAGACAACGTGTTTCAAACTGCTGTGTGCTACGGTAGTTGAACCCATTTCCTCTGCATGACCTGTCATTGCCACAGTAATTAGATGAAACCCACTAGCATGTGTAGGAATTGATTGAGCCATATGTATGTGTTGTTCCTACCTTGCTATGCCTGCTATGCTTAGAGTCGTGTCAGGTCTGGTTCATCTGGGTGATGGGCTAGAGTGAAATGATCATGTCGGTAATGAGAGTGATGTGGTGAACACGATTTGGTAAAGGTATCGATGAGAGGCCATGTAGGAGTACATGGTGGGTTGTTTCATTGAAGCCGACCTTAAGAACTGAGATCTGTATGCGTGATTTAAGATTCAGCTACTACCATGCATTGGGCCCTGAAATATGATCCCGCTCGACTTCTTATTCACCCTAGTCCTCTAACCAGGAGTTGCAAGTAGTTTCTGGTGTTTGTAGCTTACTGGAGGCCATGGACAGCGCTGACCCGCGGGGTGGGCTGTGATGCGGTAGGTACGTGGCACGGTGTATCGAATACCCGTTAGGTATCTCGGAAACCCTGTACACATCGTTCGGGGCCGTATGGGAAACCTCGGCCGGACTCCCTGCGGATGGAACCTGGATAGGCGATAAACCTGGACTAGAGACTTAGGTGTTTAGGTAGGTCGTGGTCTACACCCACGTCGGCTTTCGCTTGAAGTCTGCCGAGCACATGTCGTGTGCAGACGCTAAGTGGTGGAAACATGTATGAAGAAGTACACCCCTGCAGGGTTAACATGATCTATTCGAATAGCCGCGTCCGCGGTAAAGGACTACTTGGTTGCTTATACAGTTCATAGACAAGTGAATGGATACTACTAAAAATCTCAAGATAAGCATGAGTGCCGAGGATGGCACTTCCGTAGGATGACGGAGGTGGATCCTCGGTGGTGTATTGAAGTGGTGAGTGGTGGACTCGTGTGCGCAAAACCATTTCAAGTTGGAGTCTCGTAGGATAGTTTAGCCAAGAGTCAAAGCTGGCTTGCTGCAATAACTCCACCAACCCTTCTTGATAATGTGCATGTATGTAGGATCTGACGTAACTCTTGCTAGGTACCTTTGTACTCATGTTGCTATAATTTACATTTTACAGAAGGCGCTGCAACCCCTTCTGATGGGTTCTTCGTAGACGTTGACATCGACGAGTAGACTAAGGCCCAGGTGGTAATCCTGAGCTTGTGAAGGTCCACGTAGTATAGCTAGGCTTTCCAAGCCTCTTTTATTTTACTAGTTGTCTGTACTCAGACAAGTTACTTCCGCTGCTGGTTTGTATGACTGTATGACTTGAATGTGGGTCGTGTGTCCCGTACTTGTATGTATGTTATGTATGGCTCTCTGAGCCTTTAAATAAAGTACTTGTGTCGTAGAGTCATGTTGTGATGCCTTGTTGTATTTGCACATATCGAGCATATTGTGTGTATGATTGAAATGCTTGGTATATGTGGGATCTGACTATCTAGTTGTTTATCTTTAGTAGCCTCTCTTACCGGGAAATGTCTCCTAGTGTTTCCATTGAGCCATGGTAGCTTGCTACTGCTCTGGAACACTTAGGCTGGCCGGCATGTGTCCTTCTTCGTTCCTGTGTCTGTCCCTTCGGGGAAATGTCACGCATTGAGTACCGGAGCCCTGTTAGCCCGCTACAGCCCGGTTTACCAGAGTCCTGCTAGCCCAGTGCTACAGCCCGGGCCCACTTGCTGATGACCGACACGTTCGATGCTGGGTCATGGATGCCTGTCCCTATAATTCTGTGCCACTTTGGGTTTACGACTAGTCATGTCAGCCCGGGCTCCTTATCATATGGATGCTAGCGACATCATCATATACGTGAGCCAAAAGGCGCAAACGGTCCCGGGCAAAGGTAAGGCGACACCCGTGGGAATACCGTGCGTGAGGCCGCAAAGTGATATGAGGTGTTACAGGCTAGATCGATGTGACATTGAGTCGGGGTCCTGACAGCGTTGGTATCAGAGCCGGACTGCCTGTAGGTTCTCCAAGCCAAACTGGTCGATGTTGAGTCTAGAAATGCTTTAGTTATATGTAGGGGAATTGATTGTGGGATGGTACGTAAGGCTCTTTTTACTTCTTTACCTCATGGCATTCTGATCTGAGTCAGTCCATTCTTCTACCGGGGATTAAGGATTAGGATCTTCTCTCTCTATTAGGTTCACGTGTTACGAATCAGTAGTACCTTATAGGTTTGATGACTACAAGCCTAGTTCAGTTCTACTACCTTGTTATGCTGATAAGTTGAACCCAGAACCTTGATATGATATTGTTGAGTGTCTATGCAATTTTTTGATAAATGTCTCAAACCCTTCTTGAGCATTTACAGCCGTTATGCTGTCGAAATTTTGCTAGAAATTCTAATGCCTTTGCATTATGGTTGTGCTTTCAGATGGCCACTCGCGACCAAAATCAAGTGGTTCGCCTGACCCGATGCATTGGTGTGACCGGTCATACGGCCATGTTAGTCCGAGTGATGATCGAGACGGGTTACCGTTGGTATCCCGAATACACGGTCGAAGAGCAGTTTCGAGATTTTAACCAAAGCCAGTATCTTTGCACCGTCCGGATATTTCCCTCTTATCCTGGTTCTATCGAGGCTCTTCACTGTTCCTATGGGCTCGGTGTTACTATTGAGATGGCTTTGCAAGATGCGGCTTATTCTATGATGACCATCATGCGAGTCATGACTGGCCTGCTTCGCAACACCGACTTCCGGTATATGCCGGCTTCACTTCCTGGAGCGCACGGTTATCTCCGGGCTATCTATGCTGACCCCAGTCAGGAGGACTCACTAACTCGCACCACTGCTGAGTTGCTCGAGGATAAGGACCAAGAGAATCGGGCCTTGAGAATGGAGCTTTTCAACACCCGCGCCGATCATTGGGCCACCTTGATTCGGTTTGCACCGGCTGTGCAAGCTGGATGCATGGATATGAGAGATCTGTATCCTGTTAGGTCTGCTCTGCCGGACATGATGGATTGGCGTGATGTCGGAGGCATCACCCCACCTCGTGGTCCTTGCAGGCCACCGTTTGTTGGTCCAAGACCTCACCCTAGCCCTTTTGGTCCACAGGCTCCTTAGGACTGTTTGTTTCCGGATGCTCACGTTGAACTTCCAGGCTATGGAGGAGACTTCTATGAGAACTACTACGGAGATGACTGAGATAGTAGTAGATCCACTAGGTATTGTAATAGTTGTATTTCCACCGTCCTGCGTGACTTGTGGAATATGACTTAGCGTGTAGTAATTCCGGGGGTGTAGGAAAAATAATGTATAGGAGCTTGGGATGCCTCCGATGATATGTAATCCTCCTCTCACCGTAGTAGTACTTGTTGGTCTTGTACTAAACCTCGTATGGTGTGTATGATGATGGAATAAAAGAAGTAGTTTCTGTATCTACCATGTCATACGGATGATCATCTTGCATTCTGAGTTGTCCATTACATTCTACATTCTATGTCGGAATCTTGTCATGTTGGACTAAACCATTGTCTTGTTTTTCCTAGGATGGTCAACACCCGCAACAACCCTGCTCCCCCAGAGCAGGCCGAAGGCAGCAGAGTTGGGGATACAAATCTGCCTCACCCTCCCTCTCTGGCAGAAGTTATGCTAGAGGCTGAGAGAAACAAGCGGGAGACCAACCGTTTGTTGGAGCGTATTGAACAGAACACAGCACACCATCAGAGGACTAACTTGGTGTCACTCAGTGATTTCATCAAGTTACATCCACCCACGTTCCACCACTCCGTCGAGCCTCTCGACGCTGATGACTGGCTTCGCAGTATTTCTCACAAACTGCGTTCTGCGCTAGTAGCTAAGGTTGACAAGGTCACCTTTGCTGCATATCATCTTGAAGGCCCCGCCAGTCTATGGTGGGAGAATTATGGAGCTATGCACCCAGCGGACCATGTCACTACTTGGGCTGAATTCAGCGAGGCTTTCCGTGAACATCACATTCCGGAGGGTCTCATGGACCGTAAACTTGAGGAGTTCTGTAGTTTCACTCAAGGTCGACTCTCTGTTGACGCTTACAGCAGGGAGTTTGGTAACCTTACCCGTTATGCAACGGAGGAAGTTTCAACTGATGCCAAGAAGCAGGCAAGGTTCCGTAAGGGGCTTAGTCCTGAGCTTCGCCGCGACCTCCGTCTGCATGAGTGCACATCTTTTCAGAAGCTTGTTAACAAAGCCATCTGTGCTGAGACTGGTAAGACTGATTATGAAGCAACACGCAAGCATGGCCGTGACTTGGGTTCCTCATCCGGTGCTGGTCCTCAGAAGCGCCGCGTGTGGGTGCCTAACACTGCCCTGCCACCCAGGTTCACACCGAGGCCATCCTTCCAGGCGCCTCGCCCAGCTCAGCCATATGCACTAGCCAAGCCCTATGGTGGTCCAACCAACAATGCTCCTCCACGTACCAGTTCCGTGACTTGTTTCAAGTGTGGGGAATCAGGCCACTATATGCGCGAGTGTCCCCAAACCAACCCCAACCAGACAGCAAAAACTGTTGGCCGCGGCAAGCCGACAGGGAAAGTGTTCTACGCCAAGCCGGCCACCACTGCTCGTGGCCATGTTAATTGTGTTTCTGTGGAAGAGGCTCAAGAAGATCCCAACGTCGTTCTCAGTACGCTCCTTGTTAATTGCCACCCGGCATCTGTTCTTTTCGATACATGAGCATCTCATTCATTTATATCCGAGAGCTATGCTCGTCTGCATAACACCACATTTTGTGAGATGCCCACCTCTATGGTAATTCAAACTCCGGGATCCAAATGGCAAACTTCTAGAGTAAGCCATGGAAATGAAATTCAAGTCGACAAACTTGTTTTCCTCGCATCTTTGATAGCCCTCAAATCTTCGGATATTAATATCATCTTGGGTATGGACTGGATGTTAGCCCATCATGCCAAAATTGATTGCTCCTCTAGGACTGTTCAACTCACCCATCCTTCGGGGAAGATAGTCAATGTCTTGACCCGAATAGCCAAGCGACAGTTATATTCTCTTAACGCCAGCCCTTTGCCAGACCTTGAGGACGTTCCGGTAGTCCGTGACTTTCCGGATGTCTTCCCAGAGGAATTGCCAGGTGTTCCACCTGACAGAGATGTCGAATTCGTGATAGATCTCATTCCAGGAACTGTCCCGATTTCTAGAAGACCCTACAAGATGGCACCTTTTGAACTAGCCGAGCTTAAGAAACAACTCGATGAGTCCTTGAAAAAGGGTTTCATCCGACCTAGTTCATCTCCTTGGGCTTGCCCCGTCCTCTTCGTCAAGAAGAAGGATGGTACGGACCGGATGGTTGTAGATTATTGACCTGTAAACTTGGTCACAATTGAGAACAAGTATCCGCTCCCCAGGATCAACGACCTGTATGATCAGCTCACTGGATCCTCAGTCTTCTCTAAAATGGATTTGAGGTTGGGCTACCATCAAATCAAAATCAGAAACGGGGACATTCCGAAAACGGCCTTTGTTACTCGTTATGGCCAATACGAGTACATCGTCATGTCCTTCGGTTTAACCAACGCTCCAGCCACCTTCTCTCGGTTGATGAACTCAATCTTCATGGAGTATTTGGATAAATTCGTCGTGGTTTACCTCGATGATATACTCATCTACTCCAAGAACGAGGAAGAACATGCCTAACACCTAATGCTAGTGTTGAAGAAACTTCGAGAGCACCGCCTTTATGCCAAATTTTCTAAATGTGAACTCTGGTTGTCAGAAGTGACCTATCTTGGACATGTAATTTCTGGTAAAGGCATTGATGTTAACCCTGGGCGAGTTCAAGCCGTCCTTAATTGGACTCGACCTGAATCGGTCAAGCAAGTTCGGAGTTTCCTTGGCCTAGCGAGCTATTACCGTCGCTTTGTCGAGAATTTCTCCAAAGTTGCCAAACCTCTAACTGAACTCCTCAAGAAAGATAAAAAGTTCGAGTGGACTCCACAATGTGAGCACAGTTTCCAGGAACTGAAAAGACGTTTAACCTCTGCTCTCGTACTGGTACCACCGGATTTTTCCAAGGATTTTGTTATCTACTGCGACGCCTCGCGACCAGGACTAGGATATATTCTCATGCAAGATCGACACGTAATTGCTTATGCTTCACGGCAATTACACCCACATGAGGAAAACTACCCCACTCATGATCTAGAGCTTGCAGCTATAGTCCATGCACTCAAAACATGGCGACATTACCTTCTCAGTAATCGTTGCGAAATCTCTTCAGTAACAAGCGTTGGTTCCACACAGGAACAATCTCTTCAGTGATGCTCAATCACTTTGGGTTTGTAGGTTTGGGTTTGGGACTTGGCATTTCCTCACTTGATGATTTTCGCTCCAAGTCCTCGGAGGATGGGATGCTCTCAAATGACAAGTGTCAGTTTCTCTCGGAGCAGCCAACCAGCTAGTGGTTGTAGGGGGGCGGCTATTTATACCCTAAGGAGTAGCCCGACATGATAAGACATAAATGCCCTTCAATGATATGACCGTTAGGTGGTAGGATATTTTGGACAGCTGGCGCGTAGCACAGCAACGGTCGGATTTTGAGGTTTGAATTCCTCGGGGCTATCATGTTCCTCACTTTGTAGGCAATCCGCACTGGCGAATTCCTAACTCCTCAGTCAGAACAAATTCCTCAGAGACTAGAAGATCTTCGTCACTGTCACTGAAGAAATTGACTAAACTGATATGGGATTTCCAATGGCTTCACTCGAAGGATTGGGTAGGTGTAGGATTTTGAGATGAGCATTCATGTCTACTACACAACCTTCTTCTTGTAGACGTTGTTGGGACTGCAAGTGCACAGGTTTGTAGGACAGTAGCAAATTTCCCTCAAGTGGATGACCTAAGGTTTATCAATCCGTGGGAGGCGTATGATGAAGATGGTCTCTCTCAAGCAACCCTGCAACCAAATAACAAAGAGTCTCTTATGTCCACAACACACCCAATACAATGGCAAATTGTATAGGTGCACTAGTTCGGCGAAGAGATGGTGATACAAGTGCAAAATAGATAGTAGATAAAGGTTTTTGTAATCTGAAATTGTAAAAACAGCAAGGTAACAAGTGGTAAAAGTGAGCGTAAACGGTATTGCAATGATAGGAAACAAGGCCTAGGGTTCATACTTTCACTAGTGCAAGTTCTCTCAACAATAATAACATAGATGGATAATATGACAAGCCCTCAACATGCAACAAAGAGTCACTCCAAAGCCACTAATAGCGGAGAACAAACATAGAGATTATGGTAGGGTACGAAACCACCTCAAAGTTATTCTTTCAGATCAATCTATAAAAGAGTTCGTACTAGAATAACACCTTAAGACACAAATCAACCAAAACCCTAATGTCACCTAGATACTCCATTGTCACCTCAAGTATCTGTGGGCATGATTATACGATATGCATCACACAATCTTAGATTCATCCAACCAACATAAAAGTACTTCAAAGAGTGCCCCAAAGCTACTACCGGAGAGTCAAGAACGTGTGCCAACCCCTATGCATAGGTTCCCAAGTGTCACGAAACCCACAAGTTGATCACCAAAACATACATCAAGTGGATCAATAGAATAACCCATTGTCACCACGGTTATCCCACGCAAGACATACATCAAGTGTTCATAAAAGACTCAATCCGATAAGATAACTTCAAAGGGGAAACTCAATTCATCACAAGAGAGTAGAGGGGGAGAAACATCATAAGAACCAACTACAATAGCAAAGCTCGGGATACATCAAGATCGTGCCATAGAGGAACACGAGAGAGAACACGAGAGAGAGAGAGAGAGAGAGAGAGAGAGAGGGAGGGAGAGATCAAACACATAGCTACCGGTACATACCCTCAGCCCCGAGGGTGAACTACTCCCTCCTCGTCATGGATAGCGCCGGGATGATGAAGATGGCCACCGGTGATGGGTTCCCCCTCCGGCAGGGTGCTGGAACGGGCTCTCGAGAGGTTTTTCGTGGCTACAGAGGCTTGCGGAGGCGGAATTCCCGATCTATCTTCTGTTCTGGAAGTTTTAGGGTATGAGAGTATATATGGGTGCAGGGGGTACGTCGGAGGAGCTACGGGGGCCCCACGAGGCAGGGGGCGTGCCCCCCACCCTCGTGAGCACCTCCCGTATCTCCTGACGTGCACTCCAAGTCCATCGGGTGGCTTTCCTTCCAAAAATAACTTCTCTAGTTGATTTTGTTCCGTTTTGACTTCGTCTGATATTCCTTTTCCTCGAAACACTGAAATAGGCATTAAACAGCAAATCTGGGCTGGGCCTCCGGTTAATAGGTTAGTCCCAAAAATAATATAAAAGTGGATAATAAAGCCCAATATTGCCTAAAACAGTAGATAAAGTAGCATGGAGCAATCAAAAATCATAGATACGTTGGAGACGTATCAAGCATCCCCAAGCTTAATTCCTGCTCGTCCTCGAGTAGGTAAATGATAAAAAAGAATTTTTGATGTGGAGTGATACTTTGGCATGATTTCAATGTAATTCTTCTTACTTGTGGTATGAATATTCAGAACCGAAAGATTCAAGACAAAAGTTCATATTGACACAAAAATAATAATACTTCAAGCATACTAACAAAGCAATTATGTCTTCTCAAAATAACATGGCCAAAGAAAGTTATCCTTACAAAATCATATAGTCTGTCTATGCTCCATCTTCCCCACACAAAATATTTAAATCATGCACAACTCCGATGACAAGCCAAGCAATTGTTTCATACTTATGGCATTCTCAAAACTTTTTCAATCTTCACGCAATACATGAGCGTGAGCCATGGATATAGCACTATATGTGGAATAGAATGGTGGTTGTGGAGCAGACAAAAAGGGAGAAGATAGTCTCACATCAACTAGGCGTATCAACGGGCTATGAAGATTCCCATCAATAGATATCAATGTGAGTGAGTAGGGATTGCCATGCAACGGATGCACTAGAGCTATAAGTATATGAAAGCTCAACAAAAGAAACTAAGTGGGTGTGCATCCAACTCGCTTGCTCACGAAGACCTAGGGCATTTTGAGGAAGCCCATCATTGGAATATACAAGCCAAGTTCTATAATGAAAATTCCCACTAGTATATGAAAGTGACAACATAGGAGACTCTCTGTCATGAAGAGCATGGTGCTACTTTGAAGCACAAGTGTGGTAAAAGCATAGTAGCATTGTCCCTTCTCTCTTTTTCTCTTTTTTTTATTTTTTTTTATTTGGGCCTTTTCTCTTTCTTTTTTATGGCCTCTTTTTCTATTTGGGCTTCTTTGGCCTCTTTTATATTTCGTCCGGAGTCTCATCCCGACTTGTGGGGGAATCATAGTCTCCATCATCCTTTCCTCACTTGGGACAATGCTCTAATAATGATGATCATCACACTTTTATTTTTCTTACAACTCAACGATTACAACTCGGTACTTAGAACAAAGTATGACTCTATATGAATGCCTCCGGCGGTGTACCGGGATATGCAATGAATCATGAGTGACATGTATGAAAGAATTATGAACGTTGGCTTTGCCACAGATATGATGTCAACTACATGATCATGCTAGCAATATGACAATGATGGAGTGTGTCATAATAAACGGAACGGTGGAAAGTTGCATGGCAATATATCTCGGAATGGCTATGGAAATGCCATGATAGGTAGGTATGGTGGCTGTTTTGAGGAAGATATATGGTGGGTGTATGATACCGGCGAAAGGTGTGCGGTATTAGAGAGGCTAGCAATGGTGGAAGGATGGGAAAAGTGCGTATAATCCATGGACTCAACATTAGTCATAAAGAACTCATATACTTATTGCAAAAATCTAGAAGTTATCAAAGCAAAGTATTACGCGCATGCTCCTAGGGGGATAGATTGGTAGGAAAAGACCATCGCTCGTCCCCGACCGCCACTCATAAGGAAGACAATCAATAAATAAATCATGCTCCGAGTTCATCACATAACGGTTCACCATACGTGCATGCTACGGGAATCACAAACTTCAACACAAGTATTCTTTGAATTCACAACTACTCAACTAGCATGACTCTAATATCACTACCTCCATATCTCAAAACGATTATCAAGTATCAAACTTTTCTTAGTATTCAACACACTCATAAGAAAGTTTCACATATCTTGAATACCAAGTATATTAATATTAAGCAAATTACCATGCTATTAAAGACTCTCAAAATAATCTAAGTGAAGCATGAGAGTTCATATATTTCTTCAAAATAAAACTACCACCATGCTCTAAAATATATAAGTGATGCACTAGAGCAAATGACAAACTACTCCGAAAGATATAAGTCAAGATCAATGAGTAGTCGAATAATTATACAACTATGTGAAGACTCTCCCAATTAATAATTTCAGATCTTGATACTTTATTGAAACAGCAAGCAAAGATAAAGAAAACTACAATGCAAGGATAGCACAACTCATGTGAAGAAGCAAAAACTTAGGCTCAACCGATACTAACCGATAGTTGTTGAAGAAGAAAGGTGGGATGCCTACCGGGGCATCCCCAAGCTTAGATGCTTGAGACTTCTTGAAATATTATCTTGGGGTGCCTTGGGCATCCACAAGCTTGAACTTTTGTGTCTCCTTAATTCCTCTCATACCATGGTTTCTCTTTTTATCAAAAGCTTCATCCCCAACAAACTCAACAAGAACTCGTGAGATAGGTTAGTATAAACCAATGCAAAACCTTATCATTTTCTACTGTAACAAATCACTAAAATAATTATTCAACATTGCATACTAAATTCCTCTTCATATTTAATACTCCTATCCTCAAATAGAATCATTAATTAAGTAAACATATGCAAACAATGCAACCATAACAGCAATCTGCCAAAACAGTACAGTCTGTAAAGAATGCAAGAGTCATCATATTTACCTAACTCCAAAAATTACGAACTAAAATTCCCACTGTAATAAATTTATCAGATCTCAATATGCAAAAAGATTCAACATTATACCACTCTCTGACTTTTCTAGGGAATTTTTGCAACAGCGGTAAACTTTCTGTTTTCAAACAGCAATATGAATACTAGCAAAATAAGCATGGCAAAGGCTATCCTTGAATTTTTTATTGAAACTAAAGATGCAAAACATTATTATAAATAACATCAAGCAAATACTAACAAGAGAAAATGACGCTCCAAGCAAAACACATATCATGTGGTGAATAAAAATATAGCTCCAAGTAAAGTTACCGATGAATGAAGACGAAAGAGGGGATGCCTTCCGGGGCATCCCCAAGCTTAGGCTCTTGGTTGTCCTTGAATATTACATTGGGGTGCCTTGGCAATCCCGAAGCTTAGGATCTTTCCACTCCTTTATTCCATAGTCCATCGAATCTTTACCCAAAACTTGAAAACTCCACAACACAAAACTCAACAGAAAACTCGTAAGCTCCGTTAGTATAAGAAAATAAAACAACCACTTAGGTACTGTAATTAACTAATTATTTATTTGTATTGGTGTTAAACCTACTGTATTCCAACTTCTCTATGGATTTAAACTATTTTACTAGCCATAGAGTCATCAAAATAAGCAAACAACACAATGAAAACAGAATCTGTCAAAAACAGAACAGTCTGTAGTAATCTGTATCAAACGTATACTTATGGAAATCTCAAAATCCTACCAAATTAGGAAGTCCTAAGCAATTCGTGTACCAATCCATAGCAAAAAGAGTCAGATCAGAAGCTCGTTTCTGTGAATTAACAAAACTAATCTACTGGGTGCAAAAGTTTCTAATTTTCAGCAGGATCAACACAACTATCACTGTAAGCCATCCTAAAGGTCTTACTTGGCACTTTATTGAAACAAAAGCTATAAAACATGATTACTACAGTAGCATAATCATGTGTACACACAAAAACAGTAAGGATAAATATTGGGTTGTCTCCCAACAAGCGCTTTTCTTTAATGCCTTTCTAGCTAAGCATGATGATGACAATGATGCTCACAAAAAAGATAAGAATTGAAACATAACGGGAGCATCATGAAGCATATGACTAGCACTTTTAAGTCTAACCCACTTCCTATGCATAGGGATTTTGTGAGCAAACAACTTATGGGAACAATAATCAACAAGCATAGGAAGGTAACACAAGCATAGCTTCAAGAATTTAAGCACATAGAGAGGAAACTTGATATTATTGCAATTCCTACAAGCATATGTTCCTCCCTCATAATAATTTTCAGTAGCATCATGAATAAATTCAACAATATAACCAGCAGCTAAAGCATTCTTTTCATGATCTACAAGCATATAAAATTTACTACTCTCCACATAAGCAAAATTCTTCTCATGAATAGTAGTGGGAGCATCATAAGAGACTTGAACACTAAAAATTGTTTCCACATTAAAAGAGTAATGTTCAGAAAAAGGGTAATCATAATCATGACAAGATTTGTAAATATAATCATCACTACTTTTCATAGCATAAGTTTCATCACAATAATCATCATAAGTAGCAACTTCGTTCTCATCATAATAGATTGAAACCTCTCCCAAGATAGTGGAATCACTAAATAAAGTTGACACTCTTCCAAATCCACTTTCATAAATATAATCATCATAGGTAGAAGGCATGCTATCATCATAACTACTTTGCATATCAAAACTTGAGAGGCTAAAAATATCATCATTATTAAACATAGCATCCCCAAGCTTGAGACAAACATTAATTGCAGCAAATACATTCTCAAATATGTCATCCTCATCAAACATAGCTTCCCAAGCTTGGGCCTTTTCATATCATACGCATAATCACTCTCATCATTAAAAATATTGATAGCACCAATAGTATAGCAATTATCATCATCACAATGAGTAGTAGGAGCAACATCATTTGGGAGGGATACCTTTTTACCTTTGTTGCTCCTTCTTTTCTTTTTCTTCTTCACATTATGTGTATGTTCAACCTTCCTCTTTGAGCTCCTTATTGATGAGATTGGTTGAATAGAAAGCTCCTCCTCGTTACCTGATTCATCATAAGAAATAATAGGAGGAGATTGAGAAGTCTCTTCCCTTTCATTAGTATTCTCATCATCCTCTATTTGTTTTCTTTTCTTTATGGAATTGGCAATATAAGGATTTTCAACGCAATTCACCGCACAATACATATAAATCTTCTCTAGATCAAAATCAAGAATTCTATCAAGATTAAATTTTGGAATACCCTCAGTTATACGTTTCATTTCTTCATACCCCAAAAGAAGGCTAAGCTCCTTATGATGCTCAAGGGTAATCAAATTATCACAATATTTGGACACGACTTGATCATGAAACAAATAGCATTGGAGCTTTAAATGACCATGTTCATTGCAAATTTCACAAGGGGCGCGAAAAATATTGAATCTTTCAGCACATTCATCTAACTCTTCTTGCAACAATTTGGTTTCTAAGTACTTATGCCTCTTGCAATATCTATCTTCCATATTTGGTGTGTTCATGCAAACATGCACTCCACAAAAGTTGACATGCTCATAAGAGATATTTTCATCATAACTAGTGCAATCATCATTAGCATCATGGATATTCAAAGAATTCGTACTAACAACATTGCAATCATGCTCATCATTCAAAGATTTCATGCCAAGCATTCTATGTAATTCTTCTTCTAGCACTTGAGCACAATTTTCTTTTCCATCATACTCACGAAAGATATTAAAAAGACGAAGCGTATGAGACAAACTCAATTCCACTTTTTTGTAATTTTCTTTTATAGACTAGACTAGTGCTAAAACAAGAAACAAAAAGATTCGATTGCAAGATCTAAAGATATACCTTCACTTACCTAGCCTCCCCAGCAACGGCGCCAGAAAAGAGCTTGACGTCTACTACACAACCTTCTTCTTGTAGACGTTGTTGGGCCTGCAAGTGCACAGGTTTGTAGGACAGTAGCAAATTTCCCTCAAGTGGATGACCTAAGGTTTATCAATCCGTGGGAGGCGTAGGATGAAGATGGTCTCTCTCAAGCAACCCTGCAACCAAATAACAAAGAGTCTCTTGTTTCCCCAACACACCCAATAAAATGGCAAATTGTATAGGTGCACTAGTTCAGCGAAGAGATGGTGATACAAGTGCAAAATAGATAGTAGATAAAGGTTTTTGTAATCTGAAATTATAAAAACAGCAAGGTAACAAGTGGTAAAAGTGAGCGTAAACGGTATTGCAATGATAGGAAACAAGGCCTAGGGTTCATACTTTCACTAGTGCAAGTTCTCTCAACAATAACTACATAGATAGATAATATGACAAGCCCTCAACATGCAACAAAGAGTCACTCAAAGCCACTAATAGCGGAGAACATACATAGAGATTATGGTACAGTACGAAACCACCTAAAAGTTATTCTTTCGGATTAATCTATAAAAGAGTTCGTACTAGAATAACACCTTAAGACACAAATCAACCAAAACCCTAATGTCACCTAGATACTCCATTGTCACCTCAAGTATCTGTGGGCATGATTATACGATATGCATCACACAATCTCAGATTCATCCAACCAACATAAAAGTACTTCAAAGAGTGCCCCAAAGCTACTACCGGAGAGTCAAGAACGTGTGCCAACCCCTATGCATAGGTTCCCAAGTGTCACGAAACCCGCAAGTTGATCACCAAAACATACATCAAGTGGATCAATAGAATAACCCATTGTCACCATGGTTATCCCACGCAAGACATACACCAAGTGTTCAAGACTCAATCCGATAAGATAACTTCAAAGGGGAAACTCAATTCATCACAAGAGAGTAGAGGGGGAGAAACATCATAAGATCCAACTACAATAGCAAAGCTCGGGATACATCAAGATCGTGCCATAGAGGAACACGAGAGAGAACACAAGAGAGAGAGATAAAACACATAGCTATTGGTACATACCCTCAGCCCCGAGGGTGAACTACTCCCTCCTCGTCATGGATAGCGCCGGGATGATGAAGATGGCCACCGGTGATGGGTTCCCCCTCCGGCAGGGTGCCGGAACGGGCTCCCAAGAGGTTTTGGTGGCTACAGAGGCTTGCGGCGGCGGAACTCCCAATCTATCTTCTGTTCTGGAAGTTTTAGGGTACGAGAGTATATATGGGTGCAGGGGGTACGTCGGAGGAGCTACAGGGGCCCCACGAGGCAGGGGGCGCGCCCGGGGGTGGGCGCGCCCCCCACCCTCGGGAGCACCTCCCATATCTCCTGACGTGCACTCCAAGTCCATCGGGTGGCTTTCCTTCCAAAAATAACTTCTCCAGTTGATTTCGTTCCGTTTTGACTTCATCTGATATTCCTTTTCCTCGAAACACTGAAATAGGCATAAAACAGCAAATCTGGGTTGGGCCTCCGGTTAATAGGTTAGTCCCAAAAATAATATAAAAGTGGATAATAAAGCCCAATATTGCCTAAAACAGTAGATAAAGTAGCATGGAGCAATCAAAAATTATAGATATGTTGGAGACGTATCAAGCATCACTTGAAAATCAGTTTCCTTAGTATTACCTTGACCCCCTTTAATAGTACGGTGTTTCCTATGACTCAAGAAGGAGAAAATGAAACTACAAAAACAAAAGTCTTCATGCTTCATAATCCTCGCATGAATATCCAAGTCTTCACGGTCACACCAATTTCTTCACTTTCAAAGTCTTCAGGAGAACCAAAGTCTTCAGCCGAAGACATCCATTTTTAGGGGTCGACTTTCACTATAAATATCAAACTCCTCATCGACTTATAGAACCTGTGAACACTCACAAATATATTAGTCCCTTAACCTATAAGTCTTCAATACACCAAATTCACTAAGGGGCACTAGATGCACTTACAATCTCCTCATTTTTGGTGACTGATGACAATATAGGTTAAGTTTTCAATGGGGATAAACATGTGAATTGAAAGTGCTCAATATTGAGGAATTTGATTGCAAGATATAGAAGAGCTCCCCCTGAAGATGTTCATAGTGAGGAATTTGCTTTTGAAGCAATGCACATTTGAAGAGTAGAATCATGGAGATCTCCCCCTATATCTTGTAATTCATACACGCATTTAACATATCGAATGAAGAATTTGAAATGCATGATGAAATATGGTGACTGATGTAATTCAGCATGCGTGCATAACATTAATGAGGAAATAGCATGCAGAAAACCATAGCAAAAGTATCAGGTCACCATCAGACTTAAGTTTACAACTCAATCAACAAACACTTCAAAAGAGCGAGAGTTGCAACTTAACAAAAACACGCCCATTATAGATAGACCCGCTTGAAGACTAACTCAAATTTCTCCCCCTTTTTCATCAAATGACCAAAAGGGACGAATAGTGAGGACTAACGCCCTTGAAGAATTTCATCACGAAGACGATGGAGGAGCGCCAGTGTCGTTGGGGTCGGTTGTTAGAGTAGGGCATGCCGCAGTGTCGTCCAAGTCTTCATTTTCATCGGTCTCTCGCGATGAGGAATATGAGCTGGGCACCGGAGGAGGAACTTAAACCTTCTTGAATTTCTTTGCTGGAGGCTTAGACCAGCGGAAGTCCTGCTTGAAGCCCATCTGCTTGAGATCTTCATCACCGTAGAGATGAGTCAGGACAGCCAGGTGCGATCAAAAACTTCATTGAGGTAGTAGTGGTTCTCCTTCACTAAATTATATGTAGCAGTCATGTTGTGAAGAATTGAACCAAACTGACATTTGACCCATTTATGATTGCGATCCACCTTCTGATGAAGACTGAGGAGAAGCTCATGATCAGTCATCACCCTTGGAGTTGTTGCCTGAGGACTTTGCTTTGAGGCATTGGCGGCAGAGTCATGAGTAGCAGAGTCATGATTGGTGGACTATGAGGTAGCTTTGCGGAACTGTCCATCCAATGGATGATTGCCCTCATCAATAATTGCAGTGGTCTTGCCCTTTTCATCAGCTGAGGAAAATGTCCACTTGAGGACTTCAATAGGGGGCAAGAAACTGCCGTGGTTGAGTGTGTCAGCTTTGTAGTCGTGTGAAGACCTTGATCTAAGGAATCTCATAATCCAAGGAGCATAAGGCTTCAACTCAAAGGGAGACATCACAACATTTGCCAAAGTCCTCATGAAGAAGTCATGGTAGTTCACTGGAATACCGTGCATGATATTGAAAAGCAGATTCTTCATGATGCCAACAACTTCTTCAACATTCGAGTCGTGGCCTTTGATAGGACTCAGAGTCTTGGTCAGTATGCGGTATACAGTCTGAGGCGCATATTGCAATTCCTTCACAAGGAACTTTATCCTTGAGGCTTGACCAGGCTTCAATGGCTTCATCAGAACTTGCATGAAGTGATCAGACAGCTCAGTTTCATTGTAGATAAGATGCGCACCTTCTGGGGAAGGACTGACAGGCATGGCATGAATTTATATCATCAAGTCCAACACCCATGGTTTGCATCTTCAGCATTGCCAGTGATGTGCAGCATTGCATAGAACTGAAGAATGAGTTCTTCATTCCAATCACAGATATCAGTGCGGAAATTGAGCAATCATGCATCATGAATAGCACTGAGGACTGGTGCGAAGCACGGTAGTGATTCCATATCAACATGAGGAATGTGCTCATGGTCGAAGACTTTGTCTTTGTTGAAGAGTAGTGAGGAATAGAAGTTGGCTTGGCTGGCAGTCCAGAAATGCTTCCTTCTCAGATGAGCAGAGTCATAGGGATTGTAATCAGTGAAGAATACATGCTCATTGAAGAAGGCATCAGCCTTGAACTTTGGAGTCTTGGAGAAGGGATTCTTCGGCTTTGCCTGAGGAGTATCAGTTAGTTGAAGTATAACCTCAGGAATCTCAATCTCCGGAGCCACAGGCTGAGGAATATTAGCTTCTACTTCAGTAGCAGCCTGGGCCTCCATTTCTTCATCAGCTTGGTAATCAACACTAGTCGCTGGAATCTCTTCATGAATGGAAGGGGCATTATGAATTTCATCAGAGCCCATCTGAACTTCAGTGGAGACTGGGGACTGAGGAATTTGAAGTGGTGTGAACATAGGAGAGTTAGGGTGCTGACTATCCCAAAAGTCATCGTTCATCACAGGTGTGGTGCTCCCAATGTCCACATCCTCATACTCTTCTATTTACTCAACACCGACCTCTTTAGCTGTGAACTGAGGCGTTGGTGATGATACCTGGGGAGTTGAAGTGATAGCATCCACTTCAATTTCTTCATCCATCTGCTCTGTGGAAGCAGCAGAGGGATCTTCTTCAGCAGATTCTTCAGGAATCTCATAATCTTCACCAAAAGGAACAAGTTCCTTTGATGGCATGCTTGAGAGAGGAACAACATAAATAGAATTCTCAATTGAACTTGTCAAAATCTTCGCCTTTTTGGGTGTAGAAGATTCTGAGGAAATAGATGATTTCCTTTTCTTCAGAGCGGCTCACTCCGCAGCTTTTGTTTTCTTCACTTCCAGAGCAGAAGGAAGAATTGAGCTTGCTGTTGGTGCAGGCGGAGCAGAGGAAATTGGATCAATTTCTTCAGGCAGAACTGATGCAATTGGCCTGTCTTGTGCAGTTCTTCAGGCACAGCTTTAGATTCTTCAGTTGTCCTGACTTGTTCTTAAGGCGCAACACTAGTGGTTGCCCTGGCAGTTTCTTCAGCGGCTGGTATTTCTTCAGCCCTGGTGCTAGCAATTTCATCAGCAACCTGATTTTCATCAGCGGTGCTGGCATGTTCTTTAGTCGGCTGGGCAGATGCTTTAGTCGAGGGAATCTCAATATGCGATGGATCAGCAACATTGGAGGTGAATTTCTTCGCCATTTGTACGAATCTAACTTTGGCTCCCAGCCATTCTGCCTTATAGGAGTCAAATTCATCACTGGGCTTCTTGATCTCAAATTGTAGTGCAATGACCTGCTCAGGCGATAACCTCAGAACGTTATCCTTCAGATAGCGTTGCTTCTTGTACTGGTCTTTCTTAGCAACTTTGGCTTGATCATATTTCCATTTTTCTTCAGCAATGAACGCTGTCAACATGTGACTTTGTCCAGGAGTGAGGTCTAGCTCGGGCAATGGAGTGTTTGGATCTTTGTGCCAGAGGTCAATGAAATCTAGGATCTTCTTCGGATCCAATAGAAGAGGCACAACTTCCTTTGGCTCTAGCAGCCCTTTGCTCTCTATCCTTGATGATATCAGCTAATTCATCATCATCAACCTCATCATCATCAGAGGGCACTTGAAAAGCAACTTGTTTCTTGTGAGGACTTGGTCTAGTGCCTCGTCCTGCAGTGGCCTTGGTCTTCAGCAAAGTTGGGCTCTTTGAAGACAGATGAGGAACTGAAGAACTTGCAGAAGCTCCTGAGGCAATTGAGATGCCTGTGGTCCTTTGGCACATGGAGAGATGCACAGGTGTTGAGGACTTTGTCGGAGGAGCTGAGGGTTTTGAAGCCCGAGGAACTGGTGTAGCTTGAGGAACTGGGGCAGCTTGAGGATTTTGCCTTGATGGCACAGAGGAGCTTGGCCGTGAGGGCATTGCTGAGGAACTTGGCTGTGAGGGCATTGCTAAGGAAGTTGGTTTTCGAGCAGGCTTCTTGGGCATAGCCTTCTTGCTCGTGGTGGCCTCGGCAGCGATAGTAGCAGAATCTTCATTGAATTTCTTCACTTCTTCTTTGGCCTGCTTGGCCAACTTAGCTTGCCGCCTGGCCCATTCATTAGCATAATCCTCACCATGTTTAAGGCTTGTTGGATCAGCTCTTTGTCCATGTGCCAATGGAGGTCTTGAGCATGGACGGTGAAGAGCAAATTTCTTCATGTATTTAGGAGTAACATATCTATACTCCCTCCATTCTCGTGCCCATCTTCGTTCAATCCTCTGTATGCGCACTTTGCGCTCATTTTTGGTTTCTTTCCCATGAGTAGCCTCATCAGGCGTGCAGTACTCTGCGTAAATGTCATTAGGGATTTCAAACGATGTGTTGACTTCAAGCTTCTTTCCTCCTTTCCGAGGCCTTTTACCATCTGCCATTTTCTTCAGCTGAGGAATTTGTACAATAGAGTTCTCTGAGGAAGTATGCAACTTTTCTTCGAGGAACACTACAAATGAGTTAAGTTGATGAGAACCTAGTGATTCAGCAGCAGACATGTGTACCTGTGAACAGAGTATAGGTGCGAAGAATTTGGAGAGGTCATATGCGTTCTCAGAAGTTCTTGCAAAACGGAACAAGTTTTAGGAAATTGACCAGTTGTGTCTTGAAGCATTTCACTTAGCGTTCTTTGACTTAGGTTCCAGAGTTGTGCGGATTGTAAGATTCACACAATTGAGGAATCATGAAGAAAAACATCACTTAGAGAAACAAATCAAGGGCAGAAGATTGTGCTAGGTGTTTAGAGTGTAGAAGTTGAAGAATAAATACCTTTTGAAGATTTGATGAAAATCATCAGTAGTAATAAAGGAAGTAAAAGTAACTATTAATTACCCTTGACAAAGAACACGACGAACTGGAAGTGTACATTGGGAAGTTCATCTGCCCAGATCTTCCACGCCCTAACTTGGTGGCGGAAGACGTCTACGGCGTTGGCGGAGAGAAGATGTCCGCGACCGGCGCGAGTACAATGGCGGCGAGGTCGAGGCAGCTAAGCTCTTCCTCACCGGCGATGATGGAAGTAGTAGCGGCGCTAGGTTTTGAGAGCTCGAACGAGGGAGTGAGGTTGAGTGGAGTAAAAGCGAAGTGAGGAGGAGAGGGGGTATTTATAGCTGAGGTGAAAAACCGTTTGTCCAAAGAAATTGGACGAACGTGCCCCAGACCCTTCTCGTTCGCATGACATGTGTCACCCACGTACTGAGAGGTGGCGACCATGTGAGATCGTGGGTTAATAGATAAGTTTATCATGGGATGTGTAACGGTTTGAGCGGCAAAAGCCGAAAATTCGGATAAGAATATTATAAAGTTTCGTTCGCAATTTCTTCAGCTGACAAGGACACGGTGAAGAACTTGAACGAGTTTCAATTAGAACGCACATGAAGAATTTGTGAATGGACTGAGTTGAGTTTAGCATAGAGGGGGAAAGGGTCAGATCACATTCACTTAGCAGAAAAATCAACTTGAAGAATTAGCAATAAGTGAATGATGTAGAGGACATAAAAACTCAAGTATATATATATAGTCAATGAAGAACAACGACGAAAGGAGTGAAGACAATGCAAAGTTCAAGAATTTGAAAAACTGAGGAATTTCAAAAATGAAGAAAAACTCAAATTGAAGATTTTCAACTTTGGTTGGTGGCATAACCCACCGTTTAAGAATGATGATTTCAGACACCGTGTACAACTGTCGTAGGGTTCTGAGAATCAATTTCTTCATTAATTTCTTCACACTTATAGGGTTAGTCTTCATTGATTAAAGAAAAATGTTACTTCGTGTGTTGCACATCTAAGTCATCAAGTCAGCAAAAGTGTTAGGATGTGTGTCCTTTTCAAAGAACATTCGAAGATTCTAGGATATTTAGCTCACACCGCAACTTGCTAAATCTCTTCTCATCCAAGGGCTTTGTGAAGATATCAGCCAGCTGGTCTTCAGTATTTGCGTGGTCGATGGAGATGTCGCCCTTCAACACATGGTCACAAAGAAAATGATGACGAATCTGGATGTGCTTTGTCTTCAAGTGCTGAACTAGGTTGTGAGAAATCTTGATAGCACTCTCATTGTCGCAGTAGAGTGGCACATTCTTCACATTGATGCCATAGTCTTTGAGGGTTTGCTTCATCCATAGCAATTGAGCACAGCAAGATCCAGCAGCAATGTATTCAGCTTCAGTAGTGGAGAGTGATATGTAGTTCTGCTTCTTCGAGGACCAACATACCAAGGATCGTCCTACGAAATGACATGTGCCTGACGTTGACTTGCAATCCACCCGATCACCAGCATAGTCAGAGTCTGAATATCCAATGAGATCAAATGAAGAGCCCTTGGGATACCATAATCCAAGTGTTGGTGTGTGAGCTAGATATCGAAGAATATGCTTCACAGCCTTATGGTGTGATTCCTTCGGTGTAGCTTGAAATCGGGCACACATACAAACACTAAGCATAATATCCGGCCTAGGTGCACATAGGTACAATAAAGATCCAATCATGGAGCGGTATACCTTTTGATCGAAGTCTTTACCATTTTCATCAGTGCATAGATGGCCATTAGTGGGCACAGGGATTTTGACGCCTTTGCAATCTTGCATGCCGAATTTCCTCAACACATCCTTGAGGTATTTCTCCTGATATGTGAATATGCCATTGTATTGTTGACGAATTTGAAGACCTAATAAGAATTTCAATTCTCCCATCATAGACATTTGATATTCTTCACTCATCATATAGGCAAATTCATCACTGTAACATTGGTTAGTACAGCCAAAGATAATATCATCAACATATATTTGGCACACGAATAATTCATCATCATATGCTTTGGTGAAAAGAGTTGGGTCAAGTGAACCGGGTTTGAAGCCTTTCTTCATGAGGAATTCCTTCAGTGTGTCATACCACACCCGAGGTGCTTTCTTGAGGCCATAGAGGGCCTTGTTGAGTCTGTAGACGTGATCTAGAAATTTTGGATCCTCAAAACCTGGTGGTTGAGCAACATATACTTCTTCTTCAAGCTTACCATTGAGGAATGCACTTTTCACATCCATTTGATGTAAGATGATATTATGATGGTTAGCATAAGCAAGCAATATGCGAATAGCCTCAAGTCTAGCAACAGGTGCAAAAGTTTCATCAAAATCAACTCATTCAACCTGTGTGTAGCCTTGAGCTACAAGATGAGCCTTATTCCTCACCACAAGGACATTTTCATCTTGTTTGTTGCGGTAGATCCATTTGGTACCAATTATGTTGTGCTTGCATGGGTCTGGTTGCTTGACAAGCTCCCACACATTGTTGAGCTTGAATTGATGCAATTCATCTTGCATGGCTTGAATCCACTCAGATTCCATGAATACTTCATCAACTTTAGTGGGCTTAGTGATAGAGACAAATGCAAAATGCCCACAAAAGATAGATAAGTGTGAAGCTTTTGAGCGCGTGAGAGGACGTGGTGCATTGATGCCGTTGATGATTTTCTTGATCTGCACTTCATTTGCAACACGAGGATGTGTAGGTTGACGACTTTGCTTAGGCCCAGCAATTTCTTCAGGACCAGTTTCTTCAACAGTACCAGCGTGATTTTCTTCACGATCCAAAATGACTTCTTCAGCAGATTCTTTGGTAGGGATGATATCCTCAGTAGCTTTGAACTTGATGGATTCCTCGGGTGACATTTCATCTAGAACAGGAGGTAGGTGCTCTCTTTGCGGGCCATTAGTTTCATTGAACTGCACATCTACAGTTTCAACCATCTTTTGATGATTGATGTTGAAGACCCTGTAGGTGTGCGAGTCCTTCCCGTAACCAAGCATAAAACCCTCATGTGCTTTCGGTGCAAATTTAGAGTGATGGTGAGGATCTCTCATCCAGCATTTAGCACCGAAGACTTTGAAATAACTTACATTGGGTTTCTTGTCAGTGAGGAGTTCATATGAGGTCTTTTTGAAGAATTTGTGAAGATATACCCTGTTGATGATGTGGCACGCGGTATCAATTGCTTCAGGCCAAAAGCGCTGAGGTGTCTTTATTCATCAAGCATAGTGCGAGCCATTTCAATGAGAGTTCTGTTCTTGCGCTCCACGATGCCATTCTGCTGAGGAGTATAAGGAGCAGATAACTCGTGAGTAATACCAAGTATAGCAAGATATTCATTGAGGCCAGTGTTCTTGAACTCGGTTCCATTATCACTCCTGATATGCTTGATCTTCACACCGAAGTTAGTAGAAGCCCTTGAGGAAAATCGTCCGAAGACTTCTTGCACTTCATTTTTGTAAGTGATGATATGCACCCATGTGTATCGAGAATAGTCATCAACTATGACAAAGCCATATAATGATGCAGAACTAGAGAACGTGGCATAATGAGTAGGGCTAAAGAGATCCATATGAAGTAATTCAAAGGGATGAGAAGTGTTCATGATAGTCTTCGAGGGATGCTTGGCTCTGGTGACCCTTCCAGCCTCACAAGCCCCACAAAGATGATCTTTGAGGAATTTGACACCCTCGATGCCAATGACATGCTTCTTCTTCGCGAGTGTATGCAAGTTCCTCATCCCAGCATGACCAAGTCGTCGATGCCATAGCCAGCATTCTGAAGCTTTTGCAAGTAGACATGTGGCAGGCTGTGGTCCTGCAGAGAAATCAACAATATACAAGTCTCCTTTCCTAAAGCCTTCGAAGACTTTGGAGTTGTCAGATTCCATTAGCACAATGCAATGATATTTGCCAAAGACAACAACCATATCAAGATCACAAAGCATTGAGACAGACATGAGGTTGAATCCTAAGGACTAGACATGCATGACTTTGTCCATATGTCTATCCTTTGAGATTGCAACCTTACCTAGACCCAATACCTTGCTTTTGCCTTTGTCAGCATAGGTGATATGCTTCAGATGAGATGGTGACAAATCAGTGTCCATCAAGAAGTTCCTGTCACCAGTCATGTGATTTGTACATCCACTGTTGAGGACCCACTCAGTTGCTTTGGGTTGTTCATCCTGCAGATGAATTAGTGCACCTTACGAACCCATATACTTCATCAGTGAAGAATATGATATCAATTTCATCAACAGTAACAGATATAGCAGTATGAAGACGTGAGAAATGAATGGTTCATTTCTTCATGATTAGCTTGCGTCCTTTCAAGCACATTCAGGTCTCCAGCAATTTCTTTAGACGATCAAGTTCGTTTGGAGACCTAACCCTGCATAAGAGATTAGTTCTTTTTCTTCACCACCCACATCTGGAGGGGTGGCAAAGAGTTCATCATTCTGCGAGCTCCATAAAAAAGATGGCATAGAAGCCAGTGCACTTTGTTTCATAGAAGAGTAGTTAGGATAAGCATATGAATAAGCAGAGAAATTCTTCGAGGACTTATGAACATAATGATTTGAAGAATAATGCACATATTCATGGCCCTTACACTTGCTCTGCAAAACAGAAGTGTTAGCATGATGATGTTCATATGAGGATTTTGATCCACGTGAGGAATTTGATCCATATGAAGAATTTGGTCCATATGAGGACTTGGATCCATATGAAGATTTTGATCCATATGAATAATTTGATCTGGGGTTCCTATTCTTCACGGGTAGTCTCATGATGACATTCACCTGAAGATTTTCAAGGAACCTTTTAGGAACCCAGATTTTCTTCATAGGGGGACCATTCCTGCAGTTAGTTCCAACATATCGAACAAATACTTCACCATTCTGATTCTTAAACAGTTTATAGTAGGAGTTAAATGACTCATTGATGACCCACAAGTGTAGGGGATCTATCTAGTCCTTTTGATAAGTAAGACTGTCAAACACAACGAGGAGCAGAAGGAAATGACAAGCGGTTTTCAGTAAGGTATTCTCTGCAAGCACTGAAATTGTAGGTAACAGATATTTTTGTGATAAGATAATTTGTAATGGGTAACAAGCAATAAAAGTAAATAAAGTGCAGCAAGGTGGCCCAATCCTTTTTGTAGCAAAGGAAAATCCTGGACAAGTTCTTACAATGAGAAAAGCGCTCTCGAGGACACATGGGCATTATCGTCAAGCTAGCTTTCATCACGCTCATATGATTCGCGTTCGTTACTTTGATAATTTGATATGTGGGTGGACCGGTGCTTGGGTACTGCCCTTTCTTGGACAAGCATTCCACTTATGATTAACCCCTATTGCAAGCATCCGCAACTACAAAAGAAGTATTAAGGTAAACCTAACCACAGCATGAAACATATGGATCCAAATCAGCCCCTTACGAAGTAATGCATAAACTAGGGTTTAAGCTTCTGTCACTCTAGCAACCCATCATCTACTTGTTACTTCCCAATGCCTTCCTCTAGGCCCAAATAATGGTGAAGTATCATGTAGTCGACGTTCACATAACACCACTAGAGGAGAGACAACATACATCTCATCAAAATATCGAACGAATACCAAATTCACATGACTACTAATAGCAAGACTTCACCCATGTCCTCAGGAACAAACGTAACTACTCACAAAGCATATTCATGTTCGTAATCAGAGGAGTATTAATATGCATTAAGGATCTGAACATATGATCTTCCACCAAATAAACCAACTAGCATCAACTACAAGGAGTAATCAACACTACTAGCAACCCACAGGTACCAATCTGAGGTTCTGGTACAAAGATTGGAGACAAGAGATGAACTAGGGTTTGAGAGGAGATGGTGCTGGTGAAGATGTTGATGGATGTTGACCCCCTCCCGATGAGAGGATCGTTGGTGATGACGATGGTGATGATTTCCCCCTCCTGGAGGGAAGTTTCCCTGGCAGAACAGCTCCGCCGGAGCCCTAGATTGGTTTCGCCAAGGTTCCGCCTCGTGGCGGTGGAGTTTCATCCCGTAAGCTTGGTTATGATTTTTTCCAGGGTAAAAGAGCTCATATAGCAGAAGATGGGCACCGGAGGGCTGCCAGGTGGCCCACGAGGCAGGGGGCGTGCCCAGGGGGGTAGGGCGCGCCCCCACCCTCGTGGACGGTGGGTGGACCCTCAGGTATTTCTTCCGCTGAATATTTATCATTAATTTCAAAAATGACTTTCGTGGAGTTTCGGGACTTTTGGAGCTGTGTAGAATAGGTCTCCAATATTTGCTCCTTTTCCAGCCCAGAATCCCAACTGTCGGCATTCTCCCTCTTCATATTAAACCTTGTAAAATAAGAGAGAATAGCCATAAGTATTGTGACATAACGTGTAATAACAGCCCATAATGCAATAAATATTGATATAAAAGCATGATGCAAAATGGCTGTATCAACTCCCCAAGCTTAGACCTCGCTTGTCCTCAAGCGGAAGCCGATATCGAAAAATATGTCCACATGTTTAGAGATAGAGGTGTCGATAAAAATAAAATACAGACATGAGGGCATCATGATCATTCTTATAATAGCAACATATATATATATATATATATATATATATATATATATATATATATTGTCATATGATTTCTTATGCTCAAGTAACAATCTATTCACAATGTAAGTATGATTCAGAAACTTCATTGAGAACTAACAAACTATAATCTCAGTCATTGAAGCAATTGCAATTTATCATAACATAGGAAAGAGTCAATAATAGAGCTTTTCAGCAAGTCCACATACACAACTATCATTTAGTCTTTCACAATTGCTAACACTCACGCAATACTTATGGTTATGGAGTTTTAATAGGACACAGAGAAAGATAGGGGCTTATAGTGTTGCCTCCCAACCGTTTACCTCAAGGGTAATGTCAACAATAATAGTTCATGTTAACTTACATCCAATTGGATATATATATATATCAGGATCTTTCCAACACAAGGTGCTTGCCAAAGGATAAAATGAAAAAGGGAAAGGTGAAGATCACCTTGACTCTTGCATAAAGTAAAAGACATAAAGTAAAACATAGGACCTTCGCAGAGGGAAGCAGAGGTTCTTATGTGCTTTTATGGTTGGATGCACGAAATCTTAATGCAAAAGAATGTCACTTTATATTGCCACTTGTGATATGAACCTTTATTATGCAGTCCATCGCTTTTATTACTTCCATATCACAAGATCATATAAAGCTTATTTTCTCCACACTAATAAGTCATACATATTTAGAGAGCAATTATTGCTTGCAACATGACAACTTACTTGAAGGATCTTACTCAATCCATAGGTAGGTATGGTGGACTCTCATGGCAAAACTGGGTTTAAGGATATTTGGAAGCACAGGTAGTATCTCTACTTGGTGCAAGGAATTTGGCTAGCATGAGGGGGAAAGGCAAGATCAACATGTTTGAATGATCCATGACAATATACTATAACTGAGATGTGAGAAAACATAACCCATTACGTTGTCTTCCTTGTCCAACATCAACTCTTTAGCATGTACTACTTTAATGAGTGCTCACAATCATAAAAGATGTCCAAGATAGTATATTTATATGTGAGAGCCTCTCTTTCTTTATTACTTCCTATTAATTGCAATGATGACCAAAACTATGTTTGCCAACTCTCAACAACTTTTAAGCATCATACTCTCTATATGTGAAGTCATTACTATCCACAAGATCAATATGATCCTTTTTATTTCTTTTTACTCTTTTATTTCCTAAAAATCATGGCAAGATAGCAAAGCCCTTGACTCAACACTAATCTTTATTATATATAGCTCACGGACTCGATTACATAGAGGGATCACAAAGCAAAACTCAATACTAATTCATACCAAAACTTTATTCTACTAGATCAAGATATTACCAAAAGGATCGAACTAAGGAAAACGATAAAGATAGGAGTGTGATGGTGATACAATACCGAGGCACCTCCCCCAAGCTTGGCAGTTGCCAAGGGGGTGCCTATACCCAAGTGATTATGTCTCCTCTGCTGGTGAAGAAGGTGGTGATGACGGTGGATAGTCGCACATCGAGCGTAGGAGCTCTTCCAATTTGCGAATAATGACCTTGAGTGCGACGATATGATCCTTCAACAAAATATTTTCCTGTGTGAGATACTTGTTTTGTATGCGAGCTAACTCAATCATCTTGAAAGCTTCAGTCTCAGTTGGGGTAAAGAGGTTAGAAAGAGGTTGAAGGATGTTTTCTTCTTCAACCGCCGGAGCTTGATCCTCCAAGGCCTTCTTGATCCCATCATCCTTGTTGATCTCACCTGGTTCTTCTCTCTTCAGCTTTATCTTCAATAGCCAAGCATCCTTGTCTTCATTGTTGGAGGAGGGTGACGTCATGATGCCTGGCCTCGACAAATCTGACAGAAAACAGCTCGAAACAAAGACAGAAGATTTTTGTGTGATACGGTGGTCAAAACCTTCGGGAGATTATATAATGAATTTTTACCGACCAAAAGAAGTATCGCGCAAGAAAACGGAGTCCGGAGAGCACACGAGGTGCCCACGAGGCAGGGGGCGCGCCCAGGGAGGTAGGGCGCGCCCTCCACCCTCGTGGACGCGTCGTGTCCTTCCCGGACTACTTCTTATTCTCCTATTTTCTTAAATATTCCAAAACGGAGAAAAATTGCTATAAGAATTGTTTTGGAGTCGGTTTACTTACCGTACCACATACCTATTCCTTTTCGGAGTCTGAAATGTTCTAGAAAGTGTCCCTTATGTATTCCTCCGGGGTTACAGTTTCAATAACATTAGTTTCAACATTTATAGGATTACCTGAGATATAATGTTTGATTCTTTGACCGTTAACCACCTTAGGATTTGTGCCTTCGAAGTTGTTAATTTTATGGCACCGGAACGGTAGACCTCCTCGATAACGTACGTGCCTTCCCATTTAGAGAGAAGTTTTCCTGCAAAAAATCTTAAACGAGAGTTGAATAGCAACACATAATCACCTACGTTAAACTCACGCTTTTGTATCCTTTTGTCATGCCATCTTTTGACTTTTTCTTTAAACAGTTCGGCATTCTCATAGGTCTGGGTTCTCCATTCATCAAGTGAGCTAATGTCAAATAACCTATTCTCACCGGCAAGTTTGAAATCATAATTGAGCTCTTTAATAGCCCAATATGCCTTATGTTCTAGTTCAAGAGGTAAGTGACATGCTTTTCCATAAACCATTTTATACGGAGACATACCCATAGGATTCTTATATGCAGTTCTATAAGCCCATAATGCATCATCAAGTTTCTTGGACCAATTATTTCTAGATCTATTAACAGTCTTTTGCAAAATTAATTTAAGCTCTCTATTACTCAACTCTACTTGACCACTAGACTGCGGTTGATAAGGAGATGCAATTCTATGATTAACATCATACTTAGCAAGCATTTTACGAAAAGCATCATGAATAAAATGTGAACCACCATCAGTCATTAAGTATCTAGGGACTCCAAACCTCGGAAAAATAACTTCTTTAAGCATCTTAATAGAAGTATTATGATCAGCACTACTAGTTGGTATAGCTTCTACCCACTTAGTAACGGAATCAACAGCAACTAAAATATGTGTATACCCATTGGAGGCAGGAAAAGGTCCCATATAATCAAAGCCCCAAACATGAAATGGTTCAATAACAAGAGAATAATTCATAAGCATTTCTTGACGTCTACTAATATTACCAATTCTTTGACATTCATCACAAGACAAGACAAACTTACGGGCATCTTTGAAGAGAGTAGGCCAATAAAAACCGGATTGCAATACCTTATGTGCAGTTCTATCTCCAGCGTGGTGTTCTCCATATGCCTCGGAGTGACACTTGCGTAGGATTTGTTCCTGTTCATGCTCAGCTACACAACGTCTAATAACACCATCTACTCCTTCTTTATGAAGGTGTGGGTCATCCCAGAAGTAATGTCTTAAATCATAGAAGAACTTTTTCTTTTGCTGGTATGTGAAACTAGGTGGTATAAATTTAGCAACAATGTAATTAGCGTAATCAGCATACCATGGAGCAGTATGAGAAGCATTTATGACAGCTAATTGTTCATCAGGAAAGCTATCATCAATAGGTAGTGGGTCATCAAGAACATTCTCTAACCTAGACAAGTTGTCTGCAACTGGGTTCTCAACTCCCTTTCTATCAATAATATGCAAAACAAATTCTTGGAGCAAGAGAACCCATCTAATAAGTCTAGGTTTAGCATCTTTCTTTTCCATGAGATATTTAATAGCAGCATGATCAGTGTGAATAGTTACTTTAGAATCAACAATATAAGGTCTGAACTTATCACAAGCAAATACAACTGCTAAGAACTCTTTTCAGTAGTAGCATAATTTCTCTGGGCAGTGTCTAGAGTTTTACTAGAATATTGAATAACATTTAATTTCGTATCGACTCTTTGCCCTAGAACAGCACCTACAGCATAATCACTAGCATCACACATAATTTCAAAGGGTAAGTTCCAATCAGGTGGCTGAACAATAGGCGCAGAAATCAAAGCTTTCTTAAGTATTTCAAATGCTTCTACACAATTATCATCAAAGACAAAAAGAATATCTTTTTGCAATAGATTAGTCAGAGGCCTGAAAATTTTAGAAAAGTCCTTAATGAACCTCCTATAAAAACCGACATGACCAAGGAAACTTCTTATACCTTTAATGTCCTTGGGACACGACATCTTTTCAATAGCATCAACCTTAGCTTTATCAACTTCAATACATCTAGAAATTTTATGCCCCAAGACAATACCTTCATTAACCATAAAGTGGCACTTTTCCCAATTCAAGACGAGACTACTATCTTCACATCTCTGCAAAACTCGATCAAGGTTGCTCAAGCAATCATCAAAAGAGGATCCATAGACAGAGAAATGATCCATGAATACCACACAAATCTTTTCACAGAAGTCAGAGAATATAGCCATCATGCATCTTTGAAAGGTAGCAGGTGCATTACATAAACCAAAAGGCATACGTCTATAAGCAAAGGTACTGAAAGGGCAAGTAAAAGTGGTCTTTTCTTGATCCTCCGCTGACACAGGTATTTGAGAGAAACCAGAGTAACCATCTAGAAAGTAAAAATGTGTATGTTTGGATAGTCTTTCTAGCATTTGATCAATAAAAGGTAAAGGGTAATGATCTTTCTTAGTAGCTTTATTTAATTTGTGGAAATCAATTACCATCCTATAACCTGTAATAATTCTTTGCAGGATCAATTCATCTTTATCATTAGGAACAACAGTAATACCTCCCTTCTTAGGGACACAATGGACAGGACTTACCCACTAACTATCAGCAATGAGATAAATTATACCTGCCTCAAGGAGCTTTAGTATTTCCTTTATTACCACTTCTTTCATCTTAGGATTTAATCATTGTTGGTGATCAACAACTGGTTTAGCGTCTTCTTCCAATTTTATTTTGTGTTGGCATAGAGTGGGACTAATGCCCTTAAGATCATCAAGAGTATATCCAATAGCAGCACGATGCTTCTTCAGAGTTTTCAATAATCTTTCCTCTTCTTGCTATGAAAGTTTAGCACTAATAATAATAGGATATATCTTCTTTTCATCAAGATAAGCAAATTTAAGAGTATCAGGTAATGGTTTAAGCTCAAACACGGGATCACCCTTGGGTGATGGAGGATCCCCTAGGATTTCAACAGGCAAGTTGTGTTTCAAAATAGGTCCCTGTTTAAATAATACTTCATCTATTTTCCTTCTTTCATTCATAAACATATCATTTTCATGGTCTAGCAAATATTGTTCTAAAGGATCAGTAGGACGCATGGCAATAGAAGCAAGACCAATAATTTCATCCTTACTAGGCAATTCTTTATCATGGGGTTGTCTACGAAATTTAGCAAAATTAAACTTATGAGACATACCCCCTAAGCCAATCATAACAACATCCTTTTCGCAATCAATCTTCGCATTAACAGTATTCAAGAAGGGTCTACCAAATATAATGGGACAAAAGTCATCTTGTGGGGAACCAAGAACAAGAAAATCAGCAGGATATTTAACTTTCCCACACAAGACTTCAACATCTCTAACAATCCCAATTAGTAAAATAGTATCTCTATTGGCAAGCTTAATTGTAACATCTATTTCTTCTATCTCAGCAGGTGCAATATCATGCATAATTTCTTTGTATAAGGAATGAGGTATTGCTTTGGCACTAGCACCCATATCACATAAGCCATGATAACAATGATCTCCTATTTTAACAAAAATAACAGGCATGCCTACAACAGGTTTGTGTTTATGTTTGTTATCTGGTCTAGCAATTCTAGCAGCTTCATCACAAAAATAAATGACATGCCCATCAATATTGTCGGCCAAGAGATCTTTAACCATAGCAATACTAGGTTCAACTTTAATTTGCTCAGGAGGTGTATATGTTCTAGTATTACTCTTACGAACCACAATTGAAGCTTTAGCATGATCCTTTATCCTAACAGGGAAAGGTGGTTTCTCAATATAAGTGGAAGGAACAATAGGATCTTTATAAGTGATAGTTTTTTCTTCAACTGTGATAGGTGCAACTACTTTTACTTCAGTGGGAGGATTATATTTAAACCACTTCTCCTTAGGGAGATCAACATGAGTAGCAAATGATTCATAGAAAGAAGCTACTATCTTAGAGTCAAGTCCATATTTAGTGCTAAATCCACGAAAAGCATCGGTATCCATAAAAGATTTAACACAATCAAAATTAGGTGTCATACCTAACTCCTTACCATCGTCGGAATCCCAATCTTCAGAGTTGCATTTAATTCTTTCCAATAAATCCCATTTGAATTCAATAGTCTTCATCATAAAAGACCTAGCAGAAGAAGTATCAAGCACGGTGCTATTGTTGAGAGAAAGCCGAGCATAAAAGTTTTGAATAATCATTTCTCTTGAGAGCTCATGATTGGGGCATGAATATAACATTGACTTAAGCCTCCCCCAAGCTTGAGCGATGCTTTCTCCTTCGCGAGGCCAAAAATTATATATATAATTACGATCACAATGAACAAGATGCATAGGATAAAACTTCTGGTGAAATTCCAATTTCAATCATTTATAGTCCCAGGATCCCATATCATCACATAGCCTATACCATGTCAATGCATCTCCCTTCAAAGATAATGGGAAGACCTTCTTCTTAATAACATCATCGGGCATACCTGCAAGCTTAAATAATCCACAAACTTCATCTACATAGATAAGGTGTAAATCGGGATGCAATGTTCCATCTCCTGCAAAGGGATTAGCTAGCAGTTTCTCTACCATACTGTCAGTGTCAAAACCGGCGGATCTCGGGTAGGGGGTCCTGAACTGTGCGTCTAGGCGGATGGTAACAGGAGACAAGGGACACGATGTTTTTACCCAGGTTCGGGCCCTCTCGATGGAGGTAAAACCCTACTCCTGCTTGATTGATATTGATGATATGGGTAGTACAAGAGTGGATCTACCACGAGATCAAGTAGGCTAAACCCTAGAAGCTAGCCTATGGTATGATTGTTGTAATTGTTGTTGTCCTATGGACTAAAACCCTCCGGTTTATATAGACACCGGAGAGGGCTAGGGTTACACAGAGTTGGTTAGAATGATAGGGGATCTACATATCTGTATTGCCAAGCTTGCCTTCCACGCCAAGGAAAGTCCCATCCGGACACGGGACGAAGTCTTCAATCTTGTATCTTCATAGTCTTGGAGTCCGGCCGATCATGATAGTCCATCTATCCGGACACCCCCTAGTCCAGGACTCCCTCAGTAGCCCGCGAACCAGGCTTCAACGACGACGAGTCCGGCGCATATATTGTCTTCGGCGTTGCAAGGCGGGTTCTCCTCCAAATTCCATGTGCTTGCCGAATAGTGTCCGGCTTCCTTATAAATGTTGCGCTCCTTGGCTTCTACGCCCAATAATGGCCCTCTTCCACGTGTCGTACGAATGCGAAAGGCCCGGGTATTTTTACATTTTACCCCCAAGCTGCGCGAATAAGCTGCCTATAAGAGAGGCAAGAATCTAGATCCAAATCACACCATCCCCCTTCCACGAGTACTCATCGGGGCACTTCTGACAAAAATCCACTTCATCATGGACCATCGATGCGGCTCCTCCTCTCGCGCTCCCAGCCCTCAGCCAGGAGATTGGAGGAGATGTTCAGTCCCGCACAGCGAGCTGGTGATGCTCCAAGCGGAGGGATACCTTCCTCCGGCCTTTATGGTCCCGGTTCGAGCCAGGCTGGCCACCTACAAAGGTGGAAAGTAGGCGGAGACCACCCCCAGTCCCTCCAAAGGAGAGCGGGTGTGCTTCGTCCCTTATCTAATAAGGGGGCTCGGATTTCCCATACATCCGTTTCTCCGGGGGCTTCTGGAGTTCTATGGACTCCAGCTTCATCACCTCACGCCCGCCTCCATTCTGCACATTGCGGGTTTTTTAGCTCTTTGTGAGCTGTTCTTGGGAATCGAGCCCCATTTCGCGTTGTGGAAGAGATTGTTTTGCCTCGTACCCCGTTCTCACGAGGGTTCGATATATCAAGTGGGCGGAGCCGAAATATGGCGCATCGCCGGGACCGGGTATCTATCTGGAACCCCAAAGAAGGCGTCCGAAGATTGGCCTTCGGAATGGTTTTATGTGGAAGACGCTCCACTGCTGGACCCAGTACGGATCGGCCTCCCGGAGTTCAGCAACGCTCCTCTAAAGAAACGCATGAGTTGGCGCCCGCGGAGCCCTCAACGGGAAGATGATAGGAGCGTCCATTATCTGATGGGCCGGATAAGGTTGCTGGCTCATTCTGGATTGACCATGATTGGAGTCATGGCCACGTGCATAATGCGAGGGTGCAGCCGCTCCAATATAGGGGCCACCCCATGTGGGATTTCAACGGGGAGAATGACGCCACCCGTCATGGCCACAAGGGGCCGGGATCGGCCGCCGATCTGCTGAAGATCCTGTCCGGCTTGTACAAGGGGGAGAAGGAGGACTTCCTCCAAATGAGTCCATTAAATGGATTCTCTATGAATAACCCTCAGAGCTGGGTAAGCGAACGTTTATCTATCCGATCCGTGCTTTCAAAGTTAAGTGTCTTACTTTATGATTTTGATGCAGGAACTGCGCCGGGATGTGGAGGGCATACACAGTCCGGCTCCACAACCCGAGGATCCGGGAAGATCCCTTGATCCGGCCTCCGAAGAGGATCCGGACATAAAGGTGGAACTGATTGACGGGGTGTTCCACCAACTTAGCATGGACAATGCTCTAGTCGCCATTACGGCCGACTACCCCGGTTTATCTCCGGCTTCCCAGGTAACTATGACCGGAGCCCTGACACCATTACTTCGTCCGTGCTTATTTCTAACCGCCATATACCAACGGTGTCTCGCAGGAGGTGCCTTCAAGGCGGGAAGCTGATCCCGTGGCGGCTGACCGACAAGGGTCAGTTCGGCCCAGCAGGCGGAAGAGGGGTGCGGTGCGAACTGAAACGTCGCTGCAAAGGTATGTCACGCCACCGTTTTTAAGGAAAACACTCCTGTGAAGTACATTAATGCTCATGACTCTTCCAGGAGAAAGAGCGCTCGCCGGACTGTGCCCGGAGAGGTTGCCAACCAAGCCTCCGCCAGCCAGGCCCCAACACCTGGTCTGGAGGGGGAGGTGAGCGCAAGGCGCGAGCCGGATGCTCCTCCAATGGAGGATGCCGACAGGCTGTCCGCCACCAGGTCTGAGGTGGAGAGCGCCATGAATCACAGGCGTCGCCGGACAGTTCTTCGTGACACGTGTTTCTCCCCGGAGGCGTTGAATGCCTTTAACGCGTGAGACGCGCACCTCCGTGCCGCTCAAGATGGTTTAACTAGAGCCACGGAGCAGTATGTGAAAGACATACGGGTAAGGAATTTTAATAGTTATATATGCCTGTAGCCCCCGAGACTTAAAGTAGTTAAAATAACTGATTTAAGGATCATTTGATATGCAGGATCTTACGGAGAAGAATACCCAATTGTCTCAGGAGCTTCAAGAGTGCAAGGCCCAACTTGAGGCCGCACTAGCCGCCATAGGAGGAGACACAGAGACCCCCTCTGGTAACACATATTTCAAAAAGATAAGCGGTGTGCAGCGTGCGTATAAGTCTGACGATAATATTGCAGATGTTGCCGGACTTGATCCGGACAAGCAACAGCTACTGCGCCAGCTGAAGGCTGGCGAGAGAGTGCTTATGAAGGTGCAGCAGGAGAGGAACAAACTCCAAGATGCCCACACCCAGCTGGGAGAAGAGCTAAAGGGTGTTCGGGCCCAGCTGTCTGGCTCCGTGAAGGAGAATCAGCGGCTTCGTCGCGGCATTTATAGTAAGTGCTTGAGCAAACTCTTTTGAAAAGAAGAGTTCGGCGAGGAAGTCGATTGACAAAAATATGTCTGTAGGTGTGCTCACAGGTCGCCCTGCGGAGGAAATGCCTGGTTCAATGGGTGACCAACTTCTCGAGCTGGTGCAACTGCACGAACGTGTTCGGCAGGCGATGAGTGGCGTCGCCCAGGCCTTATGGCCGTCCGTCTCCCTACCCGAGGGCCTTGGAGGGCTTGCGGAGAAGCTTCAGGGAGCACGGCAGCACTTCCTCTGTGGAAGATATCGGCATGTCATGAAGGCGCCAGGGAGGCCTGGGCTATGGTGAAGACGCGGTACAAGAAGGCGGATCCGAACCACATGGCCGAGGTTGGACCTGTGGGGCCCGATGGGAAGGAGATCCCTGTGAGCTTAATGTACGGCCAAGTAGAGTTGGCCGCTAAGTATTCCCAATGGGACTGTAAATTAGACAGCCTGTTAGACGGGATTGAAGAGGAGTACAGTTAGTCAATTTGATGATGTATTTTAAAATGACATGTAAAATGCCTTCTAGCCGGATTGTAGATGGTTTGTCTTTGCAGACCTTTTCGCTTCAACCATGGGACCCTAGAGTCCGGAGTGTGTCTGAATACCCTCTCGGTTATGAAAAAACCGGGGCATGCATGGAGACCAGGCGTAGGGGTCATTAGTGCTTTATCAGACAAGTGCCCAACTAGTTATGTTATATCACATGGTTAGTAAGAAACATCTTCCAGGGAGAATAGTTCCGTTAGGGGTTCCATTCCCTGGGAGGCATGCCCTAAAGTGCATGTCCGGACTGCGAAAAGAGCAGAAAAGCATCTGGGGGCAGATAAATAAGTAAATAAGAAATCATCTTTCAAGTCACCGACCGAATATTCCCTTAAGAATGCTAGCTTTTGGCTTCACCTAGTCTGAGGTACACATCCGGCTGACCCGGCGGTAACAATCGCAGAGGTGCTCCCTTTACCTCCTAGCCGAACAATCGGGAACGTAGGGGTAAGCACAGGAGCCAGGCAACCCAGCTTGGCCAAAACTTAAGTCATATCGATGCATATAATGGTGAATAAAAGGTACATGCGGAAGTGTGACACATGTGTTGGGCATAAAGCCCGTATAAATAAGCTTCTGTTAAAGAAGCCCCCAGGTATAATGAGTGCGGGTAGCACATCAAGTGTGTGCGAACAATGCGCAGATCAGCCCTCAAAGGCTCTATGAAAAAGGGAGGAGAAAAGAGAGAAACAAAAGACAACTAAAGTATAAAATGTGGACGGAGGAAGGAGACGAACTCTGAGTCCGGCGCTAGGCGTAGAATCTTCGGAGGCGGGCTGCGTTCCATGGGTTCGGCTCGAGTCGGTTGTCCGATGTGTTTCGCAGACGGTATGCTCCGCCGGTCAGGACTTGGTCGATAATGAAGGGACCTTCCCATTTGGGCTTGAGTTTGTCCTTTTTCTTGTCCGGCATGCGTAGAACTAGTTCGCCAACATTGGAAGTTTTGGCCCGTACTTCTCTGCTTTGATATCTTCGAGCCTGCTGCTGATAGAATGCGGAATGAGCCTTTGCCACGTCGCGCTCCTCCTCCAATGCGTCCAAACTGTCCTGCCGATCCAACTCGGCTTCTCTTTCTTCGTACATGCGCACTCGAGGCGAGTCATGAATTATATCGCAGGGCAAGACTGCCTCTGCGCCGTATACCATAAAGAATGGCGTGAATCCGGTAGTACGATTTGGCGTGGTCCGCAGCCCCTAGAGTACGGAGTCGAGCTCCTCTACCCAGTGCGTGTTAGATTCTGTGAGGGACCGCACTAACCTGGGTTTGATGCTGCTCATGATTAGACCATTTGCTCATTCAACCTGACCGTTAGTTTGAGGGTGATAGACTGAAGCGTAGTCGAGCTTGATGCCCATATTTTTGCACCAGAGTTTAACCTCGTCGGCCGTGAAGTTTGTGCCGTTATCGCTGATGATGCTGTGGGGGACGCCATAGCGGTGTACTACCCCGGATATGAAGTCTATCACGGGTCCGGATTCGGCCGTTTTAACTGGCTTGGCCTCTATCCATTTGGTGAATTTTTCCACCATGACCAATAGGTACTTTTGCTTGTGGGTTCCCCCTTTAAGGGGTCCGACCATGTCAAGCCCCCAGACCGCGAACGGCCAGGTGATGGGTATAGTTTTGAGGGCGGTGGGTGGCATGTGGCTCTGATTAGCAAAGAGCTGACAACCGACGCATCATTGGACTAAGTCCTGAGCATCTGCCCGGGCCGTCGGCCAATAAAATCCTGTACAGAAGACCTTGCCTACAAGGGCTCGGGCTGCAGCATGGTGTCCGCCTAGTCCAGCGTGAATTTCAGCCAGAAGGTTTCGCCCTTCCTCTTCGGACATGCACCTTTGAAGGACTTCGGTTGTGCTTTTCTTATAAAGTTCTCCCTCATGGACCTTGTAGGCTTTAGATCACCGAACTATGCAGCGGGCCTCATTTTGGTCTTCGGGAAGTTCCTGCCTAATTAAGTAGGCTACGAATGGTTCTGTCCACGGGGCAATTACTGCCATTATTTCGTGGGTTGAAGGTGTTATTTCATTGGCTGAGCCACCGATTATGTCAGATTGTTCTGTGTTGGGTGGTGCGGTTGCTTCCGGGTTGTTATTTCCGGACTCCTCTTCCCATAATACGGATGGCTTAAAGAGCCGCTCCAGGAAGATGTTTGGAGGGACGGCGTCGCGTTTTGCGCCGATGCGTGCCAACACGTCGGCTGCCTGGTTATTATCCCGGGCTACATGGTGGAATTCGAGTCCTTCGAACTGAGCTGACATTTTTAAGACATCGTTACGATAGGCTGCCATTTTCGGATCCTTAGCGTCAAAGTCTCCATTTACTTGGGATATTGCAAGGTTTGAATCCCCGCGCACCTCTAGGCGTTGAATACCCATGGAGATTGCCATCCGGAGACCATGTAGGAGGGCCTCATATTCGGCTGCATTGTTGGAGTCCGTGTACATTATCTAAAGTACGTATTGGACTGTGTCTCCAGTTGGGGACGTCAATACGACGCCAGCCCCCAAGCCGGCCAACATTTTGGAGACGTCGAAATGCATGATCCAATTGGAGTATGCGCCGTACTCTTTAGGGAGTTCAGCTTCGGTCCATTCAGCGATGAAGTCAGCTAAGACTTGCGACTCTATAGCTCACCGTGGTTTATAGGTTATGTTGAATGGTAAGAGCTCGATGGCCCATTTTGCAATCCTGCCCGTCACGCCGCGGTTGTTTATAATGTCGTTGAGGGGTACTTCGGAGGCCACTGTTATCGAACACTCTTGAAAGTACTGTCGCAGCTTTCGGGATGCCATGAACACCGCGTACGCTATCTTTTGATAATGCGGGTACCGGGACTTGCATGGAGTTAAGACAGTGGATACGTAGTACACTGGTTTTTGAAGAAGGAATTTGTGCCCTTCTGTTTCTCGTTCGACGACGAGCACCGCACTTACAACTTGATGTGTTGCCGCGATATATAACAACATTGGTTCGCCCAAGTTGGGCGTGGCCAGGACCGGATTTGTTGCCAATATGGCCTTTATTTCTTCGAGTCCGGCCGTGGCAACATCCGTCCATTCGAAGTGTCCGGTGCGCCTGAGGAGGCGATAGAGGGGCAATGCCTTTTCTCGTAAACGGGAGATGAAGCGGCTTAGAGCCGCCACACATCCAATCAGTTTTTGTATTTGTTTGAGGTCTTTTGGGGTATCCAATTGTGATAGAGCTCGGATCTTGGCTGGGTTTGCTTCAATTCCTCTACCGGATACAATGAAGCCCAAGAGCTTTCCGGCTGGTACGCCGAAAACGCATTTTTCCGGGTTGAGCTTAATGTCATATGCTCGGAGGTTGTCGAATGTGAGCCTCAAATCGTCTACTAGAGTTTTGACGTGTTTGGTCTTAACGACCACGTCGTCTAGGTATGCCTCCACTGTTTTGCCGATCTGGGTAGCCAGACATGTCTGAATCATGCGCTGATATGTTGCACCGGCGTTTTTGAGTCCAAAGGGCATTGTATTGAAGCAGAATGGCCCGTATGGAGTAATGAATGCCGTTGCGGCCTGGTCTGTTTCCGCCATCTTGATTTGATGGTATCTGGAATATGCATCGAGGAAGCACAATGAATCGTACCCTGCGGTAGCATCGATGATTTGGTCGATGTGGGGAGGTGGGAAAGGATCCTTTGGGCAGGCCTTGTTAAGGTCTTTAAAATCGACACAAAGGCACCAGGATTTGTCCTTTTTTGGTACCATTACCAGGTTCGCTAGCCAGTACGGATGTTTTATATCTCTGATGAATCGTCCCTGTTCACCGTGGAGCTCAACACAGTGAGTTCCTCTGCCGCTAGGGCTTCAGATAGTGCCTCTAGGGCTAGTGCGGCTGTCTTGTTTTCGGCGCGCAGTGCTATGTCCGGATCACTGACAAGAGTGATGATTCCATTGGGCCCGGGCATTTTAAGCTTCATGTACCCGTAATGGGGTATGGCTTGGAAAATTGTGAATGCCTCTCGCCCTAATAAAGCGTGATATCCGCTGCTGAACGGGGCCACCTGGAACGTGACCTCCTTGGACCTGTAATTGTCCGGCGAGCCGAACACCACATCAAGTGTAATTTTTCCTGTGCAGCGTGCTTCCCGACTAGGGATTATTCCTCTAAAGGTTGTGCTGCTTCGCTCAATGCGGCTCCAGTCTATTTCCATTTTTTGAAGGGTTTCCTCGTAGATGAGGTTTAATCTGCTGCCGCCATCCATGAGTACCTTGGTAAGACGAAAGCCGTCCACTATTGGACTGAGGACCAATGCGGCTGGTGCTCGGGCTGTTCGGAATTTAGGTTCGTCGCTGGCGTTGAAGGTGATAGCCGTGTCGCTCCATGGATTTGTTGTTGCTACTTGGTAGACTTCGGCGACGCTGTGGATTGTTCGTTTCCGCATATTATTTGATGCGAAAGTCTCGAAGACTGTTAATACCGTACTGGTACTATTGGGGTGGTTCTCCGGGGCTAGAAGCTCTTCGCCACTTTTGGCCACCTGCCGCAGTATCCAACATGCTCGAAGGCTATGTGTTGGAGTGGCGCCCTTTGTACTATGAATTTTATAGGGTTCGCTGAGCCATCCCTCCAGTACGGTTCCGTGCCCTTTATGGGGTTTTTGCTTTTTGGTTTTTGTCCCGGGTGCCTGAGCATGATGCACCCTTTTGTTTCGGACTAGGGTTGTATTTGGAGCCGGATTGTCCCAAAACTTAGTTTCGGTTTTCCAGACACTCTCCATCGCACAGTACTTTCGTACTATGGACGCCAGGTCGGCGAAGCATGTGATTTTGCGGAGACTTACGGTGTCAGTGATTCCTTTGACCGTGCAATTGTTGCAGAAAATTGAGATTGCGCTTTCCTCACGGCAGTCCTTTATCCTGTCCATAACCAGGAGGAATATGGCCCAATAGTGATGTACTGTCTCCGTGGGCTCTTGCCGGATTTGAGATAGATCGCTTATGTTTGGGTGGGCGGCTGGGATTGAATCCGGAGCCCTGCCCAACTTGAGGCTCAAGGGCCAAAAAGTTTCCGAATTTGGAAGCTTGGATTGCTGGACGTTGTCCAACGAGTCTGGTCCGCTGCCTGACTTTAGGTTCAGTACTTGATTGACGTCCGTCCCTCCGCGGGAATCCGGCATGGAGGGATCAGGAGTCCGGACATAACTAGTTTTTAATACAGAAGAAGAGTCGCCGCGTTGTTCCTCTACCACTGCAACGTGGTGGGTAACCTGGGGAGAGTTAATCTCTCTCAGATCGGTTTTAAGCCCAATCTGATCGTAGTCTATAGCGACTCCCAGGGCAGTGATGCGATCCAAGAGCTCGTTTACAAAAGAGAGCTCCATTGGATCCAGCTGCTCGGCGAATTCCGAGTTGACGTGAAGATTGCTTTTGATGACCCGAGAGGTCATCGTCGAAGCGGCGGCCGGACAGGCGGTCATAAGAAAACCACCTAGCCGGATAGTTTGGCTGGCGGCCAAAGCTCCTTTGGCAATGGTACCGTCTTTAAAGACGGGAAGAGGCATCCTTCCTGATCATGACGGCACGGAGGAACTCTCAATGAAAGCACCAATGTCGGTGTCAAAACCGGCGGATCTCGGGTAGGGGGTCCCGAACTGTGCGTCTAGGCGGATGGTAACAAGAGACAAGGGACATGATGTTTTTACCCAGGTTCGGGCCCTCTCGATGGAGGTAAAACCCTACTCCTGTTTGATTGATATTGATGATATGGGTAGTACAAGAGTGGATCTACCACGAGATCAAGGAGGCTAAACCCTAGAAGCTAGCCTATGGTATGATTGTTGTAATTGTTGTTATCCTATGGACTGAAACCCTCCGGTTTATATAGACACGGAGAGGGCTAGGGTTACACAGAGTCGGTTACAATGATAGGGGATCTACATATCCGTATTGCCAAGCTTGCCTTCCACGCCAAGGAAAGTCCCATCCGGACACGGGACGAAGTCTTCAATCTTGTATCTTCATAGTCTTGGAGTCTGGCCGATGATGATAGTCCGGCTATCCGGACACCCCCTAGTCCAGGACTCCCTCACATACCCAAAGGAATTTCAAAGTAAACATTTTCAGTAGGTTCAATAGGTTGAGGAGCAACTCTTTTCTCTACTGGTCGGGGTGAAGATACCCCGAACAAGCCCCTCAAAGGATTATGTTCCATAGTAACAAGTGACAATAAATTTCAGCACACTATATAAATGTTTCCTTACCAAGTTCCACTTACCAAAAGCGCTTCACTCCCCGGCAATGGCGCCAGAAAAGAGTCTTGATGAACCACAAGTGTAGGGGATCTATCGTAGTCCTTTCGATAAGTAAGAGTGTCGAACCCAACAAGGAGTAGAAGGAAATGACAAGCGGTTTTCAGTAAGGTATTCTCTGCAAGCACTGAAATTGTAGGTAACAGATAGTTTTGTGATAAGATAATTTGTAACGGGTAACAAGCAATGAAAGTAAATAAGGTGCAGCAAGGTGGCCCAATTCTTTTTGTAGCAAAGGACAATCCTGGACAAGTTCTTATAATGAGAAAAGCGCTCCCGAGGACACATGGGAATTATCGTCAAGCTAGTTTTCATCACGCTCATATGATTCTTGTTTGTTACTTTGATAATTTGATATGTGGGTGGACCGGTGCTTGGGTACTGCCCTTTCTTGGACAAGCATCCCACTTATGATTAACCCCTATTTCAAGCATCCGCAACTACAAAAGAAGTATTAAGGTAAACCTAACCACAGCATGAAACATATGGATCCAAATCAGCCCCTTACGAAGCAACACATAAACTAGGGTTTAAGCTTCTGTCACTCTAGCAACCCATCATCTACTTATTACTTCCCAATGCCTACCTCTAGGCCCAAATAATGGTGAAGTGTCATGTAGTCGACGTTCACATAACACCACTAGAGGAGAGACAACATACATCTCGTCAAAATATCGAACGAATACCAAATTCACATGACTACTAATAGCAAGACTTCACCCATGTCCTCGGGAACAAACATAACTACTCACAAAGCATATTCATGTTCATAACCAGAGGGGTATTAATATGCATTAAGGATCTGAACATATGATCTTCCACCAAATAAACCAACTAGCATCAACTACAAGGAGTAATCAACACTACTAGCAACCCACAGGTACCAATCCGAGGTTTTGGTACAAAGATTGGATACAAGAGATGAACTAGGGTTTGAGAGGAGATGGTGTTGGTGAAGATGTTGATGGAGATTGACCCCCTCTCGATGAGAGGATCGTTGGTGATGACGATGGTGATGATTTCCCCCTCCCGAAGGGAAGTTTCCCGGGCAGAACAGCTCCGCCGGAGCCCTAGATTGGTTCCGCCAAGGTTCCGCCTCGTGGCGGTGGAGTTTCGTCCCGTAAGCTTGCTTATGATTTTTTCCAGGGTAAAAGACCTCATATAGCAGAAGATGGGCACCGAAGGGCTGCCAGGTGGCCCACGAGGCAGGGGGCGCGCCCTCCACCCTCATGGACGGTGGGTGGCCCCCCTTAGGTATTTCTTCCACTGAATATTTATCATTAGTTCCAAAAAAGACTTCCGTGGAGTTTCAGGACTTTTGGAGCTATGCAGAATAGGTCTCCAATATTTGCTCATTTTCCAGCCCAGAATCCCAGTTGTCGGCATTCTCCCTCTTCATGTTAAACCTTGTAAAATAAGAGAGAATAGCCATAAGTATTGTGACATAACATGTAATAATGATATAAAAGCATGATGCAAAATGGACGTATCACTCATCAGAGGAATATGAAGAATCATAGGTAAAACCAGATAAAGTGCATGGATCTATAGGAGGTCATTTCGCAGCAACCCATGAGGTTTTGGGGTACTGGTCAGGTTTCCAGTAGGTCCCATTGTTGGGGAACGTTGCAGAAAATTAAATTTTTTTCTTACGGTTTCACCAAGGTCCATCTATGAGTTCATCTAAGCAACGAGTCAAGGGAGTGAGTTTGCATCTACATACCACTTGTAGATCGCGTGCGGAAGCGTTCAAGGGAGCGGTGGTGATGGAGTCGTACTCGACGTGATTCAGATCACCGATGACCAAGTGCTGAACGGACAGCACCTCCGCGTTCAACACACGTACGGTACGGACGACGTCTCCTCCGTCTTGATCCAGCAAGGAGGAAGGAGAGGTTGAGGAAGACAGCTCCACCGGCAGCACGACGGCGTGGTGTTGGTGGAGAAGCAGCACTCCGGCAGGGCTTCGCCAAGCTCGTGACGGAGGAGGAGAGGTGTTGGGGAGGGGAGGGGCTGCGCCTTGGCTTGTGTTTTGCAGCCCTCCCCTCACCCCTCTATTTATAGGGGAAGGGGCAAGGGGGGCCGGCCCCTCTAGATGGGATCTAGAGGGGGGGCGGCGGCCAGGGAGGGGGGACTTGCCCCCCAAGCAAAGGGGGGCGCCCCCTCTAGGGTTCCCCCCCAAACCCTAGGCGCATGGGCCCAAGGGGGGGGTGCTCCCAGCCCTCCAGAGGCTGGCTCCTGCCCCACACAGCCCATGTGGCCCCCCGAGAGGGGTGGCCCCTCCCGGTGGACCCCCAGAACCCTTCCGGTGGACCCCCAGAACCCTTCCGGTGGCCCCGGTACAATACTGATATGCCCCCGAAACTTTCCGGTGTCTGTTTGACAACTTCCCATATATAAATCTTTACCTCCGGAACCTTCCGGAACTCCTCGTGACGTCCGGGATCTCATCCGGGACTCCGAACAACATTCGGTAATCACATACAAGTCTTCCTAATAACCCTAGCGTCACCGAACCTTAAGTGTGTAGACCCTACGGGTTCGGGAGACACGCAGACATGACCGAGACGGCTCTCAGGTCAAAAACCAACAGCGGGATCTGGATACCCATGTTGGCTCCCACATGCTCCTCGATGATGTCATCGGATGAACCACGATGTCGAGGATTCAAGCAACCCCGTATACTATTCCCTTTGTCAATCGGTACGTTACATGCCCGAGACTCGATCGTCGGTATCCCAATACCTCGTTCAGTCTCGTTACCGGCAAGTCACTTTACTCGTACCATAATGCATGATCCGTGACCAAGCACTTGGTCACTTTGAGCTCATTATGATGATGCATTACCGAGTGGGCCCAGAGATACCTCTCCGTCATACGGAGTGACAAATCCCAGTCTCGATCCGTGTCAACCCAACAGACACTTTCGGAGATACCTGTAGTGTACCTTTATAGTCACCCAGTTACGTTGTGACGTTTGGTACACCCAAAGCACTCCTACGGTATCCGGGAGTTACACGATCTCATGGTCTAAGGAAGAGATACTTGACATTGAAAAAACTTTAGCAAAACGAACTACACGATCTTGTGCTATGCTTAGGATTGGGTATTGTCCATCACATCATTCTCCTAATGATGTGATCCCGTTGTCAATGACATCCAATGTCCATAGCCAGGAAACCATGACTATCTGTTGACCAACGAGCTAGTCAACTAGAGGCTCACCAGGGACGTATTGTGGTCTATGTATTCACACATGTATTACGATTTCCGGATAATACAATTATAGCATGAATAAAAGACAATTATCATGAACAAGGAAATATAATAATCATGCTTTTATTATTGCCTCTAGGGCATATTTCCAACAGTCTCCCACTTGCACTAGAGTCAATAATCTAGTTACATTGTGATGAATCGAACACCCATAGAGTTCTGGTGTTGATCATGTTTTGCTCGCGAGAGAGGTTTAGTCAACGGATCTGCGACATTCAGATCCGTATGTACTTTGCAAATATCTATGTCTCCATCTTGAACATTTTCACGGATGGAGTTGAAACGACGCTTGATGTGCCTGGTCTTCTTGTGAAACCTGGGCTCCTTGGCAAGGGCAATAGCTCCAGTGTTGTCACAGAAGAGTTTGATCGGCCCCGACGCATTGGGTATGACTCCTAGGTCGGTGATGAACTCCTTCACCCAAATAGCTTCATGCGCTGCCTCCGAGGCTGCCATGTACTCCGCTTCACATGTAGATCCCGCCACGATGCTCTGCTTGCAGCTGCACCAGCTTACTGCTCCACCATTCAACATATACACGTATCCGGTTTGTGACTTAGAGTCATCCAGATCTGTGTCGAAGCTAGCGTCGACGTAACCCTTTACGACGAGCTCTTCGTCACCTCCATAAACGAGAAACATGTCCTTTGTCCTTTTCAGGTACTTCGGGATATTCTTGACCGCTGTCCAGTGTTCCTTGCCGGGATTACTTTGGTACCTTCCTACCAAACTTACGGCAAGGTTTACATCAGGTCTGGTACACAGCATGGCATACATAATAGATCCTATGGCTGAAGCATAGGGGATGACACTCATCTCTTCTTTATCTTTTGCCGTGGTCGGGCATTGAGCCGAGCTCAATCTCACACCTTGCAATACAGGCAAGAACCCCTTCCTGGACTGATCCATTTTGAACTTCTTCAAAATCTTATCAAGGTATGTGCTTTGTGAAAGACCTATGAGGCGTCTCGATCTGTCTCTATAGATCTTGATGCCTAATATATAAGCAGCTTCTCCAAGGTCCTTCATTGAAAAACACTTATTCAAGTAGGCCTTAATGCTGTCCAAGAATTCTATATCATTTCCCATCAAGAGTATGTCATCTACATATAATATGAGAAATGCTACAGAGCTCCCACTCACTTTCTTGTAAACGCAGGCTTCTCCGTAAGTCTGCATAAACCCAAACGCTTTGATCATCTCATCAAAGCGAATGTTCCAACTCCGAGATGCTTGCACCAGCCCATAAATGGATCGTTGGAGCTTGCATACTTTGTTAGCGTTCTTAGGATCGACAAAACCTTTCGGCTGCATCATATACAGTTCTTCCTTAAGATGCCCATTAAGGAATGCCGTTTTGATGTCATTTCTTGAAGTCTTTCCAAAGCGACCACGGCGAGAGAACTTTTGGAATTTCCTCATGAGCATTGCTAGCTCCTGGCTCAGTTCTTCAGGATCACCAAGGCTGCTACCAGTGTCTTCAGCTTCAGACTCAGATACTTCCTTGGCCTTCAGTGCACGTGATCTTCCGTAGCTCGGTTCATAGAGATCTCTCTTCTCAGCAAGCTGGAACTCATGAGTATTTAGCCTCTCGAGGATATCAGCGGGACCTAGTGACTTATAATCAGCTCGCTCTTGAATCATTAGTGCAAGGGTGTCGAATGAAGAATCAAGTGGTCTCAGCAATTTCTTCACCGCCTCATGGTCGGTGAAGTCAATGGCACCAAGTGCTTAAAGCTCATTTGAGATGTCAGTGAGGCGATCAAAGGTTTGCTGAACATTTTTGTTGTCGAGTCTTTTGAAATAGTTGAAGAGATTGCGAAGAACATCAACTAGGAGTCATGTTGAGTTGAGACTCCTTTGTTGACCTTGGACAACCTGTCCCAAATCATCTTGGCAGTTTCCAGAGCACTCACTCTGCCATACTGTCCTTTGCTCAGATGGCCACATATGATATTCTTCGCTTGAGAATCGAGTTGCTTGAATCTCTTCACATCAGCAGCGTTCACAGACGGAGTGACAGAGGGAACGCCATTTTCCACAACATACCAGAGATCGTTATCAATTGCCTCAAGATGCATGCGCATCTTGTTCTTCCAGTAGGGGTAGTCCGTCCCATCAAAGGTAGGACACCCAGCCGAGACCTTGATCATACCTGCAGTCGACATAACTAAAACTGCAGGTGGTTAAACCAAAATCACATAGAACAAGGGAGTACCTTGCTCTGATACCAATTGAAAGTGCATTACATCGACTAGAGGGGGGTGAATAGTTGATTTTTATGAATTCTTCGCTGAGGAATTTCAGGGTGAGGAAATTCCTAAGCAAAGAACTAGTTGCAGCGGAATAAGTACTCAGGTATAAGCATAACAGAGCAACAGCATAGTCATCATGATGAAATGAAGGACAAACACAGAGTATAGAAAGCGTAAACACAGGATAAGCAGGATGAAGACAAGCTGACTGAAGAAATAGGATTGAGGAATTAGAGAAAGTCTTCAGTAAAAGTCTTCAAATAGTAATGATCAGGTTCTTTAACACATAACTGAGGAAATGAAAGGGTTGAGGAAATAGAACCAATAGGCTTGGTGAAGACAATGATTTGGTAGACCAGTTCCAACTGTTGTGACAGTTGTACGTCTGGTTGGAGCGGCTGAGTATTTAAACTCGAGGAGACACAGTCCCGGACACACAGTCCTCACCGTATTCTCCTTGAGCTAAGATCACACAGACCTCGCCCAACAGTAGTGGTAAGTCTTCACAGGTGACTTCCAAACCTTCACAGACTAGGTCACTCGGTGATCCATAATTCCTCTTGGATGCTCGGACCATGATGCCTAACCGTCTAGAGGATACACAGTCCTCAAAGGTAACAAGTGTTGGCTCCACACAGGAACAATCTCTTTAGTGATGCTCAATCACTTTGGGTTTGTAGGTTTGGGTTTGGGATTTGGGATTTCCTCACTTAATGATTTTCGCTCAAAGTCCTCGGAGGATGGGATGCTCTCAAATGACAAGTGTCAGTTTCTCTCGGAGCAGCCAACCAGCTAGTGGTTGTAGGGGGTGGCTATTTATAGCCTAGGGAGCAGCCCGACATAATAAGACATAAATGCCCTTCAATTATATGACCGTTAGGTGGTAGGATATTTTGGACAGCTGGCGCGTAGCACATCAACAGTCGGATTTTGATGTTCGAATTCCTCAAGGCTATCATGTTCCTCACTGTGTAGGCAATCCGCACTGGCAAATTCCTAACTCCTTAGTCAGAACAAATTCCTCAGAACCAGAAGATCTTCATCTCTGTCACTGAAGAAAATGACAGAACTAATATGAGACTTCCAATTGCTTCACTCGAAGGATTGGGTAGGTGTAGGATTTTGAGATGAGCATCACTTGGAAATCAGTTTCCTTAGTATTACCTCGACCCCCTTTAACAGTACGGTGTTTCCAATGACTCAAGGAGAAAATGAAACTACGAAAACAAAAGTCTTCACACTTCATAAACCTCGCATGAATATCCAAGTCTTTACGGTCACACCAATTTCTTCACTTTCAAAGTCTTCAGGAGAACCAAAGTCTTCAGCCAAAGACATTCATTTTAGGGGTCGACTTTCACTGTAAATATCAAACTCCTCATCGACTTATAGAACCTGTGTACACTCACAAACATATTAGTCCCTTAACCTATAAGTCTTCACACCAAAATCACTAAGGGGCACTAGATGCACTTACAAGCCTTTTTATTGAAATCAATAATGTATAGATCACCTCTAAGTATACCGGTAAAGACCATTTTATGATTATCTCTACGAAACACTTGGCAATCTACTTTAGTAAATAGGACATTGAAACCAAAATCAGCAAGTCTAGAAATAGAAAGAAGATTGTAGCCAAGAGATTCAATGAGCATGACATTTTGTATGGAGCTATCATGTGAGATGGCCACCTTACCGAGGCCAACCACCTTACCCTTTGAGTTATCACCAAAAGTGACATACTTTCGAGGGCCGTCATTTTCAGCAAGCTCATGAAACATATCTTTATCTCCGGTCATGTGATCGGTACATCCACTATCAAGGACCCATTCCTTTCCTCCTGCCATGTATCCTCGAAGATTTGCCATAAGACCAAAGTGTCTCATTGCATCATCAAGATCATAGTCACTATCGTCATCCTCATCATAGTATCCATGTTCAACATTGTCATGTGGTGGATCAATTCCTAGAGAGGGTGATTCATTAGATAAATGATTTTGACAATGATCATCTTTATGAATTCTAATAGCTTCAGAAATAATATTGCTAATAATTCCAACATCTCCTTTGACACGCATAAGATTTGTAAGCTCAAATAGACAATCACCAAACATAGGATCATTGGAATTCATCTTACTCAAGGCAATAGACTTATGAAGAATCTCATCTAGATTTTGCAAGGAATAGTTTGGAAATCGTTCCTCAAGAAATCTCCATATAGTGTAGGCACAATCAAGAGTAGGCAAGCAACCAATCAAGTTTGTAGGCAAACCTCTAGTGATAAGATTAATAGTCCTAAGATTTCGAATCATGTCAATTGACTCATCAAGAGTAGGATGCATAGGATCAACATGAGGTGCACAAGGGCTAGTAATGTACTTGTTCAAATGATATTCATTGAAAATCACAAGCATCTCATTTTTCCACTCAAGAAAGTACTCTCCATCAAGTATAGGCACTCTATGTCTAAGACTCCCCAAAGTAGACTCATCCATCTTCCTCCAATGGTGTTTAAACCAAAGCAATGGAGACCAAAGCTCTGATACCAATTGAATGGATCGAGAAGAGGTGTCTAGAGGGGGTGAATAGACTCTCAACACGCAAAGTTGGCAGTCTTTAAGTTTTTCAAGTCGAGGTAAAGTTTAATCACTAGTTTAACCATTCACAATACATATCAAGCAAGCATGCAAAGAGTATATGGGCAGCAGAAAGTAAAGCATGCAACTTGCAAGAAAGTAAAGGGATGGGATTGGAGTGTGCAAACGCAATTGGAGACACCGATGTTTTTGGCATGGTTCCGATAGGTGGTGCTATCGTACATCCACGTTGATGGAGACTTCAACCCACGAAGGGTAATGGTTGCGCGAGTCCATGGAGGGCTCCACCCACAAAGGGTCCATGAAGAAGCAACCTTGTCTATCCCACCATGGCCATCGCCCACGAAGGACTTTCCTCACTAGGGTAGATCTTCACGAAGTAGGCAATCTCCTTGCCCTTACAAACTCCTTGGTTCAACTCCACAATCTTGTCGGAGGCTCCCAAGTGACACCTAACCAATCTAGGAGACACCACTCTCCAAAAGGTAATAGATGGTGTGTTGTTGATGAACTCCTTGCTCTTGTACTTCAAATGATAGTCTCTCCAACACTCAACTCCCTCTCATAGGATTGGATTTGGTGGAAAGAAGATTTGAGGGGAAAGCAACTTGGGGAAGGCTATAGATCAAGATTCATATGGTTGGATTGGAATATCTTGGCCTCAACACATGAGTAGGTGGTTCTCTCTCAGAAAATGAATGCTGGAAGTGTAGGCACATTCTGATGGCTTCCCTCACGAATGAGGAGAGGGTGGAGGGGTATATATATCCTCCACACAAAATCTAACCGTTACATAGAATTCACCAAACTTGGTCGGACCGAATCAGAAAACTCGGTCGGACCGATTTAGTTCATAATGTGACCGATAGGCATTTCGATGGGACCGACGCGTCAACTCGGTGGGACCGATATGCAAGGTTTAGGGTAAAGCCTCATCTCAGTTTGACCGATTACACAACTCGGTGGGACCGATTTGGTAATAAGAAAAACAGAGTGTTGGTCAGGCAAACTCGGTGTGACCGATTACACTTTCTCGGTGAGACCGAAAATACTGTAATAGACAACAGGGAGTTTGCAAGCCCATCTCGGTGAGACCAAGATCCCATCGGTTAGACCGAAGTGACTACGGTTTCTGGTAGTGGCTATGTCAACTGAACTCGGTGGTGCCGAATAGATCAAATCGGTGGGGCCGAGTTTGACTTTTGGTTTGGGACATATCTGGATATGAGAAAGTGGTTGAGGGCTTTGGTGCATATCACTAAGCACTTTGAGCAAGCAAGCCATTAAGCAACACCTCATCCCCTTTTAATAGTATTAGATTTCTTATGGACTCAATGTGATATTGGATCACTAAAATAGAAAATGTAGAGTCTTAAACTTTAGAGCTTGAGCCAATCCTTTGTCCTTAGCATCTTGAAGGGGTTCCACATCCTCTTGTCCATGCCACTCCACTGTTGGACATATCTGAAATACACTACATAAAAGTATTAGTCCAACAAGAGATATGTTGTCATTTATTACCAAAATCACCCAGGGAGCACTTGTGCTTTCACTACTGCAGGATGCTGCTAACGCAACACTACGATCAGAGACCCTTTGACGAAACTGTGTGCGATGCATTAATCGTAAACAGGGATGTTAAAAAACCGTCAAAAAAGATGCAAAATATTTGCGATGGTGGAGACATCAAACACAATTCAAATTTTTGTTATGTGTCGATGCTGGGCATACGGTTGATCTAGCAGAACTGTTTGTGATGAGGAAGAACAACAGAAACGGGCAGCCATATCAATGTGTGTGCGATATACGGCATATAGTTCGCTCCGATGAATTGTGTGCTATTAGGGAATGCAACAGAAATGGTCAGCCAGATCAAGGTGTGTGTGATATACGGCATGCGGTTCACTCGGACAAACTGTTTTCATTTAGGCAAGAGAACAGAAACGGTTCATCTTACCAAGATGTGTGTGATATGCGGCATTTGTGATGAGCCAAAAGAACACAAATGATTCGTGTAAACCAGATGTGTGTGATATGCAGCAAATAGCTCACTCGGATGAACTGTTTTGCAATGAGAAATTATAACACAGACGGTTACTATAGTAAGTTCATGTGCGATTCTGTTCATACAAAAAACTTTGAAAAATGCAAACTAGTTGCTTGCAGTGGCTAGGAGTATCGCACACAATGCGTCTGCGAGTACTCGTGTACGATGATTAGTAAGTTACACACAATGAACGGACGCAAGGGTGATGTGCTGATCATGGAGTCCGAGAAGACCGTCGTCAGAAGGCCGCCGGCTCAGCCTTTTAGCCTATATTTTATAATAATTGTATGCATAAGTAGGTCGTGAGTGTTTTGTGCCTTGCCGCATGTGTCATTTTAAATTATCCTGAATATGTAAGACAATTATTAATCGTTGCCATTGTAAATTTGCCTCAACGGCGAGCAGAGCGCGTGCAGGGACGCCATGATGAGCAACCACGTAGTCAACCTTTTGGCACCCCATGGAGACACGGCGACGCATCCATAGGACACGATGGTGATATCATGACCGTGTGTGATAGTGAGCAGACACGTACACGTACATCCGAGAACAAGGGCCCACGTTTCAGGCTTCCGATGCATGGCATATGATTGATCCAAAAGAATTGTTTGCGATGAGGCAGAACAACAGAAACGGGGCTTTGTAGGCCTAGAACCATCAATAAATTTTGACTTTGTTTCTCGTCACATTGCAGATTACGATGCAATAAGTAATTGCAAATCTGTTCACACATATCAAACTAATACGTGTTCACGCTTAGCACTGGGCTATAAAAACTACCCACTCGAAAATTACTTCATAGTTCCTCTCCTCATCACCCACAAAACTGGTCTTTCCTGTCAAGTCGTTCCGCCGTGACCGGTAGGAGGAGTTTCGGGTGGACATATAACCAGGCAGCAAAGACCAAGGCCGCGGAAGCACTAGAGAGGTCCCGCCGCGAAGCGGCAGCCGCAGCACAGATGTCCCGGTGTGCCACAGACCCCTCGAACGAGCTCTCATGGGCACGCGAGGGCTCTCACAAGCGCACTCGCCGCATCGAAGATCGCGACGAGCTGGCATTGCCAAAGTCCTTGGCCAGCGACAACGACATTCTCGCTGGCCTCATTAAGCAGCAGGAGCTGGTCGACGGCTTGATGAAGCTTCTCGAGATCAGTGATGCCTCAGTTGACAAGGTGACCGCCCTCGTCGAGCAACTCATGGGTGACAATGCAAAGTTTCTCAAGGCGCTTGCCGAGAAGGAGGAGGAGGCCGCCGGCTGGAAGATGCTGCATGAGCAGAGCAGTGCCTCGGGGATGATGCTGACAATGGTCGTTAAGGAACTGATGGGTGACTTGAGGAAGCTCCGAATCAAGCGTGAGCAGGAGGTGGAGGAATCCATGGTTGCTTTCAAGCAAAGTCGTGAGGAATTGAAGAAGGAGCTAGAGGATGTGTCGCCCGGCAATCCGTGACCGATAAAGATCTTTGTAGAATGTGTAGGAGCCAATATGAGCATCCAGGTTCCGCTATTGGTTATTGATCGGATATGTTTCTCGGTCATGTCTACATAGTTCTCGAACCCGTAGGGTCCACACGCTTAACGTTCGACGATGATTTGTATTATGAGTTATGTGTTTTTGATGACCGAAGTTTGTTCGGAATCCCGGATGAGATCACGGACATGACGAGGAGTATCGAAATGGTCGAGAGGTAAAGATTGATATATTGGATGAAGGTATTCGGACACCGGAATGGTTTCAGGACGTTTCGGATATTTATCGGGGAACCGAGGGGTTACCGGAACCCCCCGGGGAAGTTATGGGCCTTAAGGGGCCATAAGGGAGTAGGAGAGGGCAGCCCGCAGGGTGGGCCCCTCCCCAAGGGAGTCCGAATTGGACAAGGGGGAGGGGGCGCGGCCCCCTCTTTCCCTCTCCCTCTCCCTCTCCTTCCCTCTTTCCCCTTCTTGGAATAGGAAAGGGAGACCAACTAGGATTGGGAATCCTAGTTGGACTCCCCCTTGGCGCGCCCCCTCTAGGACGTCGGCCTCCTCCCTCTCCTCCTTTATATATGTGGGCAGGGGGCACCCCAAAGACACATCAATTGTTCTCTGTGTCGTGTGCGGTGCCTGCTATTTTGAAGCACAAGTGTGGAAAAAGAGATAGTAGCATTGTCCCTTCTCTCGTTTCTCTCATTTTATTTATTTTTTTCCTTTTTTCTTTTTTTTCTCTTTTTTCTTTTTGTCCTTTCTCTTTTTTTCTTTTTTTTTCTTTGGCCTTTTTTTTCTTTCTTTCTCTTTTTTTCTTTTTTTGTAAAGTCCAAAGTCTCATCCCGACTTGTGGGGGAATCATAGTCTTCATCATCCTTTCCTCACTAGGACAATGCTCTAATAATGAAGATCATCACACTTTTATGGATTTACAACTCAAGAATTACAACTCAAAGCTAGAACAAGATATGACTCTATATGAATGCCTCCGGCGGTGTACTGGGATATGCAATGAATCAAGAGCAACATGTATGAAAATTATGAGGGTGGCCTTGCCACAAATACGATGTCAACTACATGATCATGCAAAGAGAAATATGACAAAAGTAATGTGTGTCATATGAACGGAACGGTGGAAAGTTGCATGGCAATATATCTCGGAATGGCTATGGGAATGCCATAATAGGTAGGTATGGTGGCTGTTTTGAGGAAGGTATATGGTGGGTGTATAGTACCGGCGAAAGTTGCACGGCACAAGAGAGGCTAGCAATGGTGGAAGGGTGAAAGGGTGCGTATAATCCATGGACTCAACATTAGTCAAAAGAACTCATGTACTTGTTGCAAAAATTTAGAAGTCATCAAAAACCAAAGCACTACGCGCATGCTCCTAGGGGGATAAATTGGTAGGAAAAGACCATCGCTTGTCCCCGACCACCACTCATAAGGAAGACACTCAATAAATAAAATTGTGCTCCAACTTCATCACAAAGCGGTTCACCATACGTGCATGCTACGGGAATCACAACCCTTAACACAAGTATTTTTCATAATCACCTCAACTAGCATGACTCTAATATCACTACCTCCATATCTCAAAACAATTATCAAGCATCATATTGATCATAGCATCCAATTCTTTTCTATGATAGTTTTTATTATACCCAACTTGGATGCTCATCATTCTAGGACCAATTTTGTAACCATAGCAAATACCATGCCGTTATAAAATACTCTCAAAAAGATATAAGTGAAGCATGAGAGACTAGCAATTTCTTAAAAATTAAGACACCACCGTGCTCTAAAAGATATAAGTGAAGCACTAGAGCAAAAACTATCAAGCTCAAAAGATATAACTGAAGCACATAGAGTATTCTAGCAAATTCTAATCAGATAGGCTTCTCCCAAAAAGGTGTGTACAACAAGTATGATTGTGGTAAACTAAAAAGCAAAGACTAATATAATACACGACGCTCCAAGCAAAACACATATCATGTGGCGAATAAAAATATAGCTCCAAGTAAAGTTACCAATGAACGAACACGAAAGAGGGGATGCCTTCCCGGGGCATCCCCGAGCTTAGGCTTTTGGCTATCCTTGAATATCTTGTGGTGCCTTGCGCATACCCAAGCTTAGGCTCTTGCCACTTCTTATTCCATAGTCCATAAAAGCTTTACCCAAAACTTGAAAACTTCACAACACAAAACTCAACAGGAAATCTTATAAGCTCCATTAGTGAAAGAAAACAAAACCACCACATAAGGTACTGTAATTAACCCATTCTTTATTTATATTGGTGTTAAACCTACTGTATTCCAACTTCTCTATGGTTTATAAACTATTTTACTAGCCATAGATGCATCAAAATAAGCAAACAACACACGAAAAACAGAATCTGTCAAAAACAGAACAGTCTGTAGAAATCTGTAACTAACGCAAACTTATGGAACTCTAAAAATCCTACCAAACTAGGAAGTCCTGGAAATTTTGTCTATTGATCATTAGCAAAAAGAATCAACGCAAAAGCACGTTTCTGTGATTTAACAAAATTATATTTGTGCGTGCAAAGTTTCTGGTTTTCAGCAGAATCAAGTCAACTATCATCATAGGTTATCATATAGGTCCTACTTGGCACAAACACTAACTAAAAGATAAAAACACATCTAAACAGGAAGGTAGATGCAAGATTTATTACTAAACAGAAACAAAAACAATAAACACAAAGAAAATTGGGTTGCCTCCCAACTAGCGCTATCGTTTAACGCCCCTAGCTAGGCATAGAAGCGAAGATAGATCTAAGTAGTGCCATCTTTGACACTCATCTTTTTAATGGAGTTATGCTCAAGTCCAGGAGGCTCTTTGCATTTCCCTTCATGCTCATAGATCCTATGATCTAAGGCATCCAACCGCTTATTGTAAAGTGTGATCAAATTATTCATGCAGTTGATACTTGCAACAATATTCTTAAAAGGCTCAACAAGTTTTTGCAATTCAAGAAGTTTCTCTAAAATTTGGGTTCCTTCAAGGGATAAAGATGATCTTTCTTGTTGGGGAAGTACTCCTACTATCCCCTCTAAAATTTCATAAGCGTAACTAGCATCAATTTCAATAAATTCCCCTTTTGCGGCAACATCAAGGAGTTGTTTGTGGGGTAAGGTTAACCCAATGTAAAAATTGCGAATTAAAATCTTGAAATCACCTTCTAAAGCACAACTACAATAAGATTCTAACATCCTAAACCAAGCGTCTTTTAAATTTTCACCTTGTCTTTGTTTGAAGTGGAGAACTTCAAAGTCGAGAGACGAATGGATAAAAACTGAGCTAGCCATGACGACAAGGTAAAATATCTAACACACGAGCAAATAGAAAAAGGCAAGCGAAAGAGAGAGGAGGAGATTGGGAAAGTGAGGGCGAATAAAACGGCAAAGGTGAAGTGGGGGAGAGGAAAACGAGAGGCAAATGGCAAATAATGTAAATGCAAGGGAGATGAGTTTGTGATGGGTACTTGGTATGTCTTGACTTGAGCGAAGACCTCCCCGGCAACGGCGCCAGAAATCCTTCTTGCTACGTCTTGAGCTTGTGTTGGTTTTCCTTGAAAAGGAAAGGGTGATGCAGCAATAGTAGCATAAGTATTTCCCTCAGTTTTTGAGAACCAAGGTATCAATCCAGTAGGAGGCTCCTTAAAAGTCCCACGCACCTACACAAACAAACAAAGAACTCGCAACCAACGCAATAAAGGGGTTGTCAATCCCTTCACAGCCACTTGCGAAAGTGAGATCTAATAAAGATAGTATGATAAGATAAATATATTTTTGGTATTTTATAATATAGATGCAAAAAGTAAAGATGCAAATAAAAGTAGATTGGAAGCAAATATGATAAGAGATAGACCCGGGGGCCATAGGTTTCACTAGTGGCTTCTCTCAAGATAGCATAAGTATTACGGTGGGTGAACAAATTACTGTCGAGCAATTGATAGAAAAGCGAATAATTATGAGATTATCTAGGCATGATCATGTATATAGGCATCACGTCTGCAACAAGTAGACCGACTCGTGCTTGCATCTACTACTACTACTCCACACATCGACCGACTCCTGCCTGCATCTAGAGTATTAAGTTCATAAGAACAGAGTAACGCCTTAAGCAAGATGACATGATGTAGAGGGATAAACTCAAGCAATATGATATAAACCCCATCTTGTTATCCTCGATGGCAACAATACAATACGTGCCTTGCAACCCTTTCTGTCACTGGTTAAGGGCACCGCAAGATTGAACCCAAAGCTAAGCACTTCTCCCATGGCAAGAAAGATCAATCTAGTAGGCAAACCAAACTGATAATTCAAAGAGACTTGCAAAGATAACTCAATCATACATAAAAGAATTCAGAGAAGATTCAAATATTATTCATAGATAAACTTGATCATAAACCCACAATTCATCGGATCTCGACAAACACACCGCAAAAAGAGTTTACATCGAATAGATATCCACAAGAGAGGGGGAGAACATTGTATCGAGATCCAAAAAGAGAGAAGAAGCCATCTAGCTAATAACTATGGACCCGTAGGTTTGTGGTAAACTACTCACAACTCATTGGAGGGGCTATGGTGTTGATGTAGAAGCCCTCCGTGGTCGATTCCCCCTCCGACAGAACACCGGCGAAGGCTCCAAGATGAGATCTCGCGGATACAGAAGGTTACGGCGGTGGAAATTGTGTTTCGGGTGCTCCCTGGATGTTTTCGAGGTACGTAGGCTTATATAGGAGGAAGAAGTATGTCGGTGGACGCCCGAGGGGCCCACAAGACAGGGGGCGCGCCCTATAGGGGGGGCGCCCTCCTATCTCGTGGGAGCCTCGACTGATTCTTGACTTGCACTCCAAGTCCTCTGGATCATGTTCGTTCCAAAAATCACGCTCTCGAAGGTTTCATTCCGTTTGGACTCTGTTTGATATTCCTTTTCTTCGAAATACTGAAATAGGCAAAAAAATAGCAATACGGGTTGGGCCTCCGGTTAGTAGGTTAGTCCCAAAAATGATATAAATGTGTAAAATAAAGCCCATAAACATCCAAAAGGGGTAATATAATAGCATGGAACAATCAAAAATTATAGATACGTTGGAGACGTATCAGTGCCCCCTCCACAATTTACTCCTCCGGTCATAGCATCGTAGTGCTTAGGCGAACCCCTGCGCGAATCACATCATCAACACCGTTGCCACGCCGTCATGCTAACGGAACTCTCCCTCGACCCTCTACTGGATCAAGAGTTTGAGGGACGTCATCGAGCTGAACGTGTGCTAAACACGGAGGTGTCGTACATTCGGTACTTGGATCGGTTGGATCATGAAGATGTTTGACTACATCAACCTTGTTAACTAACGCTTCCGCTTTCGGTCTACAAGGGTACGTGGACACACTCTCCCCCTCGCGTTGCTATGCATCTCCTAGATAGAGCTTGCGTGATCATAGGAATTTTTTTGAAATTGCATGCTATGTTCCCTAACAGTGGCATCAGAGCCATGTCTATGCGTAGATGAATGCACGAGTTGAACACAAAGAGTTTTGGGCGATAATAGTCATACTGCTTACCACCAACGTCTTACTTTGATTCGGCGGTATTGTTGGATGAAGCGGCCCAGACCGACATTACATGACTACATTCATGAGACTGGTTCTACCGACGTGCTTTGCACATAGGTGGCTGGTGGGTGTCTGTTTCTCCAACTTTAGTTGAATCAAGTTGATTGCGGTTGGTCCTTGTTGAAGGTTAAAACAGCACACTTGATGAACAATTGTTGTGGTTTTGATGCGTAGGTAAGAATGGTTCTTGCTAGAATCCCATAGCAGTCACGTAAAACTTGCAACAACAAAGTAGAGGACGTCTAACTTGTTTTTGCAGGGCTTGTTGTGATGTGATATGGTCAAAACATGATGTGATATAAATTGTTGTATGAGATGATCATGTTTTGTAACAGAGTTATCAGCAACTGGCAGGAGCCATATGGTTGTCGCTTTATTGTATGAAATGCAATCACCATGTAATTGCTTTACTTTATCACTAAGCGGTAGCGATAGTCATAGTAGCAATAGTTGGCGAGACGACAATGATGCTACGATAGAGATCAAGGTGTCAAGCCGGTGACGATGGAGATCATGATGGTGCTTTGGAGATGGAGATCAAAGGCACAAGATGATGATGGCCATATCATGTCACATATTTTGATTACATGTGATGCTTATATTTTATGCATCTTATTTTGCTTAGTACGATGGTAGCATTATAAGATGATCCCTCACTAAATTTCAAGGTATAAGTGTTCTCCCTGAGTATGCACCATTGCTACAGTTCGTCGTGCCGAGACACCATGTGATGATCGAGTGTGATAAGCTCTACGTTCGCATATAATGGGTGCAAGCCAGTTTTGCACATGCAGAATACTCGAGTTAAACTTCACGAGCCTAGCATATGCAGATATTGCCTCGGAACACTGAGACCGAAAGGTCGGACGTGAATCATATAGTAGATATGATCAACATAGAGATGTTCACCATTGAAAACTACTACATCTCACGTGATGATCGGACATGGTTTAGTTGATATGGATCATGTAATCATTTAGATGACTAGAGGGATGTCTATCTAAGTGGGATTTCTTTAGTAATATTCCTGATAGTTTTTTGCATATCTATGTTGTTGTAGACCAATGGCCCGTGCTACCGTTCCCTTGAATTTTAATGCGTTCCTAGAGAAAGCTAAGTTGAAAGATGATGGTAGCAATTACATGGACTAGGTCCGTAACTTGAGGATTAACCTCATTGTTGCACAGAAGAATTACGTCCTGGAAGCACCGTTGGGTGTACCACCTGCGCCAGCAACTGCAGACATTGTGAATGCTTAGCAGTCGCGTGTTGATGACTACTCGTAGTTCAGTGTGCCATGCTTTACGTCTTAGAATCGAAACTTCAAAGATGATTTGAATGTCATGGAGCATATGAGATGTTCCAAGAGTTGAATTTAATATTTCAAGCAAAAGCCCGAGTTGAGAGATATGAAGTCTCCAACAAGTTCTATAGCTGCAAGATGGAGGAGAATAGTTCTGTCAGTGAACACATACTCAGAATGTCTGGGTACCATAACCACTTGTCTCAGTTGGGAATTAATCTTCTTGATGATAGTGTCATTGACAGAGTTCTTCAATCATTGCCACCAAGCTATAAAGGCTTCATGATGAATTATAGTATGCAAGGGATGGAAAAGAATATACCCAAGCTCTTCGCAATGCTAAAGGCTGCGGAGGTAGAAATCAAGAAGGAGCATCAAGTGTTGATGGTTAACAAGACCACTAGTTTCAAGAAAAAAGGCAAAGGGAAGAAGGGGAACTTCAAAAAGAATAGCAAGCAAGTTGCTACTCCCAGGAAGAAGCCCAAGTCTGGACCAAAGCCTGAAATTGAGTGCTTCTACTGCAAAGGGACTGGTCACTGGAAGTGGAACTGCCCCAAGTATTTGGTGGATAAGAAGGATGGAAAAGTGAAAGGTATATTTGATATACATGCTATTGATGTGTACCTTACTAATGCTCGTGGTAGCGCCTAGGTATTTGAAACTGGTTCTGTTGCTCATATTTGCAACTCGAAACATGGGCTACGGATTAAACAAAGATTGGCTAAGGACGAGGTGACGATGCGCGTCGGAAATGGTTCCAAGGTCGATGTGATCGCCGTCAGCACGTAACCTCGACATCTACCTTCGGGGTTAGTTTTAGACCTGAATAGTTGTTATTTGGTGCCAACGTTGAGCATGAACATTATATCTGGATCTTGTTTGATGCGTGGTGGTTATTCATTCAAATCAGAGAATAATGGTTGTTCTATTTATATGAGTAATATCTTTTATGGTCATGCACCCTCGTTGAGTGGTCTATTTTTTGTTGAATCTCGATCGTAGTGATACACATGTTCATAATATTGAAGCCAAAAGATGCAAAGTTGATAATGATAGTGCAACTTATTTGTGGCACTGCCGTTTAGGTCATATTGGTGTAAAGCGCATGAAGAAACTCCATGCTGATGGAATTTTGGAATCACTTGATTATGAATCACTTAGTGCTTCAGAACCATGCCTCATGGGCAAGATGACTAAGACTCCGTTCTCCGAAACAATGGAGCAAGCTACTGACTTATTGGAAATAATACATACCGATGTATGTAGTCCAATGAGTGTTGAGGCTCGTGGCGGGTATCGTTATTTTTTGACCTTCACAGATGATTTGAGCAGATATGGGTATATTGATAATCCACAAGTATAGAGGATCGCAACAGTTTTTGAGAGTAGATTATTCAACCCAAATTTATTGATTCGACACAAGGCGAGCCAAAGAATATTCTCAAGTATTAGCAGCTGAGTTGTCAATTCAACCAAACCTAAACGACTTAATATCTACAGCAAAGTATTTAGTAGAAAAGTAGTATGGAAGTAACGGTAATGGTGGCAAAAGTAACAGTAGCAGCTTTGTAGCAATCGTAACAGTGGCAACGCAGAAGTAACTAGACAAAGAACAATATGTGAAAAGCTCGTAGGCAATGGATCAATGATGGATAATTACGTCGGATGAAATTCATCATGCAACAGTTATAACATAGGGTGACACAGAACTAGCACCAGTTCATCAATGTAATGTAGGCATGTATTCCAAATATAGTCATACGTGCTTATGGAAAAGAACTTGCATGACATCTTTTGTCCTACCCTCCCGTGGCAGCGGGGTCCTATTGGAAACTAAGGGATATTAAGGCCTCCTTTTAATAGAGTACTAGACCAAAGCATTAGCACTTAGTGAATACATGAACTCCTCAAACTACATTCATCACCGGGAGTGATCCCGATTATTGTCACTTCGGGGTTGCCAGATCATAACACATAGTAGGTGACTATTGACTTGCAAGATAGGATCAAGAACTCACATATATTCATGAAAACATAATATGTTCAGATCTTAAATCATGGCACTCGGGCCCTAGTGACAAGCATTAAGCATGGCAAAGTCATAGCAACACCAATCTTAGAAACTCATGGATACTAGGGATCAAACCCTAACAAAACTAACTCGATTACGTGGTAAATCTCATCCAACCCATCACCATCAGCAAGTCTACGATGAGATTACTCACGCACGGTGGTGAGCATCATGAAATTGATGATGGAGGATGGTTGATGATGACGATGGCGACAGATTCCCCTCTCCAGACCCCCGAATGGACTCCAGATCAGCCCTCCCGAGGAAGATTAGGGCTTGGTGGCGGCTCCGTATCGTAAAACACGATGAATCCTTCTCTCTGATTTTTTTTCTCCCTGAAAGTGAATATATGGAGTTGGAGTTGAGGTCGGTGGAGTTCCAGGGGGGCCACGAGGCAGGGGGCGCGCCCCAGAGGGGCGCGCCCTGCACCCTCGTGGACAGGGTGTGGGCCCCTAACGTTGATTCTTTCGCCAATATTTTTTATTAATTCCGAAACGTGTCTCCGTGGATTTTCAGGTCATTTCAAGAACTTTTATTTCTGCACAAAAATAACACCATGGCAGTTCTGCTGAAAACAGCGTCAGTCCGGGTTAGTTCCATTCAAATCATGCAAGTTAGAGTCCAAAACAAGGGCAAAAGTGTTTGGAAAAGTACATACGATGGAGACGTATCAACTCCCCCAAGCTTAAACCTTTGCTTGTCTCAAGCAATTCCGTTGACAAACTAAAAGTGATAAATAAAAACTTTTACAAAATCTGTTTGATCTTGTTGTTGCAAATATGTAAAGCCAGTATTCAAGTTTTCAGCAAAGATTATGAACTAACCATATTCACAATAACATTTAGGTCTCACATTTACTCATATCAATGGCATAATCAACTAGCGAGCAATAATAATAAATCTCGGATGACAACACTTTCTCAAAACAATCATAATATAATATAACAAGATGGTATCTTGCTAGCCCTTTCCGAGACCACAAAACATAAATGCAAAGCACCCCTGAAGATAAAGGACTGACTAGACATTGTAATTCATGGTAAAAGAGATCCAGTCACAGTCATACTCAATGTAAATAAATAGCAATGCATGCAAATGACAGTGGTGCTCTCCAACCGGTGCTTTTTAATAAGAGGATGATGACTCAACATAAAAGTAAATAGATGCGCCCTTAACAGAGGGAAGCAGTGATTTGCAAAGGTGCCAGAGCTCGAGTTTTGAAATAGAGATAAATAATATTTTGAGTGGCATACTTTCATCAACATAACAACCAAGAGATCTTGATATCTTCTATGCTACATACATTATAGGCGGTTCCCAAATAGAATGGTAAAGTTTATACTCCCCCACCACCAATGAGCATCAATCCATGGCTGGCCCAAAACAACAGGTACCGTCCAACTAACAACAATTCTGGGGGAGTTTTGTTTGCAATTATTTTGATTTTATTTGAGCATGGGACTGGGCATCCCGATTACCGGCCATTTTCTCGTGAATGATGAGCGGAGTCCACTCAGCGTGGGAATAACCCACCTAGCATGTAATATATAGACGGCCCTAGTTGATACATGAGCTATTCGAGCATACAAAACAGAATTTTATTTGAAGGTTTAGAGTTGGAACATACAAATTTACTTGGAACGGCAGGTAAATACCGCATATAGGAAGGTATGGTGGACTCATATGGAATAACTTTGGGTTTATGGAAGTGGATGCACAAGCAGTATTCCCGCTTAGTACAAGTGAAGGCTAGAAAGAGACCAACTAGAGAGCGACAATAGTCATCACTACAAAAAAAATACACTTCCATGATGATACGTGTTTGTCACAGTAGGTCGCGTTTTTTGTCATGCATGTACATCCATGACAAATTTATGATAGAATCAAGATAGTCATACCTGTGCTGTCGTAGAAGTGTTCCATGACATTACCAAAATTATCATCACGGAAGTGTCCACTTCCATGACGATAAATCACGCGTCACAGAAGTGCTTTCGTCAAGGGTGACCGACACGTGGCATCCACCGTAACGGAACGCCGTTAAGCTATCGGGTCGGGTTTGGATCCGATAACCCGTTAACAACCCCGACCAATGGGGATTTTCCACGTGTAGAATCATCATTGGCTGGAGGAAACACGTGTCAGCTCATTGTTGGGACAGATGTCATCCACTCATTGGACAGAAGGCGCCTATGATACGTCTGCATGTGGCACGGCCCAACAGAGGCCCATTCCTGTGAAAAGGCTGGCCCGTTTGACTTGGTCAAAAGGTGGCGGGCCAGCCCATGGAAAGCCTGTTAATGGCCTGTTCGCATATAGCCCATTTACAGCCCGCTAACCCAAGGCCTGTTACGCCCTATCTGAATTAGGCCCGGTAGCGTCATCTGGGCCATCCAATATGATTCCAGCCCGTTTTCACTTCTAGCCCATGTATGACCCATGATGTATTTCGGCCCATATGAGGCCCTTTGTAACTCTTGGCCCATGAACGACCCGTGGTGAAACTAGCCCGTAATGAACAGTGTATCACTTTACACCCATTAACGGCCCGTGGTGAAACTGGCCCGTAATGAACAGTGTATCACTTTATACCCATTAAGGGCCCGTTATTCCGTTGGGCTGTTTCCAGCCCATGTTATCTTTCGGCCTTCTCAAAGCCCATTTATTCTTGGGCTCATTTCCAGCATTCGTTTACTTACGGCCCGTTACTTTCATTTTCTGCTTATGGGCCAAATTCAGCCCATGGTTACAGTCGGCCCGTTTGTGATCCATTAACACGTTGGGACGATTTCATAGCGTCATGAAATACGGCCTATTAACGATGGCCCGTTATGGTCGGCCCATGAACGGACAATTCCAACTCTAGCCCGTTTACGACCATAATGCGGCCTGTTATTGGCCCATGTTTGGCCAATTGATCATACTGCCCGTATAAAGCCCATTGATGATACGGCCCGTAGAAGGCCAATTGTTTCTGCGGCCCGTAGAAGGCCCATTGTTTCTACGGCCCGTAGAAGGCCCACTGTTTCTATGGCCCGTGGAAGGCCCACTGTTTCTACGGCCTGTAGGTGCAGTGTCACTACAGTAAATATTAGCCCATGGTTATTGTGGCCTAGTTTTAAAAAATAGGTTGTTGCAGCCACTAGCAAACCGCAGAAAAAAACTGCACTGACTACAAGCAAACAAATAAACAAGACAACAAGGAAATAAATAAGCAAGCAACTTACACTAGGCTATCATGGCTATTACACATATTACATCCACTGGGCATCAAAGTTCGCCACCAGTGCAAATATAGGGAACACAGCAGCATATAAACGCCGCAGCAAAACAAGTCCAGCACTGAAACCACTTCAGAAGAGCTCAAGAAACAATATCTTGGGTACCCATAATGCTGGCAAGATGCTTAGCAAGCTTATTAACTTTCTCTTGTTTGGCGCTTAAGTCCTCCAGCGCCTGCTGTTGCACCAGAAAGTATGCATCTGAATTCTGCAGGGACTTCCTCAGTCCTTCGGCTTCCTGTCGCATAACATTTGATCGATGTCTTTCAACTTGAAGTTGAGACTCAAGAAGCCGAACTGATTCAGGCAACGAGTTCGAAGAGCTGGTGCCAGCAGTGGTAGCCAGTAACTCGAACACTACATCAAGACAGGACTTTGGGGTTGTCTCAGTGTCCTCAATATAGTTTTTATCAGCTTTCTTGGAGACCAACAGGGATGTCTCACTATCTTGAACCTTATCTGCATTACTTCCTTTACCATTGCATAACAGGGTACTCTTCTCCAATATTTTATCCGCGTTCTAAAAGGGAAACAAACAAACACATCTCAGGTTTACAACGTAGTATATGAAACTCATTTTGGTAAACCAGTTCAGTAGTAAGGTGGACAGGATAACAGCATGAAACAAACATATATCTATGTAGTATGGTCACTGTATGGTCTATATCATTCTAGTTTATGTTGCCAAATCAAGATAGATACAGTTCGAATCATATCTATTTAAGACAAAGCAGCATAGACAGAATATAAGTGTGGGAAACTACACAGCAATAACAACACTTGTAATGTGCATGGCATGAGAACATAATTGTTTATTCAATTGAAACTGAAATCAACATAGAGCAAGTTACAACAGCAAACAGCCAAACACGTTGAAGAAATAGGTTTAAAACATACCTGTTGCGCCATTGGAGTTTCAAATTTGAAATTGGTTGGTATCAGTAAATGCAGTGATGCAAGAGCAAAGTAGTATGAACCATAGCTACGGAACCTGACCTGAGAATAATTCTTCTTCTGCTTTAAGCGTTGACTTCGAGTTCGGAGTGGTGGTCCTCGTGATTTGGGCACTGCAGTTGCCTTACTAACTGCTCATGTTTGGGTGCTCTGTGGTGGAGACGGTGCTGTGTCAACGGGAACTGGGTGTCTATCTGCTGGGGTTGGGGTTAGAAGGGGTGTAGCTGGTTCTCTGTCCAACTGGGTAGGGGTACAATCTGCATGAGTGTGGGTTATGTGTGGTGGGGCTGATTCTTGGGCAAGTACAACTGTGGTTCTATCTGCATCGATAGGTAGCACGATCTTTTCTGAAGACCATGTTTTTACTCCCACAGATACTGCCATCACTCCCTGCAATTGAAATGGCTGATAAACAAGAAAAGTAATTGAATGTACAGACATTGTAAGATAGACAGGTGCAATGTATAGTAGGGAAGAAAACAGGGCATGAAATAATTCACATTTATGTTGTCTAAGCAAACAGAATAGCAGGACATAATTTCACATATATGATGGCTAATTAAACAGGATAGCATGACACAATTTCACATGTATGATGGCTAACTAAACAGGATAGAATGACATACTTCAAAATATGATGACTATGTAAACAAGATGACATGATATAACTATACGATGTGTCTATTAAAGTGGTTGGCATGCCAAAAATCACAAACATGTCGTCGATGGAAACATGATGGCATGATATAATTCATGGATAGAATGACATAATTTAAAATATGATGACTATGTAAATAGGATGAGATGATATAACTATATTATGTCTTTAGAAAATGGGTTGGGATGCCATAATTCAGATACATGCTGTCTATGTAAACATCATGGCATGACATAATTTAAATACATGATTTATATACTAAGGAAGTGAGCAGAGGGCAATTGCATATATGATGTGTCAACTAAGGAGATGGCATTCAATATTGTGTAAATGATGTAAAAGATAAGCATTGCAATACAACATATGCATTATATGAGTAATATAACCCTGCCAAGTTTGAGCATACACCTCAGGGGGATAATAGGACTGGTCATCTGCCTCTGAATCCTCCTCTGAAGAGCTATTTGTAACCAGCAACATATCTGCTTCAGCAGGTAGCATTGTCTGCTCTGAAGACCTTGTTTTCACTCCAGATTTCTCCATCACCAATTCAAATGGCTGATGCATAGGAAGAGCAGTTGAATATACAAACATTGTCGACAAAAGCAATGAGAAATACAAAAAAAGGACGGCATGATATAATTCACATATATGACGCTTGCCTAAACAGCATGGCATTGCATAATTCACATACATAATGCCTTGCAACAAGATAACATTGCATAATTCACATATATAATGTCTTGCAACAAGATGGCATTGCATAATTCACATATATGGTAATTAGACACTAAACAGGTGGCATTCACACTAAGCATGTCTAAACTAAGCAAATGACATATCAATGCAAGATACCATACGCACGATATGAGTAACATAACCCTGCCAAGTTAGGGCATGCACCTCAGGGGGGAAATATGACTGGTCATCTGTCTCTGAATCCTCCTCTGAGGAGCTATCGGTAACCAGCAAGACATGCACTTCGTCAGATAGCATTCTCTGCTCTGAAGACCTTGTTTCCACTCCAGATTTTTCCATGACCGTGTCAAATGGCTGATGCACAGGAAGAGTAATTGAATGTACTAAAATTGTTGACAAATTTAACACATAATAAAAGAATGATGGCATGATATAATTCACATATAAGATGACTGGCTAACCAGGGTGGCATTGCAAAATTCACATATATGATGCCTGGCTAGACAAGATGGCATTGCGTGATTCACATATACGATAAAGAAACTAAACAGATGGCATTGACACAAAGCATGTCTAAACTAAGCAGATGACATCTTTAATGTATACAGTAAGCAATGCAAGGCATCATATGCATGATATTACCAACATCAGCATGCCAAGTTAGAGCGAAGACCTCATGGGGTAAATAGGAGTGGTCTTCTCCTTCTGAATCCCCCTCAGAACAGTTATCTTCCTCTTGATTACGATCCAAAATGGGTGGAGGGGGGCTGCCTTTGCGCCCACCATGGAACGACGTCTGCATGAAATTTTATTGCCACGCAAGGCTCGTCTCTTTTGCTCTAGATGATCAGTTCCATTGTGTACAATAACTGGCATGCATAGGAATAAAACATAGTGAGATTATGTAAGGAGTGCATGCACAAATCCAGAGTGATGGTAGCAAACTGTGGATAGACCCAAAACCAATGATAGCAGGCAGATAATAGCTTTAGTTAAAAATAACAGATAGTGGCTCCTTTAATGTTTGTTTGCACCCAACATGAAACTCATAGTAGACACCGGAGATTAACCAGATAGTAGACAGATAGTACTGATTGTTGCCCCAATATGTACCCCACAACTATTTAAAAACTCAAGTTTCAGCATTAGTTTGGACCTGACTCGGAGTCTAATAGGTGAACATGATGATAATGTAGCATGTCATCATATTAAGCGACGCATAACGTAAGCAGACACAGAAGAGTGCGACCTCTCTTGCGGACCCGTGTAGTCCTCAAGGTCATCTACTCGGTTGATGATGGTAATGCAGTTGTCGTGGCTGCCGGCGGCGGGGAAGAAGATCTGAGGCGGCGAAAGACAGTCTGGAGAGCAGATCCCTGCTGTGGTGAACCCTTCTGTCATTGGAGCAGCTGAGCTGGGGTGGAACACAGCGCCGCAGGAGCAGGACAAACCACACAAGGTTTTCTTTGACACATATCTGTAACAGAAGTAATTGAGTAAGGGCTTGTTTGAATTTGAGAATTCTAACAATGCAGGGATAGGAAATAGACAGGAATAGGATAGGAATGCACGTGGAAAACAGAGAATTTAAAAACACAGGATTTCTGCCAATCTGGGTGTTTGATTCACAACAATTGGAAGATCACAGGATGCAAAAAAGCATGGTGAGATTAAGTCAAACCACAAGAAAATGTACGGTTATAATGCTATTATGCTACTATCTCTTAGTCTTGTGCTTGATGAATAGGAATATAAAAAGGAGGAGAAGTGGAAATTAGAATTCCTACGGTTTTTCTTTCAAGGAGACACTAAAGGAACAAATCCTACAGTTTTCCTTTGCTCCATTCCTTTGCACCAAATTCATGAAAAGTAGTACCATAGGAAACTTTCCAATTCCTATGTTTTTCATTCACTTTTCCTTTCAAGCACTGGCGATTCTAGTAGGCAGGCTTGAGCGAGGAAAATCCTACACTAAAAATATGTTTTTGTGCTACTTCTATTACTTTGGACCCAGGCCACTGCCATACTAGCTCAACTCCCAGGCCCATCGACAAATGCACAGCTCAAACGCGCAGAGATAAATAATGATGGCGTTCAAGAGAGTCCATCACGGATAGCTAAGTTGCCTGGTACCTCACTGCTTGTCATATAGTAGGATAAAATAATTGTATTTCCCGTTACTATGAGTGCTCAGTGGACAATATATATAACATGTAGAGTAAAAAAGAGATGCAACAAGTGTACAACCTCTTTGGCGAAGCCATGTCGATCTCAGCCTGATTGGGTTGGCCGGTGAGGATGCTCCGGCTGACTTTGCTGTCGGAGGAGGGGAAGAAGATCTTAGGCGTCTGGAGATGGAGCCCGGGGTACTGCTCCACTGTGTTTCGTCGTTGGAGCAGCTCCGGTGAGTTGTACGACGCCGAGGCTAAAGCAGGACAAGAGAGACAACGAACAACATTAACCTGAGTGGAATTCTAATAGCATCTCCAATACATGACGTAAAATACATAACCACAAAGTGCTAGATGTAAAATACATCAGCCGCTCATCTCTAAACTTAACTGTCGAAACTAAACTTAACCTCCACCCCCCTGAGCCGCCAGCCACCACCGGCCGAACAGCAACACCCCGCCGCCCGCGGCCGGCGGTGCGCC
>NC_041381.1:190458957-190487403 GCF_002162155.2 Triticum dicoccoides
ATCCCCACGCCACCGTCCCGCCAACGCCCCGCCACTGCCAGCGACCACCGCCCCCGTCCTGCACCCTAAGATAGATAGTGGGGTACCTCTTCGGCGAGCCCCCCTCCCTGCTGCGGCTGGTTCTTCCTTCACCCCGGCGAGCCCACCCCTTGGAAATTGACTGACCCAAAAGTCAATTCAGTCGACTGAAGTGTAGCCAAATCGGAGCAGCATCACAAGCAAGAGCAAGAGCGAGAGCAGCAGCGCTAGCAAGAGCAATAGCAAGAGCAGACCAGGCAGGGGACCGAGAGCAAGAGCAGAGCAGCAGCGCGAGCGAGAGCTAAAGCAGCAGCAGCTCCTACTGATGTGGACGTCGCCGCCGAGGGAGCGACGTCGTGGAGGAAGTGGCCGGCGATGCCGCCGTGGATGGAGCCGCGTCGTGTCGGCTCGGGACCGAGCGCCTGCAGCACTATGAGATGGAATCAAGAAGAAAATGTGGCGATTAGTGTACAACCTCTTTGGTAGCGCCGATTAGGCCGCAGCTTCATCCGAGGAAACGGTGATGATGATGCTCTTTCGGTGGTGCAGGTGAAGACGGAGGTGTGGGAATGGAGGTGGCGCGAAAGACGAGGGGAACGTCGGGGCAGCTCCTTGGAGGTGGAGGACGGGGTGGCTGAACCGGCGGGACGATGAGATCAACGACGGATCCTCATCCGGTACGGTGGATGAGGGACGTCGAGGTGTTGTTGTGGACAACGTCATCGGGGAAGAAGCTCTGACTGGGTGGCAGACGAAGCAGGGTGTGGGGTTTCGTCGCGGGTTTTCGCGGCCTCGGTGTACGAATGGGTGGGCGAATGGGATGGCAGTGGGGAACCATGGCTTAGAGACGCGCTTGTCCGAAATGTGGGGTAAGTTACGAAAGTACCCCCCCACCGATTTGAGGCGGTTCTTTCGGTTCAGGGGTACCACGGGCATTTCACGTGTCGGGATTTCACAGGAGGTGGGAGTTTTCGTGCACGTTGTAATTTCAGAATAGCAAGGCGCGGGTTGAGATGGAGGGAGTTGTCGGAGCACAACAAGACAAAGATATATAATAAATATTTCGGGCTAACAAGGCGCGGGTTGAAGAGGCGGGAGTTTTGCAGCACGATAGACAGAGACGCTAGCTTCAATTTTCGGCATAACAAGGCGCGGCTTGAAATTTCGAAAGAACAAGCTTAACGTGTACCCAAAAAAAGACAATTTGCACCTCAACACGCACAACACACACACAAACACCATTTAGACTAGAGTAAGGTACACGTGCATTGCACGCATGAGATTTGGCAACCAAATTATGAATAAATACCACATTATAGCATGCAAGCTTTGAGTCATATATGCATGATGTAGATGTTCATTTAATTCTTACAGTTCATTTCATTCAAAATCATCTAGTTTTTATAAGAAAGCTAATCTATTTTAAGATTCATGGAATTGTGCGTTGTAAGACATGAAGTAAAAACAAATAATGGCAAATCATGTAGAAAAACATTTGGGCAATTATGATACGGAAGATTCTAGAACAAATAAGAAGTGCTTGTGTTTTGATGTTTGTGCATTATGCTTAAGTTCAACCATGGAGTCTTCGAGATTATACATGTGACGAAATCTGGTGGAATCTAGATGATATCCAACGGCCAATAGTGCTCAAATTTGCCATCTTTGGACCTTCGGATTCGCCTCATCCAACGACCATCTTTCAAAGTTAAAGTTACCCGCTCACAATATAAAAAATATATAATATAATATATAGAGGGGTATAGATATAGATATGTGATGCGAAAGCCGCCCATCATCTCCAATTACATGCACGGATGCGACATGGGCAAATGATGTCTGCCATCGATATCTCAAATTCAAATCAGTCTGACCTTGTTCAATGTGTATACATTACAACATGCTCGTTTCCAAAGCACACCGCGCAGATCTCCGTTATATTCATGCATGCATGGGTTTCAAACATCAGGATCTCTTATTCAAATATTTGAATTCAACTTTACATTGATTATGACCTCACCTATTCTTTTACACCCACACAGTAGTCTTCTCTTTATAATTGTACCACTAACTTTCTCTCATGCATGCATGCACACACACTACCAGTCGGCATTATCTATCGCATGCATGCAATCTTTTTCTTCAGGTCGGTCTCCCATGAAGGCACACACCCACACACATCCCCCTCTCCCTCATAACGGGCATTCTTTATCTCTCACGCGTGCATGCGCAACGATCGATGTTCCTCTATGTATGTGTGTATATAGCTAGGTCTTTCATAGTTTTCCACACAAACCGATCAATCGATATATCCAATGAGGTCTCACCCTCTTTCCCACGTCCACATCGATCAATCTATACATCTCCCACGTCCACATCGATCAATCTATACCTCTCTATATAGGATTAACATAAATAGCTAATACATACACATTAATTATATATCCAACGTCCCCCTCTCATCATCCATGCCTTCCGCTTCATCTCTCAGATGCGTGCACAATGGCGAAGACAGGGGCAGTAAGGGCCCTGCCCCCCCTAACATCACTATATATCGAGGCTAATATGAATGTGATCATTAGACAATTGCTGCTAAAAAAAGTTTAATTTCATTAATTGACCCTCCTCGTAAAGGATTAGCAATGCTTGGCCCCCTAGCTCATTTATTTTTCATGGCTCTGCCACTGCGTGCAATAGCTCACATGTTCGCCCCCTCTCTCTAAATATCGATCTCGCACTTGTGCATTCCTTCATAGTCTCCCTCCACTCGGCCCCTCGCACCATCTTCTAGCCCCCCACCGGATTTTGCCACATGTACAATCTAGCAGACTCCATGGTTGAACTTAAGCATAATGCACAAACCTCAAAACAACAGTGGTTCTCTTTTGTTCTAGAATCTTTCGTATCATAATTGCCCAAACTTTTTTTCTAGTTGAATTGCCATTATTTGTTTTTACTTTATGCTTTACAATGCACAATTCCATGAATCATAAAATAGATTAAGGGCTTCTTTGATTCAAAGGATTCTCAAAGGAATTTTGGAGGATTCTAATCATTAGGAATTTTTCCTATCTTGGTTGTTTGATTCGTAGGATTGTAAACCATAGGAATTTTTCCATATGATTCATTTGCACTAGATTTCATAGAAAACATCCCATCCACTCAAATCTCTTTGAAAGAATTCTGCATTTTTTCTATGCACAATCAAACACTCGTACAATCCTGTAGGATTCAAGACGACATTCCACTATAATCGCATGTTTTTCCTATTCCCGCGTTCTTAGCTTTTTTATAAAAACTAATTGATTTTGAATGAGATGAACTATAAGAATTAAACGAAGGGCTACATCAAGCATATATGACTCAGAGCTTACATGCTATAGTGTGATATTTATTCATAATTTGGTTGCAAAATCTGATGCGTGCAATGCACGTGTACCTTATTAGTACTTTGAGTATGTGCAAAACACGTAAATTAGAATACCAATGGCACGCTACACAGTGTCTCTCTTACAGTTCATGAAGCCACGTGGCACATGTGGAGGCGTTGTCGTGACCTCCTTGCGTGGATTGATCACAGTGACATGTTGCTGGTTCCAGAAGAATGTACTCATCCTCCCTGAGCCATACTGGCGGTACATGCACGAAGCGAAGATGTGCATGCATGCCACACACGCACTCATTCCCTCGCACGCACACACGGGTACACGGGCGGACACAATTTTGTACCAAGATCCACCTCATGTGATAATTTGACGTGTGTAAAGTCGTTCGCTTCATTGATGGTCAATTAATACAGTGCATGCAAATTGAGTGGACGTGAGGGCGAAAGAAAGACATTATTACTCCACTGCGCGCATGCGAGTAGTTAAATCGTGGGTTGCTAGTAGTATTTCCATTGGTCTCCTTCGTATTTTGTTCCAATTTTTGAGAGTAACATAATATTTACGCATTTGAGCAGTGTAGTACTTGAAATTTATGTTCCACTAAACTCATCGGGAGCCATTTCGGGCCTCGAAACCAAAACCATCAATTAATCTTTACCGTCTTCCCATCACATTCGAAAGCCTGCTCACACCTACTAGTACGTACCAAACCTGAACGTGTTCCCACTATGCAGGTATTTGTACTAGTGCTAGTACTTAGGTTATAAAAAGGGGAACTACCTAACCGGAAATTGCTCTACCTTTCCTCCTCATAAGTGCTTCTTCTTCGTCCGTCGTTGCCATGGCCAGTGAGCAGAGCTCTAGGTCGAGAACTACTCGTAACAAGGGAGCGGCAACCAAGGCTGCAGAAAAAAAAGAGGGCTCGCCGCCACGCAGAGACCTCGAAAGATCTCTCACGGGCAGGCGACGGCTCCCAGGAGTGCCCTAGCCGCGGAGGTGAACATGCCGAGCCGGCGGAGCTGGAGTCGTTATCCCTCGACGGCATGCCCGATCAGCTCAATAAGCACCTCAATAAGCAGAAGGAGTTCATCCAAGGCTTGACGGAGTTGCTGAAGGAGAGCCTCGACGACATGCCCGCTAAGCTCAATCAGCAGGGGGAGTTGACCGCCGGCTTGGTGATGCTGCTGAAGAAGAGCATTGCCTTGGAGAAGAAGGCGACCGGCGAAATCCTGCGACTTCAGGAGGACAAGGCGAAGCTCTGCCACGAGATCGACATGTTGAAGGAGAAGAACGCTGGATGGAAGAAGTTGCATGAGAATAGTAGTTCCTCGATGAAGATGCTGCAGGCCCTCGTCATGGAACAGAAGGAGGAGTTGGCGAAGCTCCGCATCGAGCACCCGACTGCTGTCAAGGTACGTAATGCAGCCATGGAACAGATGATGAAGGCTCGCATCGAGAAATCCCGTGTCATGGACAGAATGAAGAAGATGGCGGAGGAGACGCACAAGGAGATGGAGGTCGTGGAGGCAATGAAGAAGCAGTTACGACTCCGCGGCGAATTAGATCATTTGGGGTGATAATCTTCCTTCTTCTTTTGCTGTTGTGTTTCATCTTTTGCTTCGGGTGTTTCGCCGCACGTGTCACGTTCTCTGCGAGGCATGAATAGAACAAGGGTTTTTGTTTTTTGAGGGAATGAATAGAACAATGCTAACAATGAGATGACTAGCAAATTAGATCATTTTTATCGCCATATGGCACTGGGCTTCCGTGTTTCATGCTCCTCCGTCGCAGTACTACTCCAGTGGAAAACTTGAGTATACCGCACGATTCTTTGCTCCTCCTCGATCAGGTCGTCGGCGCATTTATACGAGCAGTCAAATCACAAGGCCCCGCCTTCCAGCAGTAATGAGCCGTCAAATCACAAAAGCCCTCGCCTCTCGTGAAACCGACCAAGCTAGACTGCCCCGCCCTCTAGCCTTTTAAAAAATGTATACTTTTGTACAGCAGTAGTATCGATGGATTGCGCCATGGAGCAAAACTTGAAATTAAAAAAAGGTGGTACATATAGAGAGCGCTCATCGCCAAATTATGCATATAGTACTATTAAAAAGGCTAGTCACAATAATGGTGTCCAGCACAACCCACCCCTCAAATAAAACTAAGCACCCTGGAATTCTTTGACAAAACTAAGCACCCTGAAATTCTTTGACAACTAAACTGCTGGCTATATGATGTTGGCCATATATATTGTACGTATATAATGTGAATAAACGAGTGGTAGTACTATACCAACTAAAAGATGAAATGTAAGAAATACTAGTATGTACTTACTGAAGAGTTAAAGTAACAAGAAGAAACATAACATAGTTCTGCTGGGGGATCAGCACAACACACCCCTCAAATTAAATTAAGCACACCTGATATTAAACTTTGCAACTATTCTGGTAGACACTGCATTAGAACCACCATGAGCAACGACACTGCCACCTTACTCGGAGTCCTTTTCCACGTCCTCAACTTCGTCCTTGTCCCTCTTCCTCTTGGCCGATACTTCTTTTCTTGAACCGCCAACTTGGCTGTTGCTCTTCATCCAACCCTTGTAGATATTGAAACAAAGGTAGCCATCCATTGCAGCGTACTGGATGTGGTCTATATCTAGTACATTCCGCTGCCATGCATGACGATGAAACATGTATGGAGGTTTCTCCAGTTTACCGTACGAAGGATGAACCATGGCTCCTGCCAGGGTCAGCATTGAAGGCTGACGAGAGGACACCAGCCGATTCTTTTGGAGGTCGAAGGTGTTGCCTACAACGAGGCCTATCCGACGCAGGACTTCTTTGTCGTTACCAAAGTCTACAGTAACGAATTTGACTAGGTTGCTCTCGAGGAAGTCCTTAAAATCCTGGCACTCAACATCGGCATGGCATATGTGGTAGACCAAGCATAAGTCATGCACGCAAACCTGGATCACGGCGGACTTCTTCCTCTCTTCGTCCTTTAGATCCTTCTCTCGTCCCACGACTGTGGTGTACTCAACATCTAGCCCGGCGACCCACTCATCGTGTGAGTCTTCGAACATGCGTCTGAAGCGAGAAAGGCATCCTTTCACCGTCGCGGAAGAACGGGTGTAGATGACGTCGAACTCATCGCCGGTGATGGTTCTAACCTTGTACTCACCACCGATCGGGGAGATTTGGGACTCCATGGATTTGGGAGGAGGGTTAGGATTAGTGGAACTGCCGTAATGTGAATGGACGGGACAACTAGGAGCGAACCGCCGTAGTATTAAAGGACGTGCGGGAAAGAGTAGGAGCGAACTGCCAGCGTGCGAACAGCAGGGTAGTGGCTTTCCATTCTCCCATGATACGGGCTTTCAAGAGCCCTTGGATCGGAGATCGAACGGTTGCATGGCGTGATTCTAGACCAATGGGTGAATATCCTATCCTGGAGGGTTATTCTGCAAATTTTCAGCAACTTAGCATGCGGCCGTTTGATCTCAAATCCAAGGGCTGCCAGCAGCCCGTATCATGGTCGCGCCTACCACGACCGTCGCGTCGCTCGCGCGGTCGCACCCTTGGAGATTTAACACGGTGCGTTAGGCTATCTGATGTTGGCATGTCATACATAGTCATCACTTAGTCACTCATACCACAACAAGGTTGGCTATAAGGTTGGCTATAAGTGTATTTTTTTACTCCTCTCTATCTCTTTCTTCGTACTCCCTCCGTCCCATAATATAAGAACGTTTTTGACACTAGTGTAGTGCCAAAAACGTTCTTATATTATGGGACACAGGGAGTACTAGTATTTATTGCATTTGCCAAGGAGTGACCTCTTCCAATGAAATGGTGTTGCTAAGTTTGCTTCATTTAATTAGCTATAGACTCAAAATTGTCTTTTCACCCAGGTACACGCGCTTAGCACTGTTTCTTCCTTGGGTCACCAAACTAGTCTCTCTCTTCTTGATTAACTTGCCACATCAGACTTTACGCCTATGTGGCAAGCTTAAGCACCTGTAGGAGCAAGTAAGGTGGTCGTCCGTTGCACGGAAGAGTGAAATGCATTGATCGAGGTGTTGTTTATTTTTACAAAGGATGTGGGGGTCATCTCATGTGCAACCGGGTCGACGTGTCAAGCACGAAATAACAGTGCAGAACAGCAGGGGGGACGCACCCCACTCGTACCGGCTCAGTGTTAGTAATGAGCAATGAGACGTCAAATCACAATGCCGCACCTTCCCAGACGGACGAAGCAACCATTATTTCACACTTCGGTTCGACATCATCTCAAACCACGTACTAGTATTGCTTCTGCCTCAAGAGGGACACGCGCATCGCCTTGGTACATCATGACACGTGGGACCGCATGACAGGCCATGCTCCCCCGCTGATCGCTGGGTAAAATCACCTCATTTTTACTACACTTCCTCCGGATCGGTTTACTACATGGCATGCACGTCGTTCTAGGTTGAGAATTTAACTGGCTATATATGTATGTGATGAACAGTACGCTAGCCTTTTAAAAATGTATACTTTTGTACAGTAGTACTCCACTATCGATGGATTGCGCCATGGAGCAAAAATTGAAATTTTAAAAAAAGGTGGTACATATAGAGAGCGCTCGTCGCCAAATTATGCATATAGTACTATTAAAAAAGCTAGTACGTGCTTAATTGGGGTGTTAAATTGTATTAAAGAAATACTAGTACTAGTATGTACATACTGAAGAGTTAAAGTAATGAGAAGAAACATAACATAGTTCTGCTGGGGGCTCAGCACAACACACCCCTCAAATTAAACTAAGCACACCTGAAATTAAACTATGCAACTAATCTGGTAGACACTGCATTAGAAGTTTAGAACCGCCATGAGCAACGACACTGCCACCTTACTCGGAGTCCTCGTCCACGTCCTCGACTTCGTCCTTGTCCCTCTTCCTCTTGGCCGATACTTCTTTGCTTGAACCGCCAACTTGGCTGTTGCTCTTCATGCAACCCTTGTAGATATTGAAACAAAGGTAGCCATCCATTGCAGCATACTGGATGTGGTCTATATCTAGCACATTCTGCTGCCATGCATGACGATGAAACGTGTAATGAGGTTTCTACAGTTTGCGGTACGAAGGATGAACCGTGGCTCCTGCCAGGTTCAGCATTGAGGGCTGACGAGAGGGCACCAGCCAATTCTTCTGGAGGTCAAAGGGGTTGCCTACAACGAGGCCTATCCTATGCAGGACTTCTTTGTCGTTCTTAAAGTCTACAGTAACAAATTTTACTGTTTTGTCCTCGAGGAAGTTCTTAAAATCCTGGCACTCAACGTCGGCATGGCATATGTGGTATACCAAGCAAACGTTATGTACGCAAACCTGGATCACGGCGGGCTTCTTCCTCTCTTCGTCCTTTAGATCCTTCTCTCGTCACAGGACTGTGGTGTACTCAACATCTAGCCCAGCGACCCACTCATCATGTGAGTTTTCGAACATGCATCTGAAGCGAGAAAGGCATCCTTTCACCGTCGCGGAAGTACGGGTGTAGATGACGTCGAACTCATCGCCGGTGATGGTTCTAACCTTGTACTCACCGCCGATCGGGGAGATTTGGGATGCCATGGATTTGGGAGGAGGGTTAGGATTAGTGGAACTGCCATAATGTGAATGGACGGGACGACTAGGAGCGAACCGCCGTAGTATTAAAGGACGTGCGAGAAAGAGTAGGAGCGAACTGCCAGCATGCGAACGGTAGGGTAGTGGCTTTCCATTCTCCCATGATACGGGCTTCCGAGAGCCCTTGGATCTGAGATCGAACTGTTGCATGGCGTGATTCTAGACCTATGGGTGAATATCCTATCCTGGAGGGTTATTCTTAAAAATTTCAGCAACTTAGCATGCAACCATTCGATCTCAGATCCAAGGGCTGCCAGCAGCCCGTATCATGGTCGCACCTACCACGACCGTCGCGTCGCTCGCGTGGTCGCGCCCTTGGATATTTAACACGGTGCGTTAGGCTATCTGATGTTGGCATGTCATACATAGTCATCACTTAGTCACTCATACTACAACAAGGTTGGCTATAAGGTTGGCTATAAGTGTATTTTTTACTCCTCTCTATCTCTTTCTTCGTACTCCCTCTGTCCCATAATATAAGAACGTTTTTGACACTAGCTAGTGTAGTGTCAAAAACATTCTTATATAATGGGACACAGGGAGTACTAGTATTTATTGCATTTGCCAAGGAGTGACCTCTTCCAATGAAATGGTGTTGCTAAGTTTGATTCATTTAATTAGCTATAGACTCAAAATTGTCTCTTCACCTAGGTACACGCGCTTAGCACCGTTTCTTCCTTGGGTCACCAAACTAGTCTCTCTCTTCTTGATTAACTTGCCACATCAGACTTTATGCCTATGTGGCAAGCTTAAGCACCTGTAGGAGCAAGTAAGTACAATAGTGCGCTTTACATGGCATTTTTGCATATGTGGAGGAAAGAGAGGCAAGGAAAAAGTGGAGAAGTGGGCTCTCATGCAAGAGCCAGCCTCTACTACTACATGGTGGAGCATTGGGAGAGGCACCTGTATGGAGGTGGTCAGGAATCGGGAGACTCACGCCGGTCGTAGCGCCGCAGTTAAAATGATAATGACAAGTCAAATCACGGGGCCGCACCTGTCCAGCAGTAACTCGCTGTCAAATCACACAGCCCTACGTTTGCAGCAGCCTACTCCCTCATCCTCTCACGTCTCTGTCGAACCGACTAGGCGGAACTGTCCCGCCGCCTACCGGGCAGGAAAAGCCCCGCCCTCGACTTTTAATTAGTATATAGTATACTAATTTTGTATCCATGGATTGCGCCCGCGCCATGGAGCAAAGCGTCTAGAAAATGGTGGTACACATGTATGGAGTATACAGCACACACGTCGCATTCGCGTCGCACCCCAGACGGTTGGTCGGTCTGGCACGGTGCTCTCCGAATGGAACGCGCGTCATATTGCGTTCGCACACACATGTGGGACGGCAATTGAGAACCGACCATAGGCACACTCCCCGGCCCCGCAAGTCGAGTGACTTAATAGAAGAGGGAGACGAGCGATAGTACTAGAGAAGTGCTGTACTACGTTGGTGCCTGGACGATCCCTGCAAGACACGGAAGATCAGTTCGTCCATGCATGTGACTAGACTCCAGCAAACACGCCTGGATTGGCTATCGTCTACATATCGTGCAGGCTGTGTTGTACATGGCTGTAGTTGTGATGAGAAATCTAAAAAAAGGTTTCTTGTCATCTCACAAAATTATGTGTCATGTGCTTCGGATCACTGCGAGGGTTAAACTGCGACAACTGAGTTGGGCTAGTCATTGAGGGCACATGCACGAACAGTGACTACTCGGCTGCCATCTAGGTCAAGCCGGCTATGTTAATTAGGACATCTATCGACGGACCACTTTTCTACGAGTTTATCTTTAATTTGAGCTTTGTTCCTCTCTAGTTTGTCCGTCGGGATTCATGTTGTCTCCTTTGGGCAGTGAGGTTATGATTTCTTGTCATGTGGCATTTTTTCATGTTATATGTTATAATCCGGCGCTTCAGATCAAAATGACGACAACTGCGCCTCCGGGCCACGTGCATGAAGACTTCTCGACAGTCATTGATGAGGTCAAGCCGGCTCCGGTAGACAAAAGAAAACTAGTACTACTCCACTATATAGGCAGGAGCCTCCGCGCTTGCTTGTTAGTGTTGCTCTCTTCACACTGTCTCGGCCTCTTCAGATCTAAACACGACAGCGGTGGCCACACTCTCTCTCTCTCTCTCTGCTCACCGCTGGTCACAGATCCAGCCGGATCCTCTACGCCGGGGAAGGTGAGAAGGTGCAACGTTCATGCGGTTGTCCTCGGCGACTGCTCTTACCCACTGCTGGGCGCGTCCCGATCAGCCTGCCTTGCCGTTCTCTCCCTAGCACCGCTGGCGAGGGAGGGCCTCCGACCCCTTCTTCCTCGTTGTTGTAGTGTGGGCAGATCCGGCCTCCCATCGCCCACCTAGCGACATCCCGGTGACCATCAGGTATAACTTCCTTCGAAACTGGACTTGCTCTACTTCTCGAGCTCCTGACGTCGCTGCATTTGTATCTTTTACTATTCCTCAGGCCCCTCGTAGATAGGATCGATCGGCTGTTCGAAAACCACCTAATTTTTTTACATTTAAGAGGTAAAACTAGTTCATGCACTCGAATCTAGTACTACTTGGTTCAAACAAGGAAGAAAGGGGGTGGGGTGGGGGAGGATTTGTTACCTGAATCTAGGACTTGGTCGAAAGAGGAAATAATGGGGGCGAAAAGTAGCAGAGACTGGCTATCCAACTGGTCTCTAGGTCTAATAGGGAAATAAAGGGAAACGCAGTACAAACTCAATATAAACCTGGTCTATTGGTTGAAAAAGGAAAGAAAGTGGGGACTGGGGGACAAATCAACAGAGTATGTCCAGCACTAGATTTGCTAGCCTCACACAGTATAAGGTGGCTATACCGAACAAAAATGGGACCAACCCAGATATCCTGTTCTGATGTTTGTTGCCCCGAGCCACTGTTATGTAATGTCACTGGTAAAATGTAGCAGTCGCACTGTTAAAAGTAAGGACACGTTAAACCAATGTTGTTTTCAATGTAATGCCTCCAGTAATATGAATCAATGGCACTTCTTTACATGTCCTGCTAAAATTTCCCATTAAGATAAGTTGGTTCTTTTCGTTAGAAATGCAACTGTCCTGGTCCGCCTACTCTCCCGTGCCCAAAGTAATGTCGTATTTAACGGTTGTCATAGTTAATCCTAATGCCCACTGTCGGTGTCAAAACCGGCGGATCTCAGGTAGGGGGTCCCGAACTGTGGGTCTAGGCGGATGGTAACAGGAGACAAGGGACACGATGTTTTTACCCAGGTTCGGGCCCTCTCGGTGGAGGTAAAACCCTACTCCTCCTTGATTAATATTGATGATATGGGTAGTACAAGAGTAGATCTACCACGAGATCAGAGAGGCTAAACCCTAGAAGCTAGCCTATGGTATGATTGTTGTTCGTCCTACGGACTAAAACCCTCCGGTTTATATAGACATCGGAGAGGGCTAGGGTTACACAGAGTCGGTTACAATGGTAGGAGATCTACATATCCGTATCGCCAAGCTTGCCTTCCACGCCAAGGAAAGTTCCATCCGGACACGGGACGGGGTCTTCAATCTTGTATCTTCATAGTCTTGGAGTCCGGCCAAAGATGCTAGTCCGGCTATCCAGACACCCCCTAGTCCAGGACTCCCTCAGTAGCCCCTGAACCAGGCTTCAATGACGACAAGTCCGGCGCGCATATTGTCTTCGGCATTGCAAGGCAGGTTCCTCCTCTGAATGCTTCATAGAAGATTTTAAACACCAGGATAGTGTCCGGCTCTGTAAAGTAAGTTCCACGTGCCACCGTAGAGAGAATAATATTTACACAAGTTCAATCTGCTGACGTATTTCGTGGCATGACGTCACACCACAGCCAAGCCTTTATTCGAATTGTTTTTATTGTTCCACCTCAGCGCGTTTAGCAAAGCGGTTTCCTTGGCACGTCTTGTCAAAGCAGAGATCGTGTCCCTTTATTCTGGGATTCTCATCAATAGGGGCGTGGGTAACCTAACTGCGCCCGTTGGCATGCCCCCTCTATCGAGGGCGAGTCCTAAACGGCCATGGGGAGGGCTCTTGGTATTCAACCTCTTTATAACGAGACCAAGGCCTGCTCCTTTCTTTCAATCTCAATCGAATCCGCCCCTCGCCTCGAGTTCCAACACCCAAAGCTCCAGATTCAGGCGCTTTGGACCTTCAACGATGTCTGGCTCCGACCTGCAAGGCCGGTGGATGCCTTCTTCCGTCACGGAATAAGATGTGCTAAAGCTGAGAGATGCCAGGTATCTAACCGGTGAAATTTCGCATAGGCTGCCTGCCCAAGGGCAGGTTATTCCTACTCCCGAGCCTGGTGAGAGCGTGGTGTTCGTGTCTCACTTCCTTTGGGGTTTAGGCTTCTCGACGGACCCCTTCACGAGGGGGCTCATATTTTATTATGGGCTGGAATTCCACGACTTGGATCCGGAGTCCATCCTCCACATCTCATCGTTCATTGTCATATGCAAAGCCTTCCTCTGCATTACCCCTCACTTCGGATTGTGGCTCAAGACCTTCAATGTGGAGCCGAAGATGATCGAGGGGCAGCAGGTAGAGTGCGGAGGGGTTGTTATAAGCAAGAGTGCTGACGCTCCATGGCCCGAGGGCTCTTTTCAAGAGGAGCTTGGTTTGTGGCAACGGGAGTGGTTCTATGTCACCGCTCCCAGGGGCACCAGATGGGTGGCGCCACCTGCCTTTCGCTCGGGTCCTCCACAACGGCTGGCGTCATGGGTCAACAAAGGGCTTGACTAGGGGCCGTCCAAGGATGTACCTCTGTTGCAGGGCCGTATTCGAGACCTCCAAGAGAGAGAGATCAATCTGGTCGTAGTGGCACAAATCATGCTAATTCGGCGCCTTCTGCCTTGCAAACGTCGCCCCTCCGCCTGTGGGAATTCAATCCGGAGGGACCACGAGCTCTCCAACACTTCATGGGCGCGACGCCCGTGGATACGTATAAACTGTTCTTCGGATCACAAGAGATGTGTCCGGACTTAAGCGAGGACGCAGGTCTGAGCTGCAATCGCCCGGATACTCAAGTAAGTAGTCCTGTGCCCGGACTTGCCCTTTAAAGGGTTGTCCCTTGAACAGGAGTGGATAGCAAAAGCAAAACTAATAAGGTGTCCGGCCCCCCTTCCTGAGACCACGCCGGATCCTGTATTAACCAAGATGCTGGAGGCTGCGCCTTTGGAAGAGGGCAAAGGGGGAACAGGAAAGCTATTGCCTCCGCTAAGGAGGCTCTTAAGAAAGGGGGGATCGAGAATCCCTCCCTCCAGGGGCAGAAGAGGACCGCTTCTGAAGATCCGAAGGCCAAGGCCTCAAAGCGGGGGAAGAAATCTTCACCAGAGGGTCCTGCGCCAGGAGAAGCCCCAGCCGCACTATTTCCCCAAGGGAATCAGCCCTCCAGCGAGCCGTAAGTAGAAAGGGGAGTTTTGTAGTAAGGGAAATCCCTATTTTTATTTCTGAAGATAACCGAAGTTTTACCTTGTAGTTCGGATCTCAGCCCTTCTCAGTAGACCTCATCTTCGGGGGATCTTCGTCCGGAGATGATGGACAGCGAAACGCCTCCCTCTACTACATTGTCAGACGGGGCGGACGACCCTGAGGTATCGTCGCGGAGGGTTTCCCCGAGTCCGGCGGGGCCGGAAGGTCCGGCACCAAATGGTGTACGGTCGGAGGAGCTGAAGGATCTGCTCGGGCGAGCGTCTATCTCAGAAGATCACCGTGCGTTAATAGGTGCGGTGAAAGGATTTCATCCGCTGAGAGCGGATTGCATGAAGCCGTCAGAAGTTTACTGACGGGGTTTGAGGTACGCGAAAATGATATACCTTCTGGCAGTTTTGCATATTGAATGCGCCCTGTATAGATAGTAGCCCCTGAGACTCGGTACGTTGTCAAAGGTGATAGCGTGCTGAGGATCATAATCTCAGTTGTAAGATGTCGCCTTTCCTATATAGGTGGCGGAGCGTTCGGTGGCCAGCCGGACTGATGGATTTGCCGAACTGAAGCGGCGACTTGACGTTGCGGATGCGGACATCACGCTGGTCAATAAGCGACTTGACGAGTCACAAGGTATGCGGCTTCTCCGTGGACACCTGGTAAGGGAGCTTGACGCCCGTGCCTTACAACATGTATGCTTAATGCAGATGGTGCCGCTGCTATGGAGGACCTTCAGGCGGAACTCGCCCGAGCCAAGGAGCAAGCCAGAAAAAGTAATGCGGCTGCCTTGAAGGCGGTCGAAGAGTTAAAAGCCGAACAGGCTGCTCACTGCCGAAGCAGGGAGGAAATGGCCGAGATGGCCGGGAAGTTGAAGAATGCTACCGACCGCTGCGAGTTTCTTGAAAAAGAACGCCGAGCGGAGCAAGAGGACCTGAAGAAGGCCACCGCCGAAGCCAAGGATGCACGCTCCATGATGAGAGCTATAAAGGAGGAGCTACGTCAAGCCGGGGATATCGCGGCTGGAAAGCCCTTTCTGCTGCGAAGGAAGTTGACGGATCCGAAGTATGCTCAGTTGGGCCAGCTGTGGGGTGCGGAGGATGCTTATCTGGATTTGGCGGCGAGTGCCGCAGACGCGGTTGCACACTTCCCAGGCCAAAAGGATCACGGAATGGAAGAGCTTTTTTGGTCGCAGTTCCATAGTCCAGAGCGTCCCCTTCCATTAACCGATCGGTTAGCCGAATGGGCTGAGCTGAATAGGTTGTCCGGACTTGCCATGAAGGATGTCGTGACTCATTTGTGGTCGAAAAGGCCCGAGCCGAAGAGTTATTTTGGCTTGGTGCAGCAGTTCCTTGATGCGGTGCCGCATATCGATGCAATGAAGTGGTCGGCGTGCATAGGGGGTGCGCGGATGGCTCTTGCCCATGTCAAAACATATTGGGCAGAGATGAAGGCCACCGACATTGCATCCCAGGATTCGGACCGAAGCCGAGTACCTGCCAAGCACTATTTTGAGGAAGTCCTGTAGGGCGCTCGTTTAATAGAGACGCAGTGCTTGAAGGATATTATGTTCAAATGACATGTATGACTTGTGAAACTATATTTCAAATATAATATAAGGGCTTTTTATACTTGTGCGTTCAAGTATTGAAATACCTCATGTGCGGCCGTTAATGTATATGTGTATATAACCTGAAAGATGGCAGTCTTCAGCTTCAGCCCCCACACACATAGTGCGGGGGTGTTTGCAAAAAAGCGCATTTTCACACTTAATCCAATGTCTTGGTCCTGTGAAGGAGGTGATAGCGTAGCAAACTAGGCAACCGGACTATAATGCTTTATCACTTTCACTTAGCCATAGGAGTTCGATGGTGGGGCTACTATATAGCCCCTAGGGGCACCGCGCTCTCTGAATTCGGGGCGCGTATGTGCCTGACCGGGAAACGGTCCTTCGTTAAAGCGGAGGAATTCTAAACATTCCGGTGGTCGATCGAGTGGTTGACCAGTCTCTCGCTATATCATGACAGTCAGTTTTCGGCTTTCTCTACTGAGGTGCTCACCTAGACGAACCGGGGCACAATCGCATTAGTTCTCCTGGTGCCGCGTTAGCCGATAGAGAGGAACGTAAGGCAGCAAAACACAGGAGCCGGGCAAACCCAACATTTGACCAAAGACATGATTCGGAGCTGATGCATATAAGGCCTAACTCGAGACGCCGAACACTCCCTAAGGTATTCGGTCTTTATGAAAATGGGCAGAACAATGCCCTAAGCCCCTAGTGTCCAGGTACGCGCAAAAATTTCTGACGCGGCCGATGCCAAAACGCCAGCCTCCTCCTCGGTTATAGCAAGAAACCGGGGGATGTGTATCAACAAGAGACAGTAAAAAAGGTTTACGCAGGGTCTTAATCTGAAAAGAAGTCTTGTAATGGGTCCCTACTGCACGTCTGCGCCTGTGTCTCTGTTGTGCCGTATCCTGGACGGGTGTAGCGCGGTGTTCATCTGTAAAAGAGAAGAACTTAGTTGGAAAAAAAGGATCGTGCGAAAAATGTAAAAACAAAGTATGATTCAAAAAATGAATAAAATTGAGCTTTATTATCTCTTATTGTACATGCGTGCAGCCCCTTGTGAGGGGGTACGCGGCTAGTAAGCCCCTTGTTTATTTATGCCGGACTCTCCTAACCGTGTCCGGGATCTGAATGACCTGTTTAGGTGCTTTGATCAGCAAAGCCGGATTAGTGTGTGGCTGTCAAGGCAGTCTCACGTTCTTCCGTATTCGAGGAGCACTCGAAGTTTCCTTTTAATGAGATGATGCCGCGTGGACCGGGCATTTTAAGTGTAAGAGATGCATAATGCGGTATTGCGTTAAAGCGGGCGAAAGCTTCGCATCCCAATAGTGCTTGATAGCTACTTTTAAATGGGGCGATGTGGAAGACTAACTTTTCGCGACGGAAGTTGTCGGATGAGCCGAACACAACTTCTAGTAGTAGAGAGCCCGTACAATGGGCATATGGGCCTGGCATCACTCCTTTAAAGGAAGTGTTGCTATGGCGAATTTTGGTTGGGTCTATCCCCATTCTGCGGATTGTGTCCTGATATAACAGGTTTAGATCACCGCCGCCGTCCATTAGGACTTGTGTAAATTGTAGTCCGTCGATTATAGGATCGAATATCAAAGCAGTCCATCCTGCATTCCGAATACTTCCCGAGTAATCCTGATGGTCGAAAGTGATTGGTTTTGACATCCAGTGTCGGGACTCCGCTGGGGTGGACCGTGAGGCGCGTACTTTAATGGGTGCCGCTCTATTTTTCCATGTTGTCACTTGAAGTGAGTTTACTGTTTTGACCTCTTGTGGGAAATTCTTTTGTTTCCCGTTGCTCTGCTTGTGGGGTTCGTCATCGTCATCACTTGGTGTGTCGAGCCCCTTGTGTTCGGCGTTAAGTCGGTCGGACTGTTTGAAGACCCAGCAATCTCTGTGGGTATGGTTTGCAGGCTTCCCGGAGGTGCTGTGGATTTGGCATATCTTGTCCAAGATTTTGTTTAGGTTGGACAGCTCGTCGATGTTGTCCTTATGAGGCAGTTTTTTGTTGTTCTACCGAGAGCTTTTGAATCCGGCGTTGATTGTCGTGCTCTTCGGACTGTTTCCCTTGGTTCGGCGCTGATCCTTGCTGTGTCGTGGTTTCCCATTTCTATCCCTGACCTCGGATGTACTTGGGTTGCTGGTGCTGCATCTTGCCAGCCAGCTATGCTCTCCCGCGCAAAAGCGGGTCATGAGGCTTGTTAGTGCGGCCATTGTTCTCGGCTTTTCTTGGCCGAGGTGTCTGGCGAGCCATTCGTCTCGGACGTTATGTTTGAAAGCTGCTAAGGCTTCGGCGTCCGGGCAGTCGACTATTTGGTTCTTTTTGGTGAGGAACATGTTCCAGAATTTGCGGGCTGACTCTCCGGGCTGTTGAGTTATGTGACTTAAATCGTCTGCATCCGGAGGGTGGACATAGGTCCCCTGAAAATTTGCCCGAGACGCATCCTCGAGCTCTTCCCAACTTCCAATGGTATTTTCTGGGAGGCTTTTGAGCCAATGCCGGGCTAGCCCTTTGAGCTTGAGGGGTAAGTATTTTATGGCATGGAGGTCATCTCCTCTAGCCATATGTATGTGCAGGATGTAATCCTCAATCTAGACTCCAGGGTCTGTTGTTCCGTCGTATGCCTCTATGTTTACGGGCTTGAATCCCGCTGGAAATTCATGATCCAGCACCTCATCGGTGAAACATAGGGGGTGTGCGGTGCCCCTGTATTTGGGTGTGTCATGATGTTCGAATACTCGACGTGTTGTATTGCTTTCTAGAGCTTGCTTTCTTGGCCCATAGATAGACCTGACTGGGCCATCCTTTTGGTGCGGATCCTTATGCGGATCGCATACCGACTTGTGTGCGGTGTCGCTTGCCGCTTTTGTTTGTCATGTGGTTGTCTATCCGACCGGGCGGCCTCTTTGTTCTTTGATTGTGGGGGCTCTATGGCCTCCTCGTCAAATTCGGGCAGTAGTTTGCACTTCGGGTAGCTCTTTGTTTGGCGACTATCGCCGTATTTGTCTGCGGTCTTGAGTACTTTGCTCCATCTCATTCTGAGTACGTCTTCCGCTGTTTTGAGCTTCCGCTTCTGCTTCTTCAGACTACGTGCAGTGGCGACGAGCCTTTTGTGGAGGTTCTTCTGCTCCAACAATGTGTCCGGCGTGAGATCGTCCGGACTGTTGTTTTCGCCGGGGACGGATTGTTTATCCAAGTTATCTTGTTCGGATGGTTGCTCGAGGGCATGTTCGTCGTCCATCGGTTCGCCCTGCTCTATGGCTGGGTCTGTATGGGTGATGTCTTTGTCGAGGCGGGACTTTGAGCGGCGCTTACATCGCCGTTTTGACTGCTTTTCGAGGGAATTATCCTTTGCAGCGTCTCGTTGTTCCTCGTCATCGCTTCCTTTAGGTGTATCCACCATATATACATCGTGAGTTGAGGTGGCCTTCCAGTGCCTTGTAGGCGCTGGTTCTTGGTCGTCTCCAGCATCGTCGTCCATACCATCGACGTCTTCGGAGTCGAAGTCTAGCATGTCGGTTAAGTCATCGACAGTGGCTACAAAGTGGGTGGTGGGTGGGCATTGAATTTCTTCGTCGTCCGCATCCCAACCTACCTGACCATAGTCCGGCCAGGGCTCTCTTGATAAAGAGAGAGACTTTAGTGAATTCAGGATGTCGCCAAAGGGCGAGTGCTGAAAGATGTCCGCGGCAGTGAACTCCATGATCGGCGCCCAATCGGATTCGATTGGTAGGGGCGCGGAAGGTTCGGAGTCCGGAGAGGAGTCCGGCACCTTGGAGTCACGAGCTTCACGAAGGACAGGTTGGTATTCAGCTCTATCGCCGTAGAGGTAACAGCCCCTGAGGCGGCGTCCAGCCACCCGTCCTCGATCGGCGCAGTCGGCTCCGAGCTAAGGGTCGGAGCAGACACTTGTGCGGCCTCCAAGGCACTGTCCGACGACAGAGCTAGATCATGCCCATCGTGACAGTGTGGCGCGCTTGGCTATGGCTCGAACCCGTCGAAGATCAAGTCTCCGCGGATGTCAGACGTATAGTTCAAACTTCCAAATCTGACCTGATGGCCAGGGGCGTAGCTTTCGATCTGCTCCAGATGGCCAAGCGAGTTGGCCCGCAGTGCAAAGCCGCCAAATACGAAGATCTGTCCGGGGAGAAAAGTCTCACCCTGGACCGCGTCGTTGTTGATGATCGAAGGAGCCATCAGGCCTATAGCTGACGACACAGAGGAATTCTCAATGAAAGCACCAATGTCGGTGTCAAAACCGGCGGATCTCAGGTAGGGGGTCCTCAACTGTGCGTCTAGGCGGATGGTAACAGGAGACAAGGGACACGATGTTTTTACCCAGGTTTGGGCCCTCTCGGTGGAGGTAAAACCCTACTCCTGCTTGATTAATATTGATGATATGGGTAGTACAAGAGTAGATCTACCATGAGATCAGAGAGGCTAAACCCTAGAAGCTAGCCTATGGTATGATTGTTGTCCGTCCTACGGACTAAAACCCTCCGGTTTATATAGACACCGGAGAGGGCTAGTGTTTCACAGAGTTGGTTACAATGATAGGAGATCTACATATCCGTATCGCCAAGCTTGCCTTCCACGCCAAGGAAAGTCCCATCCGGACACGAGACGGGGTCTTCAATCTTGTATCTTCATAGTCTTGGAGTCCGGCCAAAGATGATAGTTCGGCTATTCGGACACCCCCTTGTCCAAGACACCCTCACCCACACTAATATATAGCAATTCCACTGCTTTAGAAATTTATACTGTCCTTGTAGGATTGCCATTCAGATAAGTAACATGCTTCTTTTCATTTGATGCATGTTTCATCACTTGTTACTTGTTGTCACCCTCCTTTCCACCTTTTTTGTGCAAACAGAGATATACATTTCATGCTCGATCTTAGTTGAACTGCACAAATGATATCCAAATTATAGTTGAGCATTCCAGGAGCTTCACAACCAACCTTGATTTTGCTCAATTTTATTGCATCTAATGAAGAAGAAGCTCTGTGGGTTTCGTTTTCTGATGGAAATGGAACCGGGGCTGGAGCCCTTTTCTTAAAAAAAATTGAAGAAGAAGCTGCTAGCTCACGGGACATTGCTTCATTTTAGGTGAACTGCACCAAAAGGTCCCATGAATTGAATCATCCATGTTGGTGACTAAAAGAGCCAGCTTCAGCATCCCAGTCTAAGCACCCCCGGCCTCCATCCTTGTGACGCACGGTACACCTCGTTTGCCACCTGCTCGACCCTAGTGTCATTGATAGAAGTAATAATACAGTTAAAATAGAGCGAGTGTCATCTCTATCATTTTATTTCCAATGTAGATAAAGAAAGTGCTTCTCTTTGTTAAAGTATGTTTCATCAACTAGTCCCATTGTTAATGTTTAAGCGTTTCTGCAAACTGGGGTGCTTAATTTTAGTTGATATGTACAAAAATAGAGATTTGAATGTCTCAAGGCGCCTCCTTGTACTACTGTTGTACACTGATGTTCATCACTGACATAAGGTGTATCTGGGAGACTTGGGACGATGTCCAGTTTGAGGCGTACCGTATGAAGTGTTGTAGGGCCCATCTTGCCCTCGCAGCATGGCATACTATGATACTATCGCAATATTTCCTTCTATTTATTTTATGTGTTTCATCAACTAGTGCCACTATAATGTAATCACGCTTTTTCATTATCTGTGCAAACAGGGATATTCAGCTGCATTTTGGTGGAACTGCACAAATGTACGTATGGAACCGGCATATATGCAGAGTGCGAGATGTGCCAAGTAAAAATTACCGACACCAACCATGCTACATGCACGCATTGGCATCCACCACAACCAGTGGGATGTGTGGCGCTCTCTGTGGACGGATCTTTCTCGGCAGCAAATCCTCTAACCAAATACTAGTAGCTTATATTGGCAGTTTTCTAGGGAGTACTCTTTTCTGAAAGAAGCACCAGTCTATTTTTCTTTATTTGTACACCGTGTCACAACTTTGACCCAAAGGTCCAGAGCTATTTTAGGGTGATTGGCGTAGTACTTGGATGAAGTGGCGCCAAGCTTCTGGCATTCTCTGTGACAAGAGAGTGCCACAAAAGCTAAAAGGCAAGTTCTACAGGACGGCGGTTCGACCCGCAATGTTGTATGGCGCGGAGTTTTGGCCGACTAAAAGGCGACATGTTCAATAGTTAGGTGTGGCGGAGATGCGTATGTTGAGATGGATGTGTGGCCACACGAGGAAGGATCGAGTCCGAAATGATGATATACGAGATAGAGTTGGGGTAGCACCAATTGAGGAGAAGCTTGTCCAACATCGTTTGAGATGGTTTGGGCATATTCAACGCAGGCCTCCAGAAGCTCCAGTGCATAGAGGACGGCTAAAGCGTGCGGAGAATGTCAAGAGAGGGCGGGGTCGACCGATTTTGACATGGGAGGAGTCCGTTAAGAGAGACCTAAAGGATTGGAGTATCGACAAAGAGCTAGCTATGGACAGGGGTGCGTCGAAGCTTGCTATCCATGTGCCAGAGCCATGAGTTGGTTGTGAGATCTTATGGGTTTCACCTCTAGCCTACCCCAACTTGTTTGGGACTAAAGGCTTTGTTGTTGTTGTTGGCGCAGTACTTGGAGACTGATTGTAAGCATGATTTTCATTAGTTGTCACACTGATTGTAAGCATGACCAGGTGGAAGATTAGGTTAGTGCGAAGCTTATCTTAAACCCTACCACCGCCGTTGAAACGAGGCGAGCGTCGAGGGAACCGTGGAGAACGTCGGGGAAGCGATGTCACGCCATCCAGCCTCCTCTTGCGGTGGGAGAACGAATACTCCTGTGGCTCCGGCTGGCTCTGCACCCTCACGAATGGCACACCATACTCGATCGATTCGTTATCCTCTGGGTGATCGACCTTCGACCTGTACGCCCACCACCTCCGCCTGACTGTCGCCTCGGGTGAATCTGTCTGCTCCATCGCCCATAGGGGATACTCGATGAACTCGGAGGACTGCGGCGTGACTGCTGCCGAGGAGTACATGTACATCGCCGCCGTCTCGCTCTTTTGCATACATTGCCACATGGCCCGCACCGTCCTCGAAATATCCCACTCATTGTCAAACCAACTAAGGATCTCCTTCAACCTGGATAACTTTGACTGGTCGCCACTGGCGATCTGCCTGATTCGCTGCTGCATCCTCTCCATAGATGTCGTTCTGAGTGGTCCAGTGCTAGCTTTGGAAGATGGGAGGAGAGATGGTGGTCTTGCAATAGAGAAGAGGGAGAGGAGAGGAGGTGGTTTTGGAATGGAGATGATGGAGAGGAGAGGAGGTGGTTTTGCAATGGAGAGAAGATCAGAAGAGGGAGAGGCGAGACGGTGGTTTTGGAATGGAGATGATGGAGAGGAGAGGAGGTGGTTTTGGGGAGATGATGGAGAGGAGAGGAGGTGGTTTTGCAATGGAGAAGATCAGAAGAGGGAGAGGCGAGATGGTGGTTTTGGAATGGAGATGATGGAGAGGAGAGGAGGTGGTTTTGCAATGGAGTAGAGGGAGAGGAGCATGCGGCAGCGATTTAGGATTGGGCGAGAGGGCCGGCGCGCTGTGACTGGATCAAAATCAAAATCAATTTACCCTTCAATTAAGAAAGCGACCCCACATTAACTAGTCTCCCTTTTATTCTGGGTCATAATTGACCATGATTTTCGCACATAAAATATATGTTATACGTTGCAAAAATAATATAATTTGAAAGTACATTCAGATACGAACCAAACGATACAATTTTTGGTGACATACATTCACATTTTGCTTGTCACATACAATACGTGGTCAAACTTTGACCCAAAATACGCAAAACAACAAAAAAATACTTCCAAGACCAGCGCCGCTCTTCCGCTTTTCTCCTATTCCAATCTAAATCCACCGCCGCTCCTCTCCTGTTCCAATCTAAATCCAGCGCCGCTCCTCTCCTCTTCCATTTCAAAACCACCGCCCCTCCTCTTTTGTTCCAGTCCAAAACCAGCGTCGCTCCTCTCCCGTTCTAATCCAAAACCAGCGCCGCTCCTCTCCTCTTCCATTCAAAAACCACCGCCGGCGAGTGAAGGTGCTGTGGAGAAGTAGATCGATGGAGGAGTACAACCGATACGTGAGGATCGCAGACGTCGACCCTGTGAAGCTAGCTAGGATGTTGGAGATACAGTCTTGGTTTGACAACAAGGACCAACTAGAGGCGACGGTGACATCCATGGCCAAATATCTGCAACAGAGCGAAAAGGCGGCGATACTCCCGGAGGGAGTCGCGCCGGAGTACATAGAGCTGCTCCTCTGGGCCATGGAGCAAATAGATTCACCGAATCCGATCGTGAGGGAGCGGTGGTGGGAGTATCGATCCCAGATGGAGCATCCACCAGAGATTGAAGGATCGAGCATCTACAGGGTGCCGTTTGTGAGGGTGTCCTGCCAGAGCGAGCCGGTGGAGTCTTCGTCGACCGAACCCAACTGCAAGAGGAGAAAAGCAGTTGGCCCGATGATGCTTCCCCGCCATCGTCTCCCTCACCGTTCACATCATCTCACGGGGCGGCTGTCTGCCGCCGAGGAATAGGAGGGGACTGCCCCCCAGCCCAATAGTTGGGCAGGTTGTGAATTGTCAGGAGGAGCTTAGGGTTGTCAGTATTTGTAGGTTGTGAATTGTGTTTTGTGTTGTGTATTTTGAGAGTACTTTCAGATATGAATGTCTTTTGAATTTCAGATTTGCTGTATTGAGCATATGAAGAATTTTATGAATTCTAGAGATCTGTTTTTAGCACTTAAAAAATGTAGTTTCACAGGAGTATAAAAGTGCAGACGAGAAGAAACTGCAAGTTTCAGTTTCAGATAAGAAACTTCAACTTTCAGAGGCAGAGCATTTATATTAACACGGCCTTTTCAAACAGGGTTAACATCATGTTGGAAGTTTTATTCGTGGTCGAAAATGGAACTACCAGCCAGATAACATCACGCTGATCAACATTCATGCATAGCACATCTTCATATGATGCAATGTTGAGTGTGCGAAACACAGAGAAAACGAGGGACGGAGTTTTGGCAAGTGTTGGACGTGGTTTTGGGCTGCCCCGTCTAGGCTTCCATTTTTAACATGCGCAGCCCACGACCTCGGATGGGAGGGCCTGTTTGTATTTTCTTAGGGCCGTCATGTACCGACCGGCCTATGGACCTCCCATCCGAGGTTTTATTTTTGGCAGCCCAATTTATGTATTTTTTTTAAGAAAACGCAGCGGTCTGTTCTATTTTCTATATAAGAATAGGAACGCCAGGTACAACTTATGTTTTCCTTTTAACTATATTATATATATTTAAATTATTTTATATGTTATTATATATTATTTTTATTTTCATCATATATTTAGCAGATACTTACATATGTAAGAAAACAATATCCCACATCTTATTAACTTATAAAATAATTTCTTAACAAATAAAATCCTGGATTGTTTTGGCACGAAAAATCCTAGTGATTGTGTACAAAAGCTTGGTAAGATTTAAGGACGAACATAATAATATCACTTATTATTTAAATATATTTATAACAAAATGCTCAGCCCTTTTTTATTTTTTGATAACATTGCTGGCCCAACCCAACATTATAATTAGAATCAGCCCAGCAAAATTGTGTATCTAGATAAAGTGCAAATGGCCTATAATTTTTTAGGAAATAAAACAAATGGGTTGCATGAAAGCTACATTAATTGTTCACCCAGCCCAGCTAATGGCTGTAATTCAAAAAAAAGATCAAATTGACTGTAAATTCTACCGCACAAAAAAAAGACTGTAAATTCTGAAAAATGGGTTGAATACGTGCCACATTTTTGGAGGCTGAAATGTGGGCCAATAGGTCAAAGCCAACGCAAGTCGTTGTAAATTTAGTCAACAAATGATTCTGACATGTTAGCCGTTGGATTTACATCCAACGGCCGGCATCCATCTTTAATCTCTCGTCTTCTTCCTCCAGTGCCGCCGGGACCACCTCCAGCCTCCTGCTGCTAGCAGCTCTGCTTAGCACGCTTCGCTATGAAGCGCTACTCCACCGTTGGCCAGGCCATCCCTCCAACCCTCCACACCTCCTGTTCTTCTCCACTGACTGCCGAACCACACCGCACTAGAACCAGTTAACCCTCGTACACCTCTCCGTCTGCGACTCTACTCCCCGTCTTCCCATCTCCGGCTCGTTGCTGTCCTGGGCCTCGCCGTCGTGATGCGCTCGGCGCGGCGTGGTCGACGTGGTCAACGAACGACACCATCGGAAGTAGGTTGTGCATGGAGAGGCTAACAGCTGGGTCCACGGCCGCACACAAGGAAATGCCTCCTTATTACGCGCAAAATAATGATTCCTCCACCTGACATCTGGGACCCACCGGAAGGGCCTCTGTATTTCGTGAAAAAAAAATGTCCCCCCTCCCCGCTGACTTGTCGGACCCACCAGCTATCTTCGCACGCAAGGAGTGCCTCCTTATTACGCAAAAAATGAATACTCCCCCTGCCAGCTGGAACCCAGCATACTGGGAGGCTGACTTGTGGGCCTACCAAGTTGACGGGGACGGAGGGCTTTGTCAACTTAGTCAATATGAACGATTCTAGCTCCTGTTACCATACGATGTTCATCCAACGGTTGTAGTGCTTCTTCAACCTCTGGTGTTCTTGCTCCAGCCGCCCAAACCAGCACCGGTCGTGCCGCGTGCTCCTGCCTCCCGTGGCCGGCTGTGATGCCGCGGAGGCCTCACCGCCCCCTACTACTCCCACCGCTAGCCAGGCCATCCCTCTACTCACCCACACCTCCTGTTAATCTACGGCAATAGCAGCCTCACACCGTAGCCGAACCAGTGAACCCTCGTACTCCTCTTCGCGTGGGCATCCACTGCTGCATCTTCCCCGGCTCCGAGTCGTCCCCTTCCTAGGCCTCGCCGTCGTCCACCGCCGTGGTGCTCTCGGTGCGGCGTGGTCAACATGGTCAAGGAACGACTTCCATCGGACGTGGACATTACATGGAGAGGCTGACAGCTGGGTCCACGGCCACAGCAAGGAAGTGCCTCCTTATTACGTGCAAAATAATTATTCCTCCACCTGACAGCGGGGACCCGCCGGACGGGCCGCCGTATTTCGCGAAAAAAACATTTCCCCCCTGACTGCTAGGACCCACCAGCTACACCTTCACACGCAAGGAAGTGCGTCCGGGCAAAAAAAACAATTCGCCCCCCTGACTGCTGGGACCCACCAGCTACATCTTCGCACGCAAGGAAGTGCATCCGGGTAAAAAAAACGATTCGCCCCCCTGACTACTGGGACCCACCAGCTACATCTTCGCACACAAAGGAAGTGCGTCCGGGCAAAAAAACGATTCGCCCCTCTGACTGCTGGGACCCACCAGCTACATTTTCGCACGCAAGGAACTGCCTGACAGTTGGGACCCACCTGGTCAAAGCGTGCGTAGCATTGTCATTCTGGTCGCGAACTTGTACGTACATATATACTGGTTGATGTAGAGGCGCGCACGTGTCGTAGTAGAGGCGTGTACGTGTCGTAGTAGAGGTGCGCACGTAGCATGTACACGTACGTACAGCGGCCAGGGTGCAAGAAAGAAAATACGGCCACGTATGTGTACATACGGGCGGGGTCTCGAACGCCTAGTCGCGCATACGTACGGCGAGTGCTCGTGTTCATGGGGAGGCAATGGAATGCGTCGTGTTCATGGGGAGGCAACGGAATGCGTTGTGTTCATGGGGAGGCAACGGAATGCGTCGTGTTCATCGGGAGGCAACGGAACGCGTGGGAGCCAACCGGCTTGGACGGAACAGGCGATGGAAACGAGGCCTGGCGTACCGCAGAACGGAGGAAACGGACCTCCTACGGTCAAAACGGGGGTCCTGTTGATCGGGAGGGGTGTGGCGTACCGCAAAACGGAGGAAACGGACCTCCTACGTTCGAAACGGGGGTCCTGTTGATCGGGAGGGGTGTGGCGTACCGCAAAACGGATGAAACGGACTTGTGTTGGAGCGCTACGGTCGAAACGAGGGGGAGGGGTGTGGTGTACCACAAAACAGGACTCCACGGGATACTGTTCATCTCCACCGTCGACCTCCTCCAGCCTCCACGGGCTACCGTCGACCTCCTCCAGCCTCCACGGGCTCCTGTTCATCCAGCCTCCACCGTGCACTACTCCACCGGCTACTGTTCAACCACCCCTCCATGGGCACCCCTCCACCATCTACTGTTCATCCAGCCCTCCACACCACGGGGTCCTATTCAACCACCCCTCCACGGCCACCCCTCCACCGTCTACTGTTCATCCAGCCCTCCACACCATGGGTTCCTGTTCATCTAGAGGCAA
>NC_041381.1:190487691-190550089 GCF_002162155.2 Triticum dicoccoides
AATCGATCGGCTTCAGTTAGCAGCAGTAGCGAAGGGATCGCTCCATCGGGTTCAGTTAACAGCCATCGATCGATCGCTCGGGTTCAGTAACGCGTAGCCTGCAGTGCAATCGCTCGGGTTCAGTTAGAGCCCAACGCCTCGCTCGGGTTCAGTTAGAGCCAACGCCTCACACACACGCGTGTACCTGTATGAGAGAAACGCGCATCGCTCTCCCACCGTAATCGGCAACTCCCCAAAATTTTCCTCCCCCTCGCTTCTACCACGGTTTTTTCCATCATGGACAGCCCAAAGAATGTCATGCAGCTGCGTCTCCGGCCCGCCCAGGACGAAAACCCATTTTCTGTCATGATTTTTTGTCATAGAACTAGGAACCCACCACATCTATGATGATACCGGGTTTTGTCACAATTATCGTCATAGAAGTGTCATATGTATGACAGGAAAAAAATTCGTTCGGCCCAAAATGTCATGGATGTGTCTTTTTTTTGTAGTGCATGAACATGCATTAAGATTAACCAACAATGAGTGCAAGCATGGGTAGGATATAAATCACCATGAACATAAATATCGTGAAGGCTATGTTGATTTTGTTTCAACTACATGCGTAAACATGTGCCAAGTCAAGACACTCGAATCATTCAAAGGAGGATACCACCCTATCATACCACATCACAACCATTTTAATAGTATGTTGGCATGCAAGGTAAACCATTATAAACTCCTAGCTAATTAAGCATGGCATGAGCAACTATAATCTCTAATTGTCATTGCAAACATGTTCTATTCATAATAGGCTGAATCAAGAACGATGAACTAATCATATTTACAAAAACAAGATAGGTCGAGTTCAAACCAGCTCCTCTCATCTCAATCATTCCATCATATATCGTCATTATTGCCTTTCACTTGCACGACCGAACAGCGTGGATAATAATAATAGTGCACATGCATTGAACTAAGCTGGAATCTGCAAACATTTAATACAAAGGAGAAGACAAGGTAATATGGGCTCTTGGTTAGATCAACAATAATGCATATGATAGCCACTCAAAAATTTCATCGTGGTCTTCTCCTCTCGACCCCCAAAGAAAAGAAAAGAAGTAAAACTATTTACACGGGAAAGCTCCCAACAAGCAAAAGAAGAACAGGAAATCTTTTTGGGTTTTCTTTTAATATTACTACTACAAGCATGGAAAGTAAACTAGCTAAAGGCTACAACTAATTTTTTTTGGTTTTTCTTAAAGTTTCTCAAACACACAAGAAGAAAGCAAGAAAATAAAATAAACTAGCATGGATAGTACAATGAAAAAGTATGAACACTGACAACTAGAATGAGTGTGTGAACATGAATGTAATGTCAATGAGAAATACGTACTCCCCCAAGCTTAGGCTTTTGGCCTAAGTTGGTCTATGCCCATGGATCGAAGCTAACCTCTCCGATGTATTGAGGAGGGTCCTCGGGGTGCCGCTGGTTGGCGATCTCCTCCGGATCCCACTGATAAACAGACTGTCGCTAAGGGTCAAGTGGTGGCTCAGGCTCAGGCTCTGGAACTTGTGTCAGATTCTAGTATGCATAAATGTCCTCGGGCAGGATGAGGTACGTGTCTGAAAGTATGTTAAACAAAGAGGGTGCATGCAAGGTAATAGTCTCACAATGAGTTTTAGCAAATATCAAGTTATACTTAAGCATCTTCTTATTATTCTTAACAATAAAATCATGTGCTACCATACTCTTATAGTCTAGGAAAATAGTGGGCAGAAACTTTTCCTCTTTCTCATAATGCCTAATGGGTATCTCCAAGTGTTTAGAAAGGCGTGAAGCAAAGATGCCTCCGAAGATGGGGCCCTTAGTACGGTTCAGACTTAATCATTTAGCAACAATAGCTCCTAAACTGAAAGTTGTATCACAAAATAAAGCATGGTGCAAAATAGCAAGGTCAGGAGCACTGAGGTTTCCACTGTTCCCGCGACCAATTAAGCATCTACTAGCAAATATCGCAAAGTAACATAGAACAGGAAAATGTATACTAGTAGTTCTGGCATCTGAAACTTTCCTCGTTTCCCCTACAACAATCCTATCAATAAATCCATCCACATCACTAGGATGTGGTTCCCCGATGCTGCCCACAAAGGGCAACTTGCAAACCAGACAAAAATCATGGAGCGACATCTCCTTAACCTCATCATATAAATAAAACTCCAGTGAAGGTGGTGATTTCCTAGCATGCAAATAAAAGTTTTGCACGAAAATATTAGTGAGTAGGAGATACTGTTCACGCTGGTCGTGGAGGAAGTGGGTGAGGCCTGCATTTTCAGCCAAATAATAAAAGTCGTCGTAAATGCCGGTGGCCCTCAAGAACGCATCACAAGGCCATTCACACGGCCGGACCTCCGCAGTGCGAGGAAGATTGTACTTGGGCTTTTTATTCTCCTCATTCTACTTATCCTTCGAGCTTCGGCTCGAGGAGCCCCTCAACAATCTCTTCATCATTTTTTCTCTGAAATTTTAGTGACTCAAAGTAAAAGTGAACCAAACTCAACAAGATTGATAGCAACTATTCCCACAAGTGCCTAGAGGCTATATCATGCATTAAAACTACTTTTGACCATATAAATTCGACATGCAAGATCAAGAACAGGGTCACCTCAGCAGCAAAAATTTGCAACAAATAAAGCACTAGAACAAAAACTAATTGGACCATTGGAGGAGTCACATGCCAAAGAACAATCCGCCCAAGCAGTTTTGTGAATGGAGCTTTGAGTGAGGAGATCAGAAATTGCAGCAAAACAAGCTAGAACACGGGTTTGAGCTATGGGAGGATTTTTTTCTGGAGGAAGACGAAGAGTGTGGGTGCTGGAATAAGTCAAGGGGGCATGTGGGGCCCACGAGGCAGGGGCGCTCCCTAGGGGGTGGGCGCACCCTGTGCCCTCGTGGCCAAATGGTGGGTCCCCCTGGTGTGTTTGAGTGCCAAAAATTCTTAAATATTCTACAAAAAATCATACTTCATTTTCAGGGCATTTGGAGAACTTTTATTTTTGAGGTATTTTTTATTACATGGATAATTCAGAAAATAGAAAGAAAATACTATTTTTGCTTTATTTAACTAAATAACAGAAAATAAAGAGTGGGTACAGGGAGTTGTGCTTTCAAACTTCATCCATCTCATGCTCATCAAAAGGAATCCACTAAGGCTGGTCGTAATGGTAGTATCATAGCTAGTATCATGCATACCAATTAAGCAATTTTGATGAGGTGTCATATCATTTAATGAAGAAAGAGAGAGTGGAATATCATATCATAATATCGTATCATAATAAATGCTATGCTACTTTGTGTCATACATGTCAATAAATAAGGTACTACATGATACTAATATATGATACTATGCATTAGGGAAGTAGTATCATACACTAGTATCATATGCATGATACTAGTATATGATACTCCCCGTTACAACCAGCCTAACAAGGTTGATCAAGTCTTGTTAACAAACTTCTTCCGAATAACATGGAACCGGAGAATTTTCAAATAACACTAGGTTACCTCAACGGAGATATGCATGTCCCCAACAATAAGAATATCATATTTCTTCTTGACAGTAGGAAGAGGGAATTCAAAAACCTCCAATAGTAATCGTTGAAATTTTTCCAATAGAATTGATACTATGAACTTGAGGTTGTTTCCTCGGAAAGTGAACTGTCGGTGTCAAAACCGGCGGATCTCGGGTAGGGTGTCCCAATCTATGCGTCAAGGCTGATGGTAACAGGAAACGAGGGACACATATGTTTACCCAGGTTCGGGGCCTCTCGATGGAGGTAAAACCCTACTTCCTGCTTGATTAATATTGATGATATGGGTAGTACAAGAGTAGATCTACCACAAGATCGTAGAGGCTAAACCCTAAGAGCTAGCCTATGATGGTATGATTGTAATTGTGGTCGGCCTTCTAAGGACCAACCTCTCCGGTTTATATAGACACCGGAGAGGGCTAGGGTTTACATGGAGTCGGTTACAAGAAAGGAAACACAATATCCGGATCGCCAAGCTTGCCTTCCACGCAAAGGAGAGTCCCACCCGGACACGGGCCAAAGTCTTGAGTCTTGTATCTTCACGCTTCAATAGTCTAGACATTGTACACAGTCCGGTTGTCCGGATACCCCCTAATCCAGGACTCCCTTAGTAGCCCCTGAACTAGGCTTCAATGACGATGAGTCCGGCGCACAGTATTGTCTTCGACATTGCAAGGCGGGTTCCTTCTCCGAATACTCCAAAGTAATCATCGAACACTCAAATCGTGTCCGGACTCACAAGATGATCTTTACACACCACTGTAGAGAGAATGATATTTCACAAATGCAATATGCTGACAACTTTTTCTGATGACGTGACATGTTATTATGGTCGGGTCATTATTCGAGCCGTTTTGTCACATCCCTAGTTCTGGCCTGACCTAGGCTTGCTTCCATCTGTGCATCATGTTTAAATTTTTGAAACTTGAACTGAGGAAAATTGGAAGCCTCAAAATCCTAAATAAAAGAAGGGCAAAAACCCTAAAATCTCATTCATTGTTCCAAAATGTTCTTCTTAAATGTTTGATAATTTTTGGCAAGGGCTCTGGTCCCAACCAAAATATTGAACATTTTTAAGGATTTATTTTTGGGACTTTGAATTTAAATCATTAGCTATTTGAATTTGAATTATATTCGTATAATTAGAATATAATTTCAAATACCCCTGAAATATTTTATGAGCTTTTGGAAAAGTCCATCTAGCAAAATAAAATTATTCAGAGGAGTTTTTGGCATTGTTTGAATTTGTTTAAATTCAAAAAAACAATGGCAAAAGATATTAAATAAAACAAAACAGAAGAAAAAAATAAAACAGAGCAGAAGACTTACCTAGTAGTCCACCAGCAGCCCAGCCACTTACCTGGTGGCCAACAGGACCGGCCCAGCGCGGCCCAGCCCACCTCCTCATGTCGTCTTCCCCGCGCCAGTAGGCAGCGCGCGTGGCCGACGGGCGCCGACGCTGCCTCGGCCACCTCCTGCTTCCCTGGCCACCTCCTGCTTCCTCCCCGAGCCCTCTAGCAACGCCACGGAGACGCCCTCGACCGCTATCCTTTCTCCCTGCTCGTTCTAGCTCTCTCCCTCCCTCGATTTGGAGCACCACCGAGAGCCACCGGAGGGCACCGTCGTCGCATCCATAGCCACTGGCCACCCCTCGCCCCTCCGCTGAGCTCAGGAGCTCCGCCTCGACCCCCTCTTCCTCCCCACCAAGCCAAGCCCCTCGGGAAGCTCTGCATCGCCTCCACGCCATCGTCTTCGTCCTCGACCGCCGCTGATGGTCGCTGTCGATTCGCCGCCGTTCGTGCTTCCCCGAGCTCGCTGACCCTCCCTGCATGATCCCCGTGAGCCCCTGCTTCGTTTCCCCCTAACCCCATGTCTGATTTCGAGCTCTAGCCGCCCCTCTACCGGAGCCGAGTCGCTCCGCCGCACGGGCTCGTCGCCGGCGAAGCCCCGGTGACCATTTGGTCACGGGCGTGCACCCTTGTGCTTGCCGCGACCCGTAGAGCCCCTCCAGCGCCTCAGCTCCCTCGTTTGTGAGCAGCAGCGCCGAACCCGACCGCACCCGAACTCCGGCCGCCGCTCACGAGCTCGCCGTTGTCGGTACCGGCCACCACCGGCACGGCCACCACCACCGTTCGATGCGCACCAGCAAGGGCTCTCCAACGAGCCCAAGCACGGCCTCGCCCGTGCCCTGTAGTGCGTTTCCGATTCGCGCCGCCGTCTCGGGCCTCGCCGGCGTCATGTCGCCGGTGGGTTTGACCCACTCTGACCACGGCGGGACCCCCCCTGTGTCCATGACAGGTGGGCCCAGCCCTGTTAGCTAATTAGGATTAGCACTAATCGAATTAGTTAAACTAATTACCCCCTGCTGACACTGACAGTGGGCCCCGTGACTATTAATCTGATTAGTTAGAGTTAATTAACTCTGTTAGTCACCTAAGTCACTGACGTGTGGCCCCCACACGTCAGGTTTGACCTGGACCCGCCCTGTTGACCTGATGACGTCAGGGTGAGGTCATGCTGACGCAATATTCCTTTTCTAGAATTTAGTTTATTTTATAATAATCAGGAAATTCCAGAAATAGCTAAAACTTCAATAATTCATAGAAATTCAACCGTAACTCCAAATTAAATAATTTATATATGAAAAATTATCAGAAAAATTCAAGGAATCCATCTGTACCATTTTCATGCATGTTAGAACAACTTATAGCTGCTGTTTAGCACAAATCAATTAAAGGGCATTTAAATAATCATATATGGAGTTGGAATTTGAATCATGTATTCAAACCAACTTCATTTAAATCATAGCTAGGTGCATTAGCCCAAAACACATTCATATTGCCATGTCATAGCATGCATCATATTGTGCATTGCATTGATCGTGTTTCTTTTGTGTTTGCCGGTGTTGTTCCCCCTCGGTAGACGTTGTACCGATGATGTGATCATTGACACTAATGAAGACTCAATGTTATCTTCAGAAGTGCCAGGCAAGCAAAACCCCCTTGTTCATTCCGATAAAATCCCACTCTCTCGCTCCTGCTCTCTATTACTGCATTAGGACAACAACGATTCAACTGTTACTTGCTGCGGTAGCTGAACCCTTTATCCTTTGCATGACCTGTCATTCCACAGTAAATAGATGAAACCCACTAGCATGAGTAGGAGTTGTTTGAGCCCTGTTGTGCCTACTCATTCATGTTTGTTGTCATGCCTGCTACTGCTTAGAGTTGAGTCAGGTCTGATTCATCGGGGATGAATCAGAGGCATGTGAACATGTCCTACTGTGTGTGAGCTAAGTGTGTGAACACGATTTGGTAAAGGTAGCGGTGAGAGGCCATGTAGGAGTACATGGTGGGTTGTCTCATTGCCGCCGTCCTCAGGAACTGAGTTCTGTGTTTGTGATCCATGATCAGTTACTACCACACATTGGGCTCCGGGCGCTCCAAGCTCTCTCGACTTATTAATCAACATGATCTCTGTCCAGGAGTTGCAACTAGTTTCTGGTGTTTGTAGGTAGTGTTAGTAGTCTACCAAGTGGCACCCGGTACAGGTGGGCTTGGGACAGACTAGGCACAGTGGAACGGTGTACCAAGCGTAGATCCACCCGTCGAGGTGGGCTTGGGAACCCTGCACACATCGTTTGGGGCCGTGAGCGACACCCTGGCCGGATCTCCTTGCGGATGGAACCCGAATAGGCGATAAACCTGGACTAGAGACTTGTTCGGTTAGTCAGGTCGTGGCCGACTCCCTCGCCCGGCTTCCGCTTGAAGGTTACCGAGGTACATGACGTGTACAGGGCGATAAGTGGTGAAAGCGTGTGTGAAGAAGTACACCCCTGCAGGGTTATCATTATCTATTCGAATAGCCGGATTCCTCGGATATGGAAACTTGGACCCCTTGTACAGTTCATATACAAGTGAAAGTGGATACTCTAAAATACGCAAGATAAGCGTGAGTGCTATGGATGGCGTTCTCGTAGGGAGACGGGAGCGGATCCATAGTGGTGTATTGATATGGTGAATATGTGGACTCGTGTGCGCCACCTCAAAAGAGTTACTTGCAGTCGTAGTTCAGGATAGCCACCGAGTCAAAGCTGGCTTGCTGCAGTTAAACTCCACCACCCCCTTTGTTGATAATGATGCATATGTAGATAGATCTGATGTAAGTCTTGCTGGGTACATTTGTACTCACGTTTGCCTATTTTATGTTTTGCAGAGAGACTTCAGTCTCGCTAGTAGTACCGTGTGGACTTCGACGTTTAGCTTGTTACCTCAGCTACGATCTTGTGCCCTCGGCAGGATATGGTAGATAGTCAGGCTTCTCAGCCTTTTTCATTTATAGATGTCTGTACTCAGACATGTTAAGCTTCCGTTTGTGCTTTGACTTGTATGCTCTGAGTGTTGGGTCATGAGACCCATGTTTGTAATATCTCGCTCCTCGGAGCCTATTGAATAAATATTTGAGTTGTAGAGTCATGTTGTGATGCCATGTTGTATTTGCACATATCGAGCATGTTGTGTGTATGTTATTGAAATGCTTGGTATGTGTGGGATCTGACAACCTAGTTGTTTATCCTTGGTAGCCTCTCTTACCAGGAAATGTCTCCTAGTGTTTCCACCGAGCCATGGTAGCTTGCTACTGCTCCGGAACACTTAGGCTGGCCGGCATGTGTCCTTCTTCGTTCCTGTGTCTGTCCCTTCGGGGAAATGTCACGCAATGAATACCGGAGTCCTGTTAGCCCGCTACAGCCCAGTTCACCGGAGTCCTGCTAGCCCAGTGCTACAGCCTGGATTCACTCGCTGATGACCGACACGTTCGATGCTGGGTCATGGATGCCTGTCCCTGTAAGCATGTGCCACTTTGGGTTTATGACTAGCCATGTCAGCCCGGGCTCCTTATCATATGGATGCTAGCGACACTGTCATATACGTGTGCCAAAAGGCGCAAACGGTCCCGGGCAAAGGTAAGGCGACACCCGTGGGAATACCGTACGTGAGGCCGCAAAGTGATATGAGGTGTTACATGCTAGATCAATGTGGCATTGAGTCGGGGTCCTGACAGCGTTGGTATCAGAGCTTGACTGCCTGTAGGATTACCAAGCCAAACTGGTCGAAGTTGAGTCTAGAAATGCTTTAGTTATGTAAGGGAATTGATTGTGGGATGGAACGTAAGGCTCTTTTTACTCCTTATACCTTATGCCCTTCTGATCTGAGTCATCTTATCTTTCCTACGGGGATTAAGAACTAGGCTTTCTCTTCTTTCTATTAGGATCACGTGTACTAATCCGTAGACTTATAAGATTGTTGGATTTAAGTCTCAGCTCAGTTTCTACTATTTCCGTATGTTAATTATTGATCTCGAACCCTTGATATTGTGCTTCTGAGTGGTTATGCCACCATTTTTGTGAATGACTCAGATCTTTTCTGAGCATTTACAGCCGTTATGCTGTCCGAGTCATCCCAGGTTTCTAAATAGTCTGATGCATTTGCAAAATCCTTTCCCTCTGGTTTCGATGTTCCTTTATGCCAGCTTAATCACACAAATTGTTAAGTTGAGGTACTCTACTGCCTCGACCTTTATGTTGGAGTTATTATTATGACCCTAGGTGTCTCAGGGGATCATCTAGTAGTCTAGCCATGTTTTGTGTTGCCAGCGTGATGATTCTGGCCTTTATTCTCGAAAGCATCCCGTGATGCCACTTAGTAGTAGGTATTCTACTCCTTGGGTTTTGAACCCGAGATTCACCCTACTTACTTCATGTTGATAGTGTTTGCTAGTTCCCTTTAGGATACCAGTATCCTTTGCGATAGTCCTTGAAGTCTGTGGTATCTTCTTCTTCCAAATACCATGAACTACTTATGGCAGAAGTTCCTCGTTGAACTGAAATATCACAACAGGAGTGCTCTCGATGGGTTCTCCATACTATATTGTGGCTCTGCCAGTTCTACCTTTCTGCATGGGTTATCCGGAAGAAATATGTTGAATTTCGTTCGACATGCTAAACCATGCATCCACAACTCAGAAAAGTTATATGTTCCTTTGAGTTGCTCTCTTTAGTCGTATCCCGACCATCCTCTATCAATTGATAGTCAAGATTATGTGTGCATTCGTTCATCGATGCCTATTACTCTTGTGGCCCGTCAAGCCATTCTATTCCAGAACGACTAGGAGAAACAAACTCCAGAACCTGAACCATATCCAGGGTTGGGTCAAAGAAGTTGTGCTTCGCAGATCAAATTGCTAATTCAGCTTTTGTTCTGCTCTACCTTGGAGTATTACCATCTTTTATATCGGGATTATTGTAGCAATTGCACACCATCCTATGAACTCTTGGTACAGTGATACTTCTTGCCATCATTGTTCATTCCTCGTTTGCTGTGTTATTGTGATCGGAATGCCGACAAGTGAATTGTGGTGTGTGAAATCAATACTGCTAGCAACTCTGTTGTTTGGTAGTTAATGGACAATAACCTCATTCTTAACGTGTTGGTTCTTGAATCATCATTCTAGGATAGATTGTGCTACCTAGTCCTTATTTCCTGGTGCACTCTTTGATTGATGAGTTAGGATTTTGTCAAGTCCTTGCTCATTTGATCATATCGTCTTGCCCTCAAAAGCGAGATTGTTCTCGAGCTTAGTAACATATCGGTGGATCGTGGTTTTCCAAATATCTTCTCGGAAGTGCTACCAGGTTGTCACCTGACTGTTATGTTGGGCTCGTGATCAAGTTGGTTCCTTGTAAACCACCCCTTCTCCAAGAATCTGTGTGGGATACCCATGAGGTAGTTGGTCAAGCTAAACAACAACCTGGAGAGTTGGAAGATAAAAGCTTGCCTGACTTAGTTCATGTTAAGGGATATCTTTTTGTGTGTGTGTGTGTGTGTTGAAGAAAGATGGTATCTTCATCAATTGGTCCTTGTGAACAATTGTTGGATCTATTATCTTACCCAAACCTTTGATTTAAGTATGGGCTATCGTCAAATCAAATCAGAACCAACGATGTTCGTAATGCTGTCTTATTCGTGGATTTTCCTCGAGCATACACCATTATATCTTTTGGTCTGACCAATGCTATCACCGTGTTCACTTAACTATGGAATTCCTTTTAAAAGGGAACCTGGATGAATTGTTGATTGAGCCCATCGACAACATCCTTATCTTCTCCATGATTCTGTTGGACATTAAGCTAGTGTTGGAAACTTTGTAAACAATGCCTTCGAGTTCCGTCTCTGAGGTATATGTTTGGATGAAAGAAGTGACTTCCTCCAGTTCATGTGCATCTGATGCAAGTTGCCGCCGTGAATTCGAGAAAGCATGTTTTTACCTCCTTTGGAATCGTCCCAAGTCAGTCATGCACGTGCGAAGAATTCTGTGGTCTGTTAGACTGATCATCTTCATTCCATATGTATATCCTAGCACACCAAGCCACTGATTGACTTGTTCAAGGAAAAGAAGTCTATGCTTGGGATCTAATCCATGGACTTGCGTAAAGACTTCGATATCCTCGACGATGGTTCCCAACCAGAACTCGATAGTGTTTATTGTAAGACTACCATGTGGGCATGCTTGTCTGGGACAACGTGTTCACATGTTTGTAGCAGAACCAGCTCATGTTTTGGAGCTTGCTATCGTAGTTCATTTCCCGAGAATCTCGCAACGTCATCTCGTTGATTTGTGTTGCAAACTTTCATTTTTCTTCCTAGACTCGATGAGTCTGGAATATCCTGACACCAACCAGATCTGAATCTCAGGCAGATATGATGGTTGGAACATTTCCCAAGAACTATAATATTGGTCCCTTGATAACTGGTAAAGTGGATGTCGTGGCCAACACACCCAGCCGGAAGACCTATTATTGTAGTATCTTGTTTGAGGAAGTTGGCCACCTCCCCATAAGGATTTCGTAGGATTTACCTCCGTAACTGTTCCTTATGGATTCTATTGCTTCCGAAGTCCGACCTTTACTTGATGTTCTAGTTATCAAACCATATCTATGAATGGGATACACTAGCACGTCAAGGAGAACATTAGAAGCGGAGTGCTAAATGTCTCTCGGTCGATCATCCAGATTTTGTTTCCTTGGCCTCGCTAAGGTGAAATCTGAGAAGGTGTTATCTTCCTCTGCATCTGCATCATCCCTCATTAGCCATCATGGTAGCAAGTTGTGTTGCCAGGATCCTTGACACGGATGTTGGTAAAACCTTGATGATTATGGAAATGCTCAAGTTCTTGAGAGCACGCACAAGCGCTAGGTGTTATCTTCGGCACTAACTGGGTTTGCTCTCAGCTTCCTCGGTTATGCTATAACTTTTCAAACAGTGGATTCACTCTCTATTGTTGGGTTCTTCCCCAGTTACCAGAATCATTCCCAGCATTTGCATTTTGTTCCCAGCTTGCACCGCCAATGTGACATTCTACCATGGGTCTCTTCCATTTCCGGTGGTAAGCAAATTCATCCATTACGTTGTCTTCAACAAGGTAATCCACATCATCCAAGTCCGAGTATGCCATTCTACCGAACCCCCCCAAACGATCGCTCGAGATTTTCCTTAGGCTGGTATAAAGAGTTTCAATGATCTCTGAATCAAAGGTAATTCTTTTTGCCACTTAAGGGGATATTTCCACAAGTCGCCTTCCCTAAGGTGCCCCGTTGTGGTATCATGGCAACTCAACTCCTCGCTACGTTGACAACCGATCACCACATTCTTAAGTCTGGAATTGTTGTCTACTTAGTGAGCCCTCGTCATCTGTCTCACTCCATTTCTTCAGATGTATGCTTCGTGTCTCAGCTCAAGAGATGTTGCTATGACTCACTTGGTGAGCTGATCCTAAGTTGATTGATCTTCGAGAAGATCGATTCTTCCGGAGTTGTCCTTTTCCTCTTGCTGTCATGCTACCTGGAGTTCTCAGAGCAAGACGACGGGACAAAGATGGTGATCGAATCAACGTTCATTTGAAGTGCAACCTGGATCGTGAAGATTATACTAGTTTGCGTTTCCCCTTCGTCTTACCCTACACTTGAATCTCGGGTCGAGATTCTTGTTTAGTGGGGGTGAGTTGTCACATCCCTAGTTCTGGCCTGACCTAGGCTTGCTTCCATCTGTGCATCATGTTTAAATTTTTGAAACTTTAACTGAGGAAAATTGGAAGCCTCAAAATCCTAAATAAAAGAAGGGCAAAAACCCTAAAATCTCATTCATTGTTCCAAAATGTTCTTCTTAAATGTTTGATAATTTTTGGCAAGGGCTCTGGTCCCAACCAAAATATTGAACATTTTTAAGGATTTATTTTTGGGACTTTGAATTTAAATCATTAGCTATTTGAATTTGAATTATATTCGTATAATTAGAATATAATTTCAAATACCCCTGAAATATTTTATGAGCTTTTGGAAAAGTCCATCTAGCAAAATAAAATTATTCAGAGGAGTTTTTGGCATTGTTTGAATTTGTTTAAATTCAAAAAAACAATGGCAAAAGATATTAAATAAAACAAAACAGAAGAAAAAAATAAAATAGAGCAGAAGACTTACCTGGTAGTCCACCAGCAGCCCAGCCACTTACCTGGTGGCCAACAGGACCGGCCCAGCGCGGCCCAGCCCACCTCCTCCTGTCGTCTTCCCCGCGCCAGTAGGCAGCGCGCGTGGCCGACGGGCGCCGACGCTGCCTCGGCCACCTCCTGCTTCCCTGGCCACCTCCTGCTTCCTCCCTGAGCCCTCTAGCAATGCCACGGAGACGCCCTCGACCGCTATCCTTTCTCCCTGCTCGTTCTAGCTCTCTCCCTCCCTCGATTTGGAGCACCACCGAGAGCCACCGGAGGGCGCCGCCGTCGCATCCATAGCCACCGGCCACCCCTCGCCCCTCCACTGAGCTCAGGAGCTCCGCCTCGACCCCCTCTTCCTCCCCACCAAGCCAAGCCCCTCGGGAAGCTCTGCATCGCCTCCACGCCATCGTCTTCGTCCTCGACCGCCGCCGATGGTCGCCGTTGATTCGCCGCCGTTCGTGCTTCCCCGAGCTCGCTGACCCTCCCTGCATGATCCCCGTGAGCCCCTGCTTCGTTTCCCCCTAACCCCATGTCCGATTTCGAGCTTTAGCCGCCCCTCTACCGGAGCCGAGACGCTCCACCGCACGGGCTCGTCACCGGCGAAGCCCCGGTGACCATTTGGTCACGGGCGTGCACCCGTTGTGCTTGCCGCGACCCGTAGAGCCCCTCCAGCGCCTCAGCTCCCTCGTTTGTGAGCAGCAGCGCCGAACCCGACCGCACCCGAACTCCGGCCGCCGCTCACGAGCTCGCCGTTGTCGGTACCGGCCACCACCGGCACGGCCACCACCACCGTTCGATGCACACCAGCAAGGGCTCTCCAACGAGCCCAAGCACGGCCTCGCCCGTGCCCTGTAGCGCGTTTCCGATTTGCGCCGCCGTCTCGGGCCTCGCCGGCGTCATGTCACCGGTGGGTTTGACCCACTCTGACCACGGCGGGACCCCCCCTGTGTCCATGACAGGTGGGCCCAGCCCTGTTAGCTAATTAGGATTAGCACTAATCGAATTAGTTAAACTAATTACCCCCTGCTGACACTGACAGTGGGCCCCGTGACTATTAATCTGATTAGTTAGAGTTAATTAACTCTGTTAGTCACCTGAGTCACTGACGTGTGGCCCCCACACGTCAGGTTTGACCTGGACCCGCCCTGTTGACCTGATGACGTCAGGGTGAGGTCATGCTGACGCAATATTCCTTTTCTGGAATTTAGTTTATTTTATAATAATCAGGAAATTCCAGAAATAGCTAAAACTTCAATAATTCATAGAAATTCAACCGTAACTCCAAATTAAATAATTTATATATGAAAAATTATCAGAAAAATTCAAGGAATCCATCTGTACCATTTTCATGCATGTTAGAACAACTTATAGCTGCTGTTTAGCACAAATCAATTAAAGGGCATTTAAATAATCATATATGGAGTTGGAATTTGAATCATGTATTCAAACCAACTTCATTTAAATCATAGCTAGGTGCATTAGCCCAAAACACATTCATATTGCCATGTCATAGCATGCATCATATTGTGCATTGCATTGATCGTGTTTCTTCTGTGTTTGCCGGTGTTGTTCCCCCTCGGTAGACGTTGTACCGATGATGTGATCGTTGACACTAATGAAGACTCAATGCTATCTTCAGAAGTGCCAGGCAAGCAAAACCCCCTTGTTCATTCCGATAAAATCCCACTCTCTCGCTCCTGCTCTCTATTACTGCATTAGGACAACAACGATTCAACTGTTACTTGCTGCGGTAGCTGAACCCCTTTATCCTTTGCATGACCTGTCATTCCACAGTAAATAGATGAAACCCACTAGCATGAGTAGGAGTTGTTTGAGCCCTGTTGTGCCTACTCATTCATGTTTGTTGTCATGCCTGCTACTGCTTAGAGTTGAGTCAGGTCTGATTCATCGGGGATGAATCAGAGGCATGTGAACATGTCCTACTGTGTGTGAGCTAAGTGTGTGAACACGATTTGGTAAAGGTAGCGGTGAGAGGCCATGTAGGAGTACATGGTGGGTTGTCTCATTGCCGCCGTCCTCAGGAACTGAGTTCTGTGTTTGTGATCCATGATCAGTTACTACCACACATTGGGCTCCGGGCGCTCCAAGCTCTCTCGACTTATTAATCAACATGATCTCTGTCCAGGAGTTGCAACTAGTTTCTGGTGTTTGTAGGTAGTGTTAGTAGTCTACCAAGTGGCACCCGGTACAGGTGGGCTTGGGACAGACTAGGCACAGTGGAACGGTGTACCAAGCGTAGATCCACCCGTCCAGGTGGGCTTGGGAACCCTGCACACATCGTTTGGGGCCATGAGCGACACCCCGGCCGGATCTCCTTGCGGATGGAACCCGAATAGGCGATAAACCTGGACTAGAGACTTGTTCGGTTAGTCAGGTCGTGGCCGACTCCCTCGCCCGGCTTCCGCTTGAAGGTTACCGAGGTACATGACGTGTACAGGGCGATAAGTGGCGAAAGCGTGTGTGAAGAAGTACACCCCTGCAGGGTTATCATTATCTATTCGAATAGCCGGATTCCTCGGATATGGAAACTTGGACCCCTTGTACAGTTCATATACAAGTGAAAGTGGATACTCTAAAATACGTAAGATAAGCGTGAGTGCTATGGATGGCGTTCTCGTAGGGAGACGGGAGCGGATCCATAGTGGTGTATTGATATGGTGAATATGTGGACTCGTGTGCGCCACCTCAAAAGAGTTACTTGTAGTCGTAGTTCAGGATAGCCACCGAGTCAAAGCTGGCTTGATGAAGTTAAACTCCACCACCCCCTTTGTTGATAATGATGCATATGTAGATAGATCTGATGTAAGTCTTGCTGGGTACATTTGTACTCACGTTTGCCTATTTTATGTTTTGCAGAGAGACTTCAGTCTCGCTAGTAGTACCGTGTGGACTTCGACGTTTAGCTTGTTACCTCAGCTACGATCTTGTGCCCTCGGCTGGATCTGGTAGATAGTCAGGCTTCTCAGCCTTTTTCATTTATAGATGTCTGTACTCAGACATGTTAAGCTTCCGTTTGTGCTTTGACTTGTATGCTCTGAGTGTTGGGTCATGAGACCCATGTTTGTAATATCTCGCTCCTCGGAGCCTATTGAATAAATATTTGAGTTGTAGAGTCATGTTGTGATGCCATGTTGTATTTGCACATATCGAGCATGTTGTGTGTATGTTATTGAAATGCTTGGTATGTGTGGGATCTGACAACCTAGTTGTTTATCCTTGGTAGCCTCTCTTACCGGGAAATGTCTCCTAGTGTTTCCACCGAGCCATGGTAGCTTGCTACTGCTCCGGAACACTTAGGCTGGCCGGCGTGTGTCCTTCTTCGTTCCTGTGTCTGTCCCTTCGGAGAAATGTCACGCAATGAATACCGGAGTCCTGTTAGCCCGCTACAGCCCGGTTCACCGGAGTCCTGCTAGCCCAGTGCTACAGCCTGGATTCACTCGCTGATGACCGACACGTTCGATGCTGGGTCATGGATGCCTGTCCCTGTAAGCCTGTGCCACTTTGGGTTTATGACTAGCCATGTCAGCCCGGGCTCCTTATCATATGGATGCTAGCGACACTGTCATATACGTGTGCCAAAAGGCGCAAACAGTCCCGGGCAAAGGTAAGGCGACACCCGTGGGAATACCGTGCGTGAGGCCGCAAAGTGATATGAGGTGTTACATGCTAGATCGATGTGGCATTGAGTCGGGGTCCTGACACGTTTTCCCACAACCAGCTACAACGCATATTATGAGGCAGTTTCTGTGACACGTCTTGTCATAGCAGAGATCGTGTCCCCTTATTACGGGATTCTCATCAATACGGGTATGGGTAATCCACCACGCCATTAATCGTGGCGCTTGGGAAACAAGCGATTCCCAATGGGCAAGTGGGGAGGCGCACCGCTTTCGGCGCCTCTATAAAGGGATAAGATTTCCCCATTTGCACCCACGCCTTCTTTCTCCTTTGCCCACTCTTGCCCCCTCGAGCTCCATCGCCCAAGCCCAAGTCTTCTCGCACAGCTAAACATGTCCGGAGCAGGAGGCAAGTGGGTGGCTTCCACCATCAAGGAGAAGCACATCGCAAATCTTCGGGCGGTCGGTTACTTGGCCGCGGACATAGCACATCGTCTACCAGACGCCGGGCAGGTCATTCCGACCCCAGGACCCCACGAGAGGGTCGTATTCGTCGCCCACTTCGTCCGTGGACTGGGATTTCCACTCCATCCCTTCGTCCGCGGGCTCATGTTCTACTACAGGCTAGATTTCCATGATCTAGCCCTGAACTTCGTCCTCAACATCTCGGCGTTCATCGTCATATGCGAGGCCTTCCTCCGCATCCGGCCTCACTTTGGCCTATGGCTGCAAACCTTCTGCGTGAAGCCGAAGGTTGTAAGCGGCCAACAAGCGGAGTGCGGAGGGGCCATGGTGGGAAGAATGCCTAACGTCACATGGCTCGACGGCTCCTTTGTGGAGACCATAAAAGGATGGCAATCGGGGTAGTTCTACATCACCGAGCCGCGCGGCGCCAACTGGGCAGCGGCCCCCGAGTTCCGATTCGGAGCCCCCATGCGGCTCACCTCCTGGGAGAAGAAGGGCCTGTCCTGGGGCGATTCCACGGAGCTGGCCGGACTCCATACATGCATCAAAAGCATGAAGGACAAGAACATCAAGCTTGTCAACATGATCCAGGTCATGCTCGTTCGCCGGATCCTGCCCTGCCAGAGGCGGGCGGTCAATCTGTGGGAGTTCATCCCAACCGAACACCAGACGCTCCAGAAGCTCTATGACATGACGCACAAAGGCGCATGGAAGGTGCTTTTCAAGGCCTCTGAAGTACCTCCTCCCACATCCGAGGACCGCGGGCTTCATGCCGCGCAGGCTCCTAGGCGGGTGAGTTCTCTGACTGACACCGGACCCAGTTCTTCTCAATATATTCATGGGAGCGCCTTAAGTAGTTGTGCATATTTGCTTCAGGACTATGTGGAGACAGCGGAGCAGGTCTATTGTCCGGCTCCGCTGCCAGAAGGCCTAGCGGATGCTCTTCTGACGGAGATGCTGGTCCCGGCACCCTACAAGGTGTCGGAGAAGAAGGCCGAGAAGAAGGCTCCGGGGACCCGAAAGGGTCTCCGGCGTAAGGTTGTTCCAGAAGCCTCGTCCGAAGATGACGAGGCGGACTCCTCCCACGAAGGGGATTCGGAGAGGATGAGGGGTCCGGGGAGGCGGACCAGGGGGCCGGAAAAGGCCCCCAACGCAAGGCCGTCATACCCCTGTCGTCGGATGACGACGAGACAGATTCCTCCCGCCGAGGCGGGGGAATCAAGAAGAAATTCCACCTCCCCGCACTGGGGAGGGGAAGAAGAGAAAAGCCGTCCCGGAGGGGGAGGCTGGGGCGTCCAAGAAGGGGAAGGTGCCACTTCCGGACTACTCCGCCACAGCCGCTCATAGTGAGGAGGGGTGGCTGCCCAGGGGGAAGCCCCTAGTGTGATCGTAAGTGTCCGCATTCTATCATGATTTCACTTCATAGTTCTTGTATTTATAATGCCGAACATATGTGCAGTCCGGCCAGGGATCACCCTGAGGTATCTTCCTCCAGGTCCCTGAGCGATTCGGAGATGAATTCGCTTATGACAGCCACTACTCCTCAACCCGCGGACGACATGGAGGTGTTGTCCCAAAGGCTCCCAGAGCGGGGGGAGGTGACTCTGGAGACACCCCAAGGCGGGGTCCCAGACGTCGGACACGTGGGGTTCAAGATCCCCGTGGATCGTGTTGACGAGAGCCATGGCCAGCCGGGCTCTCAGCCGAACACAATTCCGGAACCTTTGATGGTTCCAGACTCAGGCGGGCGACCCCTTGTTAGGGACGGCGAGCCATCTGTACCGAGGACTTCCGTTGCGCATGAGGCACAGTACTATCTGCTGGAGGCGCTTCGTGGCGCTTCCATGGATGAAGAGCACCGTACTCTCATGAGTACGGTGATTCGGAAGGTTTTGTCCGCCAAAAGCGGACTAACCGAAGCTTGCACCAGCTTCCTAACAGGCTTTGAGGTAAGTAATAAATATGTGCAAAATTACCACCCGATAGGTAGTAGCCCCTGATACTCTGTTTGGTGTTCGAAAAGAAAATCCAAACGAAGGGTCAATTATAATCCGCAAGAGTTTAATGATAAGTATTCTTGTGAATAAGCAGGCTGTGCTGCTTGCTGCTGCTGCCCGTACTGCCGAGGTTGTCGAACTGAAACGGGACCTGGAGCAGGCGCAGGGAGAGCTCGACCTCACGAAGAAGCAGCTCGAAGAGAACAAGGGTAAGTGATTCCCTCTCTTATGCATTGGAGGATACTCAGAATTGGTGAGTCTAACACCTAAGTGTCGTGACTGTGTAACAGGGGCCACCGCCGAAGTGGTGTCCCTAAAGAAGGTGTTGTCCGAGGCCGAAGACAAGGCAGCCTCGGAGTGTAAGGAGCGCGAAAAGCAAAGTGCTAGGGTACGTGAGATACAGCAAGAGCTCTAGGATCTCGGCAAGAAATGTGAGTCTGTGGAGCATGATCTGAAGGTGAAAGAGGCCGAGCTTGAGAAGGCCCTTGTGAATTTAAAAGACGCCAAGGCCGAAGCCGAGAAAGCATAGTAGGAGATCCAGGAGGCCAAGAAGATAGCAGCAGGTAAGAAGTTCTTTATGCAAAGTAAACATGTGGAGGAGGCGTTTCTTTTACTTACTCGAATTCGGAGCTCTCCAGGGGCATTCGCAGATCTGCCACGCAGCATATCAGACGCTGCGGAGTTCTACCGTGCCCAGGAGGGGAACTCAACGGAGAAGTTGTTCTGGTCCCAGTATGCTGGGGCCGAACACCCGATGCCTCTGAGTGACCAACTGAAGTAGTTGGTCGAACTCCACAGGGCGACCGAACTGGCTATGAAAGGTTTCATAGTCCGATGTGGCCTGGTGAGATCATGCCCATTAGCTACTTTGTCCTGATCAAGCGAATGGTGGATGCCTGCCCGCGGCTTGAGGTGATCAAGCGATCCGTGTGCATCAAGGGTGCCTGTCGGACCTTTGTCCGCGTCAAGGTGCACTGGGGCAAGCTGGATGCGGAGAAGCTGGTCAAGGACGGGCCGCCGGAGGGCAAGGCGCATCGCCTTCCCAAGCTGTACTATGATGGTGTTATAAAGGGTGCTCGTCTCGTGGTTGATGAATGTACCAAGGACACCATTTTTGAATGAATTCACTTCTGTCATGTTTGTAATTAAGGACGAAGTTACTTGCGCTATATAGCGCTTTTGTTATTTAAAATATTACCTTTTGTGCGGCTGTTTATAAAATTCTGAAAGTAGGCCAGTCGTCGGCTTCCTCCCCCACGTAACTAGTACTGGGGTGTTCATGGAAAACCCGGACACTCTTTATCCAAATGCTTGGTCCCTTAAGGAGGTGTCCGGCGCAGCGAACAAGGCAATTGGACTATGCGGCTTTATAACTTTCACTTAGCCATAGAAGTCTACAATTTTAAATTTCGGCGAAGCCCCTAGAATCCGGAAGGTCGAATCGGGGCGCTATACATGCCTAGATCGGACGAAGCTGATTTATCGTCTAAAGCAGAAAATCTTTAAGGATTTTAAGACCTCTCGAACAGCGACCAGCTCTCGCCACATCATGCCGGTCAATTTTCGGCTTTCTCTACTGAGGTGCTCATCCGGAAGAACCGGGACACAATCGCAGTAGTTCTCCCTACGCTACCTTAGCTGATATAACGGAACGTAAGGCACCAAAACAAGGGAGCCGGGCTATCCCAACTGTAGACCCAAGACATGATTCAGAGCTGATGCATATAGTGCTATAAGTTCGGGTGCCGCACTGTTGAAAGTGTTCAGACTTTATTTGCCATACTACGAGGCGCCATGAGAAGCCCCTGGCAAACTGACCGTACCAAGGTGTACGGATGCAATATCAAATAAACATTTATAAGAGAAAAAAATGCTCAAATAAGAATAATAAGCTAACGCTATATATAATCTCCCATTGACGAAGAATATGTTTAAGCGTATGTTTACAATGGATGCATTAAGCAGAGATAAAAATAGGACTATTTGACATGTCATATCCAGGGGCAGGCTGTGTACAGATAGATAAAGCAGGTATAATGATCGTAAATAGATTCCACCTGGGTATTTCCTTCTGTGCACAACGTCTGTTGCCTCCTTGGATGTCTCTCCCATATGAGTCCGGTAATTCGGCTCTTCTGAGGATGCTGCACTAACGTGGTGTCCTGAAATGTAAGAGGAAAAGAGTATGAAGGTGTTTGGCGGTTACCCGCACTATTGACTGAGTCGTTGATGCACCTCCGCCTATGACCACGGTATCTTGAGTGCGTAATTGTCTACACGTGGCATGAATGCTGCTTTGAAGGGGCTTGAGCGGAGGCCGGACTGCTAATCACGCTCTTGGTGTTCCTGATGATCCTGTTGCGGGGTGCTCCGGACTCTCTTGACCGTGCTCGAAGTTGTCGCCGGATTGGTTTGTCGGAGTAGGCCGCATTGTACTTCTGCCGCGAGGGCTGCCGTATGCTCTTCTGTTCGAAGGGACTGGTCCATATTTCCATTCACAGTGATGACCCCGCGTGGTCCTGGCATCTTGAGCTCGAGGTATGCATAATGTGGTACCGCATTGAATCTAGCGAATGCGGTTCATCCGAGCAGTGCATGGTAGCCACTGCGGAAAGGGACGATGTCGAAGATTAACTCTTCGCTCCTGAAGTTGTCCGGGGATCCGAAGACCACTTCCAGTGTTATAGAGCCCGTACAGCGGGCCTCTACCCCAGGAATAACACCTTTAAAGGTGGTTTTAGTGGGCTTGATCCTTGAAGGGTCAATGCCCATTTTGCGCACTGTGTCCTGGTAAAGCAGGTTCAGGCTGCTGCCGCCGTCCATAAGGACTCGCGTGAGGTGGAATCCGTCGATGATTGGGTCTAAGACCAATGCGGCTGAACCGTCGTGACGGATGCTAGTAGGGTGATCCCTACAGTCAAAGGTGATCGGACAAGCTGACCATGGGTTGAACTTGGGGGCGACTGGCTCCATCGCATAGACATCCCGTAGTGCCCGCTTCCGTTCCCGCTTGGGGATATGGGTGGCGTAGATCATGTTTACCGTTTTCACTTGGGGGGGGGGGGGAATTTCTTTTGTCCCCCCGTGTTCGGACGCCGGGGCTCTTCATCATCGTCGCTGTGCAGCCCCTTGTCCTTGTTTTTGGCGTTTATCTTGCCGGCCTGTTTGAACACCCAGCAGTCTCTATTGGTGTGGTTGGCTGGTTTGTCCGGTGTGCCATGAATTTGGCACGAGCGCTCCAGTATGCGGTCCAGACTGGACGGTCCCTGATTATTTCTTTTGAACGGCTTTTTCCACTGTCCGGACTTAGATCCGCTGAATCCGGTGTTGACTGTCGTGTCTTCAGTGCTGTCACCGTTGTTCCATCTCTTATGTCTGTTGCGCCGTGGCTTGCCGTTAGCATCGCGGCCATCCAAAGTGTCAGAATATGGCATGGTGCCGCTGCGAGCCAACCAGCTATCCTCACCCGCACAAAAAACGGGTCATTAGGGTTGTGAGAGCTGCCATAGACTTGGGTTTTTCCTGGCCGAGATGTCGAGCGAGCCACTCGTCACGGATATTATGCTTAAAAGCCACCAGAGCTTCGGCGTCCGGACAGTCGATTATTTGGTTCTTTTTAGTGAGGAACCGAGTCCAGAATTTCCGGGCTGACTCTCCGGGCTGTTGAGTAATGTGGCTCAGGTCATCGGTGTCTGGTGGTCGCACATATGTGCCCTGGAAGTTGTTGAGGAATGCGTCTTCCAGGTTTTCCCAACTGCCAATGGAATTTGCTGGCAGGCTGTTTAACCAGTGTCGGGCTGGTCCTTTGAGCTTAAGGGGAAGATACTTGATGGTGTGTAGATCATCTCCGCAGGCCATGTGAATGTGGAGAAGAACATCTTCGATCCATACTGTGGGGTCTGTTGTGCCATCGTATGATTTGATGTTTACGGGTTTGAACCCTTCTGGGAATTCATGATCCATTACTTCGTCAGTGAAGCAGAGGGGGTGTGCGGCGCCTCTGTGCCGGGCTATGTGGCTACGCAGCTCGAATTGTTCTGGGTTGCTGTGTTCGGCCCGGCCGGACTTGCTGATGATGTATCCGGTGCGACGATCATCGTCGCGTGTTGGGGCGCGCCCCCACGATCCGTAGATCGATCTTGGCTGTCCTGCTTTGTTTTCCAGAATATCTTGCAGGTCTTGCCTATTGCCCTGAGCCGTAGTGTATTGGCGTGGGGGTGCGGGCTGGTATCCGGGCTGATATCCCGTTTTATCCCAGCCACAGGGTGGCCGGTCAGCCATTTGGTGTTCGAGTCCATATTCCTCGGCTACCAGGACTTCAGTCCATCTATCTGTGAGCAGATCTTGATCAGCTTGGAGTTGCTGCTGCTTCTTCTTCAGGCTCCTCGCAGTGGCTATAAGCATGTGCTTGAAGCGCTCCTGCTCTACGGGATCCTTAGGCACGCCGAATTCGTCGTCGCCGAGGCTAATCTCGTCTTCAGAGGGGGCATATAGTTGTCCTCCTCCGGGTATGCGTCCATCGCCTGTTCTTCTGGGCTGACCTGCTCATCTTCCTGTTCGGCCTGCTCGAAGGTGGGCCGGTCAGGGTCATATTCTTCTTCGGTGCCATCTAGATTGTTTTCGTCTTCGGGGCCGGTATTGCTGTGGCGGGGCTTCGAGCGGCGCCGACGACACCCATGCTTTGCTCTTTTTCCCGAGGGGTTATCCTCCGTTGCCTCATCGCCATTGGTTTCCTTCGGAGTGTCCACCATATATATATATATATCTTATGAGGATGTGGCCGTCCACCGCCCTGTGAGCGGTGGCTCCTGTAATTCTCCTACATCATCGTCCATACCGTCGATGTCTTCGGATTCGAAGTCAAGCACGTCAGTTAGATCATCGATCGTGGCAATGAAGTGGGTGGTGGGTGGGCAACGAATTCCGTCGTCGTCTGCTCCCCACTCAAGCCGGACATAGTTCGGCCCAGAGTCTCCTGACAAAGAGAGAGACTTCAATAAGTTCAGCATGTCGCCAAAGGGCGAGTGCTGAAAGACGTCCGCCGCGGTAAACACCGTCACCGGAGCCCAACCAGGTTCGGCGGGCTCAGGGCCGCGCGGACTGGAACCTACGACCGGATATGAATCCGGGGGTCCGAAGTCACAAGATCCCTCAGAAGTGAGGCCTGTATTCGGCTCCATCGCCGATGAGGGTACGGCCTGCGGGGCGGGGTCCAGCCCTCCGTCCTTAGGCAACGCAACCTGCCCCGGATTTAGATCCGGGGCTTCTGCCGGGGTGATATCCCGAGCACCGTCTGACAGCAGGTCTAAGCCATGCTCATCGTGATTGTTCGGCTATCCTGGTGCTGGCCCGAATCCGTCGAAGATCAAGTCTCCGCGAATATCCGATGTGTAGTTCAAGTTTCCGAACGACCTGGTGGCCGGGGGCATAGCTATCGATCTGCTCCAGGTGGCCAAGCGAATTGGCCCGCAGCGCGAAGCCGCCAAACACGAAGATCTGTCCGGGGAGGAAAGTCTCGCCCTGGACAGCATCGTTGGTGATGATTGAAGGAGCCATCAAGCCTGACAGCGACAGCATAGAGGAACTCTCAATGAAAGCACCAATGTCAGTGTCAAAACCGGCGGATCTCGGGTAGGGGGTTCCGATCTGTGCGTCAAGGCTGATGGTAACAGGAAACGAGGGACACAGATGTTTACCCAGGTTCAGGCCCTCTCGATGGAGGTAAAACCCTACTTCCTGCTTGATTAATATTGATGATATGGGTAGTACAGGAGTAGATCTACCACGAGATCATAGAGGCTAAACCCTAAGAGCTAGCCTATGATGGTATGATTGTAATTGTGATCGGCCTTCTAAGGACCAACCTCTCCGGTTTATATAGACACCGGAGAGGGCTAGGGTTTACATGGAGTCGGTTATAAGAAAGGAAACACAATATCCGGATCGCCAAGCTTGCCTTCCACGCAAAGGAGCGTCCCACCCGGACACGGGCCGAAGTCTTGAGTCTTGTATCTTCACGCTTCAATAGTCCGGTCATTGTACACAGTCCGGCTGTTCGGATACCCCCTAATCCAGGACTCCCTCATGTACCATATGCTCATTACCATTAACATGAAAAGTAACATTGCCTTTGTTGCAATCAATAACATCCCATGCAGTATTTAGAAAAGGTCTACCAAGGATGATCGACATATTGGCGTCCTCGGGAATATCAAGAATAACAAAGTCCGTTAAAATAATCGCATTTGCAACCACAACAGGCACATCCTCACAAATACCGACATGTATAGCAGTTGATTTATCAGCCATTTGCAAAGACATTTCAATAGGTGTCAACTTATTCAAATCAAGTCTATGATATAAAGAGAGAGGCATAACACTAACACCGGCTCCAAGATCACATAAAGCAGTTATGGAGCATGGTATAATTGGTACTCCTGGATCTCCAAGTTTCTTTGGTATTCCACCCTTAAAGGTGTAATTAGCAAGCATGGTGGAAATTTCATCTTTCGGTATCTTCCTTTTATTTGTAACAATATCTTTCATGTACTTAGCATAGGGATTCATTTTAAGCATATCAGTCAAACACGTACGCAAAAAGATAAGGTCTAATCATTTCAGCAAAGCGCTCAAAATCCTCATCATCCCTTTTCTTGGATGGCTTAGGAGGAAAAGGCATGGGTTTCTAAACCCATGGTTCTCTTTCTTTACCGTGCATCCTAGCAATGAAGTCTCTCTTATCATAATGTTGATTCTTTGATTGTGGGTTATCAAGATCAACAACAGGTTCAATTTCTACATCATTGTTATTACTAGGTTGAGCATCAACATGAACATCATCATTAACATTATCACTAGGTTCATGTTCATTATCAGATTGTGTTTCAGCATCAAAAACAGAAATATCATTGGGGTTGTCAGGTGTGTCTATAATAGGTTCACTGGAAGCGTGCCAAGTCCTATCATTTTTCTTTTTCTTTTTCTTAGAAGGACTAGGTGCATCAACGTTAGTTCTCTGAGAATCTTGCTCAACTCTCTTAGGATGGACCTCAGGATACAAAGGTTCCTGGATCATTCTACCACCCCTAGTCATAACTCTAACAACATTATCATTTTTCTTATTATTTAATTCATTGAGCAAATCATCTTGTGCTTTAAGTACTTGTTCTACTTGAGTGGTAACCATGGATGCATGTTTACTAATAAGCTTAAGGTCACCTTTAACTCTAGACATATAATCACTTAAGTGTTCAACCATATAAGCATTACATTTCAATTGTCTACCAACATAAGCATCGAAGTTTTCTTGTTTAACAATAAAATTATCGAACTCACCCAAGCATTGGCTAGTAGACTTATAACGAGGAATATCACCTTCATCAAGTCTATAGAGAGAATTTACCTTTACTACCTATGTTGGGTTATTAAGACCATGTATTCCTTCAATAGGTGGTAAATTCTTGACATCTTCAACTCTAATACCTTTTTCTTTCATAGATTTCTTTGCCTCTTGCATATCTTCAGGACTGAGAAATAGTATACCCCTTTTCTTCGAAGTTGACTTCAGAGTTGGTTCAGGAAGTGTCCAATCATTATCATTACTCAATATATTATTCAATGGCAATTCAGCTTGCTCAACAGTTCTTTCCCTGAAAACACAACCAGCGCAACTATCCAGGTGGTCTCTGGAAGCATCAGTTAGTCCATTATAAAAGATATCAAGTATTTCATTTTTCTTGACAGGATGATCGGGCAAAGCATTAAGTAATTGGAGAAGCCTCCCCCAAGCTTGTGGGAGACTCTCTTCTTCAATTTGCACAAAATTATATATTTCCCTTAAGGCAGCTTGTTTCTTATGAGCGGGGAAATATTTAGCAGAGAAGTAATAAATCATATCCTGGGGACTACGCACACAACCAGGAGCGAGAGAATTAAACCATATCTTAGCATCACCCTTTAATGAGAACGGAAATAACTTAAGGATATAGTAATAACGAATTTTTTCCTCATGAGTAAATAGGGTGGCTATATCATTCAATTTAGTAAGATGTGCCACAACAGTTTTAGATTCATAGCCATAAAAAGGATCAGATTCAACCAAAGTAATTAACTCAGGATCGATAGAGAAATCATAATCCTTATCAGAAATATAGATAGGTGAAGTAGCAAAAGCAGGGTCATATTTCATTCTAGCATTCAGCGACTTTTCTTTAAGCTTGGCTAACAGTTTCTTAAGATCATATCTATCTTTGCAAGCAGAAAGGTCTCTAGCAGTTTCTTCATCCATAACATAACCCTCAGGTACATCAGGCAATTCATATCTAGGGGGAGAATCTTCATCATCACTTTCATCAATATTATCAGTTTCAATAATTTCATTCTCTCTAACCCTAGCAAGTTGTTCATCAAGAAAATCATCTAATGGCACAGTATTATCAAGCAGAGAAGTAGTTTCATCATAAGCATCATGCATAGCAGAAGTGGCATCATCAATAACATGCGACATAATCAGAATCAATAGCAGGTGCAGGTGTAGGTGTCGCAAATTTACTCATAACAGAAGGTGAATCAAGTGCAGAGCTAGATGGCAATCCCTTACCTTCCCTCGTAGTTGAGGGGGAAATCTTGGTTCTTTCATCTTTCAAGTTCCTCATAGTGATCAACAGATATAAATCCCAAGTGACTCAAAGAATAGAGCTATGCTCCCTGGCAACGGTGCCAGAAAATAGTCTTGATAACCCACAAGTATAGGGGATCACAACAATTTTTGAGGGTAGAGTATTCAACCCAAATTTATTGATTCGACACAAGGGGAGCCAAAGAATGTTCTCAAGTATTAGCAGTTGAGTTGTCAATTCAACCACACCTGAAAGACTTAATATCTGCAGCAAAGTATTTAGTAGCAAAGTAGTATGGAAGTAACGGTAATGGTGGCAAAAGTAACAGTAGCAGTTTTGTAGCAATCGTAACAGTGGCAACAGAGAAGTAACTAGACAAAGAACAATATGTGAAAAGCTCGTAGGCAATGGATCAATGATGGATAATTACGTCGGATGCAATTCATCATGCAACAATTATAACATAGGGTGACACAGAACTAGCTCCAGTTCATCAATGTAATGTAGGCATGTATTCCGAATATAGTCATACATGCTTATGGAAAAGGACTTGCATGACATCTTTTGTCCTACCCTCCCGTGGCAGCGGGGTCCTATTGGAAACTAAGGAATATTAAGGCCTCCTTTTAACAGAGTACCGGACCAAAGCATTAGCACTTAGTGAATACATGAACTCCTCAAACTACGGTCATCACCGGGAGCGATCCTGATTATTATCACTTCAGGATTGCCGGATCATAACACATACTAGGTGACTATTGACTTGCAAGATAGGATCCAGAACTCACATATATTCATGAAAACATAATAGGTTCAGATCTGAAATCATGGCACTCGGGCCCTAGTGACAAGCATTAAGCATGGCAAAGTCATAACAACATTAATCTTAGAACATAATGGATACTAGGGATCAAACCCTAACAAAACTAACTCGATTATATGGTAAATCTCATCCAACCCATCACCGTCCAAGAAGCCTACAATGAGATTACTCACGCACGGCGGTGAGCATCATGAAATTGGTGATGGAGGATGGTTCATGATGATGATGGCGATGGATTCCCCTCTCCAGAGCCCCGAACAGACTCCAGACCAGCCCTCCTGAGGAAGATTAGGGCTTGGCGGCGGCTCTGTATCGTAAAACGCGATGAATCCTTCTCTCTGATTTTTTTCTCCCCGAAAGTGAATATATGGAGTTGGAGTTGAGGTCGGTGGAGTTCCAGGGGGGCCCACAAGGCAGGGGGCGCACCCTGGGGGGGCGCGTCTTGCACACTCGTGGACAGGGTGTGGGCCCCCTGACATTGATTATTTCACCAATATTTTTTATTAATTCTAAAACGTGTCTCCGTGGATTTTCAGGTCATTCCGGTAACTTTTATTTCTGCACAAAAATAACACCATGGCAGTTTTGCTGAAAACAACGTCAGTCCGGGTTAGTTCCATTCAAATCATGCAAGTTAGAGTCCAAAACAAGGGAAAAAGTGTTTGGAAAAGTAGATACGTTGGAGACGTATCATATATCTACTTAACGAAACATAAGTTTGAAACATTTGAAAAGTTCTAATAATTTCAGAGTGAAGTGAAAAATCATCGTAACAAGAAAATAAAGTTTCTACGATCTGATCGTGGAGGCGAATATTTGGGCTACGAGTTTGGTCTTCATTTGAAACAATGTGGAATAGTTTCGCAACTCACGCCACCTAGAACACCATAGTGTAATGGTGTGTCCGAACATCGTGACTGTATTTTATTGGATATGGTGCGATCTATGATGTCTCTTACTGATTTACCGCTATCATTTTGGGGTTATGCTTTAGAGACGTCCGCATTCACGTTAAATAGGACACCATCGAAATCCATTAAGACGACACCATATGAACTGTGGTTTGACAAGAAACCCAAGTTGCCGTTTCTTAAAGTTTGGGGCTGTGATGCTTATGTGAAAAAGCTTCAACCTGATAAGCTCGAACCCAAATCGGAGAAGTGCGTCTTCATAGGATACCCAAAGGAAACTATTGGGTACACCTTCTATCACAGATCCGAAGGCAAGATATTTGTTGCTAAGAATGGATCCTTTCTAGAGAAGGATTTCTCTCAAAAGAAGTGAGTGGGAGGAAAGTAGAACTTGATGAGGTAATTGTACCTTCTCCCAAATTGGAAAGTAGTTTATCTCTGAAATCAGTTCCAGTGATTCCTACACCAATTAGTGAGGAAGCTAATGATGATGATCATGAAACTTCAGATGAAGTTACTACCGAGCCTAGTAAGTCAACCAGAGTATGGTCCGCACCAGAGTGGTACGGTAATCCTATTCTGGAAGTCATGTTACTAGACCATGATGAATCGATGAACTATGAGGAAGCGATGATGAGCCCAGATTCTGCGGAATGGCTTGAGGCCATGAAATCTGAGATGGGATCCATGTATGAGAACAAAGTGTGGACTTTGGTGGACTTGCCCGATGATTGGCAAGCCATAGAAAATAAATGGATCTTCAAGAAGAAGACTGACGCTGATGGTAATGTTACTGTCTACAAAGCTCGACTTGTTGCGAAAGGTTTTCGACAAGTTCAAGGAGTTGACTACGATGAGGCCTTCTCACCTGTAGCGATGCTTAAGTCTGTCCGAATCATGTTAGCAATTGCCGTGTTTTATGATTATGAAATTTGGCAAATGGATGTCAAAACTGCATTCCTTAATGGATTTCTTAAAGAAGAGTTGTATATGATGCAGCCAGAAGGTTTTGTCGATCCAAAGGGTGCTAACAAAGTGTGCAAGCTCCAGCGATCCATTTATGGACTGGTGCAAGCCTCTCGGAGTTGGAATATACGCTTTGATAATGTGATCAAAGCATATGGTTTTATACATACTTTTGGAGAAGCCTGTATTTACAAGAAAGTGAGTGGGAGCTCTGTAGCATTTCTAATATTATATGTGGATGACATATTGTTGATTGGAAATAATACATAATTTCTGGATAGCATAAAAGGATACTTGAATAAGATTTTTTCAATGAAAGACCTCGGTGAAGTTGCTTACATATTGGGCATCAAGATCTATAGAGATACATCAAGACGCTTAATTGGACTTTCACAAAGCACATACCTTGATAAAGTTTTGAAGAAGTTCAAAATGGATCAGTCACAGAAAGGGTTCTTACCTGTGTTACAAGGGTGTGAAGTTGAGTCAAACTCAATGCCTGACCACTGCAGAAGATAGAGAGAAATTGAAAGTCATTCCCTATGCTTCAGCCATAGGTTCTACCATGTATGCAATGCTGTGTACCAGACCTGATGTGTGCCTTGCTATAAGTATAGTAGGGAGGTACCAAACTAATCCAGGAGTGGATCACTGGACAGCGGTCAAGAACATTCTGAAATACCTGAAAAGGACTAAGGATATGTTTCTCGTTTATGGAGGTGACAAAGAGCTTGTCATAAATGGTTATGTTGATGCAAGCTTTGACACTGATCCGGATGACTCTAAGTCGCAAACCGGATGCGTATTTATATTGAATGGTGGAGCTGTCAGTTGGTGCAGTTCCAAGCAGAGCGTCGTGGCGGGATCTACGTGTGAAGCGGAGTACATAGCTACTTCGGAAGCAGCAAATGTAGGAGTCTGGATGAAGGAGTTCATATCCGATCTAGGTGTAATACCTAGTGCATCGGGTCCAATGAAAATCTTTCGTGACAATACTGGAGCAATTGCCTTGGTAAAGGAATCCAGATTTCACAAGAGAACCAAACACATCAAGAGACGCTTCAATTCCATCCGCGATCAAGTCAAGGAGGGAGATATAGAGATTTGCAAGATACATACGGATCTGAATGTTGCAGACCGTTGACTAAGCCTCTTACATGAGCAAAACATGATCATCACCAAGACTCCATGGGTGTTAGAATCATTACTATGTAACCTAGATTATTGACTCTACTGCAAGTGGGAGACTGAAGGAAATATGCCCTTGAGGCAATAATAAAGTTGTTATTTATATTTCCTTATATCATGATAAATGTTTATTATTCATGCTAGAATTGTATTAACTGGAAACTTAGTACATGTGTGAATACATAGACAAAACATAGTGTCCCTAGTATGCCTCTACTTGACTAGCTCGTTAATCAAAGATGGTTATGTTTCCTAACCATAGACATGTGTTATCATTTGATGAACGGGATCACATCATTAGAGAATGATATGATGGACAAGAACCATCCGTTAGCTTAGCATTATGATCGTTACAGTTTTATTGCTACTCCTTTCTTCATGACTTATACATGTTCCTCTAACTATGAGATTATGCAACTCCCGAATACCGAAGGAACACCTTGTGTGCTATCAAACGTCACAACGTAACTGGGTGATTATAAAGATGCTCTACAAGTGTCTCCGAAGGTGTTTGTTGGGTTGGCATAGATCGAGATTAAGATTTGTCACTCCGTGTATCGGAGAGATATCTCTGGGCCCTCTCGGTAATGCTCATCAGTATAATCCACGAAAGCCATGTGACTAACGAGTTAGTTGCGGGATGAAGCATTACGGAATGAGTAAAGAGACTTGCCAGTAACGAGATTGAACTATGTATGAAGATACTGACGATCGAATCTCGGGCAAGTAACATACCAATGACAAAGGGAACAATGTATGTTGTTGTGCGGTTTGAACGATAAAGATCTTCGTAGAATATGTAGGAGCCAATATGAGCATCCAGGTTCCGCTATTGGTTATTGACCGGAGATGTGTCTCGGTCATGTCTACATAGTTCTCGAACCCGTAGGGTCCGCACCCTTAACATTCGATGACGATTTGTACTATGAGTTATGTGTTTTTGATGACCGAAGTTTGTTTGGAGTCCCGGATGAGATCACGGACATGACGAGGAGTCTCGAAATGGTCGTGAGGTAAGGATTGATACATTGGACGAAGGTATTCGGACACCGAAATGGTTTCAGGACATTTCGGATATTTATCAGGGAACCGAGGGGTTACCGGGACCCCCCGGGGAAGTTATGGGCCTTAATGGGCCATAAGGGAGTAGGAGAGGGCAGCCCGCAGGGTGGCCCCCCCCAAGGGAGTCCGAATTGGACAAGGGGGAGGGGGCGCGACCCCCTCTTCCCCTCTCCCTCTCCCTCTCCTTCCCTATTTCCCCTTCTTGAAATAGGAAAGGGAGACCAACTAGGATTAGGAATCCTAGTTGGACTCCCCCTTGGTGCGCCCCCTCTAGGCTGTCGGCCTCCTCCCTCTCCTCCTTTATATACATGGGCATGGGGCACCCCAAAGACACATCAATTGTTCTCTTTGTCGTGTGCGGTGCCCCCCTCCACAGTTTACTCCTCCGGTCATAGCGTCGTAGTGCTTAGGCGAAGCCTTGCACGAATCACATCATCAACACCGTTGCCATGTCATCATGCTGACGGAACTCTCCCTCGACCCTCTACTGGATCAAGAGTTTGAGGGACGTCATCGAGCTGAACGTGTGCTGAACACGGAGGTGTCGTACATTCGGTACTTGGATCGGTTGGATCGTGAAGACGTTCGACTACATCAACCACGTTAACTAACGCTTCCGCTTTCGGTCTACAAGGGTACGTGGACACACTCTCCCACTCTCATTGCTATGCATCTCCTAGATAGATCTTGCGTCATCATAGGAATTTTTTTGAAATTGCATGCTACGTTCCCCAACACTTTCCACTACTTATGCAGCACAATAACGGGAGTGGCCACCATTTTCCGCCGAGGTTAGCTTCATCTCTTGGCTTGTACTCCCCCCGTCGTTCCATAATGTAGTGCGTATAGATCCAGGCCTGGACACTTGTTAGTTTTTAATATTGACTTGTTGCTTGTAGGTACATATGCCCTTGGCAAGGATCCACACATCATCCCTTTTTGCGTATGGGGCAATGAAATATTCATGAACAAGCATCAAGTGAGGAAACTGATAAGGATTATTAGCAAAAAGATACGAATAGTGGCAAGAAAATTATTTGTTTATGCTCTATCCAACACAATAGTGAGTTGTAGGATGGTAAGTACAAACTTTGCATCTTCCTCTTTTTACTACCCATAATGAGTTGTTAGACAACAATGTCTAAATCTTTTTCGTTCGCAGTGGTTCCCAAAGCAGTTCACTCAAGATTACCTCGCAAAGTACATGATTAGTGGACATGCAATGAAGGTTAAAGTATTTCATCCAAACTACAATGAGCATCGAGAAGTTGTAGTGAAGATAGTGACGGATGGACGGGCAACCATCACAATGGGTTGGCCTAGAGTCGTGCGCGCATTACGCATGAAGGAGGGCATAATATGGGCATTCCGCTTCACCTTCTCCAGCAACCAGAATGACTTTCGCCTCTCTCTTTACAGTCTTTGGTACAACTGTGGTTCATCATTCTTTACTTGGTGCTTTTGTGGTTCTTCAGTATATGTACCTGTGCATTCATGGTTGAACCTATATTTGTAATAAATATGGTTGGATATGAAATAAGTGATTCCCTACTATCAAATTCAAAACATATGATTTTTAAATTAGGGATTACACTGCACACGGTTTGTGAAAGCGAAACGTCTGTGATAGACATGGAGATCAGACACGTTTCTAGGATCTGCTACATGTGCGATCAATCTCCACTGCACACACACGATCAACCAAGAAAAAACGTGTGCGATCAATCTCCACTGCACACACGACCAGGCAAGAAAAAAGTGTGTGATTAACAACAACATCGCACACAGTTCTTTCTTATTAAATGTTTGCGATAGTCACCTTATCACACACGCTTCGAAACTATGGAATGTTTGTGATGTTGTGCGCATCGCAAACGTTTGGTCATAGAAGAACGCGTGCGATAAGTACTTCTTGGATTAACCGTGTGGATGTACATACTAATGGAAACGTATTCCTTGGATGGACTATATGGAATGTACATACGAACAGAAATGTTTAGCAGGGACTGACTGTGTGGGATGTACTTACGATCGGAAACGATTTCGCCTGTATAATTGTATTTTTTAGCACTACCGTACGTAAAACCATACTTGAGCGCTCGCCTGTCACACACGACCTCATTTTGCCGAGTGTCTGCCAGGAGGGCATATCCCCGACGGTTTCTGTGTCATGTCGGGGACCCCCCTATCATTGTCACTCACTTGGCGACGGTTCTGACCGCCGTCGCGGAAAGGGGTTAAAACCTGTTTGTATAGCACCAATGCGTACCAGTGTATGTGAGTTGAGAGAAATCTCTTTGGACTCCGAATGATTACCTGTCATCAGAAGACGTTGTTCTTCGACGCTGAAGGAGATATATTTCGGGCCGACGGGAGTTAGCATTTCTTGCTCCGCAAGGAATGTTACTGTTGTGCTCAAATTCCGACTGTTGGAAATGTGCCATTGGCTGATCTTCATGTCCAATTTGGTCATTTCCCATCAGGGAAGGCTGCGGCTATAAATAGCCACCCCACTCTAACGTTGATCGTTGGCTGCTTCGTGTGAGATTACAAGAAGAATGTGTGAGCACTCTCTGTCCTGAGTGATTTTGAGTTTAAAATCCACCGAGAGAAAACCCTAGAGCCGAAAAAATAGATAGTGGTTTACTATCACTTGAACCCAGGTCCAGTAGCTTCGCCTGTTACTCTTAAGAGCTGCAAACTCCCTAGACGGTTAGGTCTCAAGTTCTTCGGAGACCAAGAGTCATTGTGGTTGTCGAAGAAGTCTGTACAAGTTCGGAGATCGTCTCAAGCATCTACCACGAGTGATCGACACTGATTGACGAATCAGTTGTCGAGGAGAATAGGGCGAAGAGAGTTCATCCTCTATGTTAAATCACAACCCCTCCAACTAGACATAGTCCTTTTGCAGAAGGGCAAACTGGTCTACCAAATTCCTTGTCGCCATCGAGCATCATTGGTTACCTCTGTCCCTCTTTTTACATTTGGACTTTGCTTTATGTTTAACTTCGGTCATGTGATTCTCTTTGATGCATGCTCTAGTTCTCACTCGCTAGTTCTTGATCGCTCACTGTACACCGTTTCTGTTCCTTCCGCTGTTGGGTTCTAAGAGAATTGAAGTTTCCGAAAGAAATTTTAAGGGGCAGTTTGGTTTGAGATAAAGTTTGCCTAAGGTTGCCACATCTAAGGTTATGCAAGTTCGACCAACTTAGGTGGATGTTTGGTTCAAGCCACATATTAAGCAAGCCCCACTAGGGTCCCACATTCCATACACTCAAAAAGTGTGGCAAGATTCCCTTAGGCTTGCCAACTTGTGGCTCTTATTTTAAAGAATTAACCTTAGGCAAGTTTGGCAACATTATATTGTATGGCAAAGTGTGTTATTATTAGGTCTAGAACCAAACTGCCCCTAAATCTCTCATTGACCCCCCACCCTCTGATAGATATACTTTGTTCCTACAATACTTGTAATCTGTAGCGGATCTGCTAGAGATGCTAAGACCTAAATAGGGTTCGGTTGGAAATGCCCTTTTTTTGAAAAGGAGGATAACCCCCGGCCTCTGAATCAGGACGATGCATGCAACCATATATTATTAATAGTGCAAAATCCAGCAGCTGAACACCATCGACATAGACATAAAGCGGAAAACAAACCCTGAGGCCGTATACCTCGCGATAGTACCTCCCCCAGATAGCCACTAATCCCTATGATACAAGACACAACATAAACGAAAAAGATATACAACTCCTAGACTACGCCTCCAAGAAGGGACCGCAGCATGTGCGCTGATGATGGCGAGTCCACCACAAGGTTGAACTCCGAATTCTCGTCCCCAAAGCCAAGGTTCAATCCACCACCTTCAGCATGGACACGACACAGGCACGCGACGACATAGCCTGATCAGAGATCTTGTGTTTCCACCGCAGTGCATAAACTCGTTGCTGAAGCCGTCTGTACCATCCGCCCTTATCCGTCTACCGACACCTCGACAGCCAGATACCTCTGGAGGAGACAACGAAAGACAAAGACGTCCCATACCGCCTTCCTCCCGCTACTGTCGCACCACCTTCGATCCGACAACAACAGGCTAAACATGACACCTCCGCCAGAGCCACCATGCATCACCTGTCGATAGCAGGCATGACTTGACATCTCCATATAAGACGCTCTGCGTAGCATCCGCCGGTAGCACATCCACCGGTAACTTCACCTGCCGGCGACAGGCACCACCCGACAACTCCGAAAGAGGCAAACGTGTCACCTGCCGAGCCGCATCGAACCCGATCTGTTGATGGAGGGGACGTCCCATACCGCCACCAGCCTTAGAAGGCCATCACCACCTCGAGATCCAGACTCCGAATCGCCCACACGATCCAGTGTACGTCGCCTTTGATGAAGAGGGGCCGCCGCCCCGATTTCGGGCGCTACATGGAGCACCCAACATCGCGCCAGCCATTGTCGTCGCCCATACAACAGCAACCGCCGCCACGATCCCGCATCAAGCACCGTCGACGCCGGAGGAAGCTCCGGCCGCCACGCGTGTCCTGCGACATCCCCGACTGCAGGATCCCAAGATTCGCCGCCACCGGCACCGCCACAAGGACCCACCATATGGCCCGTCATCCCCGGCAGAGGGACGCCGCCACCGCCATGTTCGGATCCGGGCCGGAGTCGTCGCCGCCTCCGCCAAGACCGGATCCGGGCCGGACGCCTCCGCCGGCACTGGCCACGCCCAACCCCACCTCCATCCTCTGGCCATCTCACCCCGCACCGCCACAAAACGCCTCCAGCAGGAGCCACCGCGCCGCCATGGATCGAAGAAGAGGCCGCACCTCCGCGGATCTGGCGCCCTTGCCACCTTACAGCCCGGGAAGGAGGAGCAACCCTCTGCTGTTGTCGTCGAACGCACGGGCTCTGCCCAGCGCTGTCCCCCGGCGGCGGCGGAGGGGAAGGAGAGATGGGATTGCGTCGGCTAGGGTGCTAGGGTTGGCCCCCTCGATCGCCCTACAGTTGGAAATGCCCTAGCTAGCAGTTTCAGACGTTGAAAAAAAGTAGTGCGCTATATCACTGCTAATAGCGTGTAGAGAATTGCCTTGCTAAATTGGTCAATGTACAATATCTCGCTAATAGCATATTTTCAGGGCGGCGCTATTTTTGCATAACGCACTATTTTTTTTCCTCGGTTCCGAAAAGGGAAAAAAATGTTAAGCTGGCGACGTCACAACGGAGTAAACCACGCAAAGGGAAGAGTCCAAAACCCAAATCCAGAGGAGCACGTCGCCCTCCTCAGACGCTCGCCGTTGCCTTCACTCCAGTTGAAGTCGTCTCTGCCGTCCTCGTGGTCGGCGCCCGTGCCATCCGAAGCCAGGACTAACTCTAGCCCTAGCGCACACGCGGGAGGAAACAGGAAAGGGGAGCGGAGATGTCGTCGTGGCTGCGCAGTGCGGTGAGCCGGGCGGTGGAGGCCGGCGGCCGCAGCGGCGTTGCCCGTGCCGTCAAGGGATACGCGGACGCCGTCGCGCACCACGCGGGGCAGGCCGTCTCCGACATCCTCCTCGATCGGGGGGTAAGCTCACGGACCTTCCTCGTCCTCCCCCTTCGCCCTCTTCCCTCCCCTCTCCGCCGGCATCCTGTTCGATCTCAACGAATCCAAATTCAGCTTCTTCTGACGACGTGAAGCAAGGGTGGGGATTGCTTGAGGGGTTGTTAATTCGTTACCTCTGCGCGCCAATGTGATGAACTCAGTACACTAGGAATCCAAGCTTTAATTTGTGCCATTGGGCTACCGTCGTTAGTGCCCTAGCTTGTGTTCACCTCGAATTGGGGGCTCAGCAGAGCTATGTGACGAGTACGCGAAACCTGTTGTTTTGTGGGCAAGTCTCGCTGCTGAAGTATCCTTTTTAATGTATTACACAAGGAATATTCATGATTCCTGTGTGTCATTTTCCATACAGAGCGAGTCCAAGGCTTTGCTATTCAAATGTGTTGTCCGTGAAACATCGTCTGACTTAGAGTTACTTTCTTAGGAAATTAGATAAAAGGGGCAAATTAAGAGTATGATTCTTACTCCAGTTTTGTATGTGAAGCATAGTGGTCACAGGTCAGGTTGCAAGCCGAACTCCAACCTGGATACGTTTATATGTTATATTTATATGAGATGATCTTATGTTTAAGCTGCTGTATTGTTCATCTATTCTGTCACACAATAATTGCACATGAAGGAGAAACAAGTAGAGTGAAGACTTTTTGATCTGGTGTAGTATACTGTTGCTGTATGTTCATTCGCCTAGTTTTTTTAAAAGATGTTTGTTATTGTGGTTCGCAGGGCACACAGAGCTTCAAAAGTTTCAAGAAAACAGTAATGCGGTTGGAAGAGGCAGCGGTTTCATGCCGTGGGGGTGAAAGAATTGAATTATTAAGACGTTGGCTGGGAGCATTACAAGACATTGAGGCTGCTCTTGCTAGTTCAGATACAAAGGATCCTGATGTTCATGATTCTGCTGGTGAATTGGATCCTTTAAAACCGCCATTGGTGAGTCTGCGCGTTTCATGTTCATCTTTCTTGTGTATTTGTTTGTTTCACCTAGTTATTTTGAGGTTGGATTTTGTCATCTTTTTTTCTTCTTCTGCACGTATCTTAGTTATATTTTTGACTCCCCTGAGTTTACATATTTCTGTAAACTGAACCTGTTTGGAGCAGACTTTGTTTGTTGATCCTGATATTGAAGGAGCACCTATGAACTTCCGTGATGTGTTCCTGTACAGCCAGGCACTTGAAGATATTACACAGTCCATGGTGAGTTGGCCCAACCTTGCTGCCCTGGTCTCTTGTGTATTAATTATTATCTATTTTAACGATTTCTTTCTTTTCTGAATTGTAGACTGCTATTATTAGTTCTTACTTAGTTTGACGCTGGACAATACTAACCTTTTCTGTAAACAGATTCTTGAAGCTCCATCTGAGGAAGAAGTTTCACTTCTTCTGGAAATTTATGGGTGAGTTGCTTCTAAAATAACTTGCTAATATGTTTCTTCAATGCAATTAAACTTTTCTCAGCCTGCAGAGTTAATTTATCAACATTCTTAAGTGAATCCTCATAAAATGTTACAACACTATTACTGTCCTCCACTCACTTTGAGCTTTGCTATTCTTTGAAATTTTATGACAAAGAACGAAATGGGAGCTTCACATATGCATCCTGTTAGCAACTCCCTACTTCTAATAAACAGCATTTCTGTTGCCTCGTACCATTCCTATGTTGTAGAGTGACAGTTCTGACCTCTTTTCTGGGTCAACTCGTAATGAACTAATGACTGGATTTTTTTATCTCGTCTTCTATTCCAAGTCTGCAATTTGGAGCATCTACAGCCGGATACAGCAAATCCAACCCCTCAAACGCCCACGGATGCGCCCAGTCACGCCTCAAATAATCGATTCCACAACCGGGTACCTCAAATCCATACTATTACATGCAACGTAAACCTAATCTTAAGCGGAGCTCGTCCGGCTCCGCCGTGCCCATGTCCGGCGGCTGGCTGCGCCCCTCAGAGTGTTGTTCCGGTCGCCGGCGAGGTAGAGTAGGACATGGGACACGGACTGGCTCACGGAACTCAAGGCGCTGCCGTCTCCCATGCCCTACTCTTCCTCGTCGGAGCCCGGAACCTTGACGCCGCCGGTAGACGTGAGATCGATGATGGATCCGCCCTGGGAGGAGCCGGCGGCATCCACCACGATGCGGTTGCAGCGCCTGGACTGGTGCACCATACGGGGCGCTGGAGAATGTGACCCCGCCTTGCCAACATCCACCGCCATGAGGGTTGCTGCCGTCTCCCGCGCCTGCTGCCTCGCATGGCGGACATGCCTCGCCATGTTTGCGTCGTACGACACCCATGCGTTCACCTCCTGCTTGGCGCGCTAATGAAGGGGTTGCGCGCCCGCCACCGCGTTTGGACGCCAGACGGACCGCACCGACTTCGGTGAGGCAGCCGCGACACACCTCGTGGCGAATCCATGTGCCATTTGGGCGGATGCAATGGATTCCCGACGGAAGGACTCCGAGCGCTGCCGTCGGGCGGCCTCCTCCCGGGAGCGTTGGGGCGCAAGCCGGACGGTCATCTCCTCCTCGGGGCCACGTGGGATGAGCTCGGGGTCGACGGATCTGGAGGTGTAGGACTCGGATCCGCTGCCCGCCATGCCGGAGAAGGCCGGAGATCGCCGGACGGGAGCTTGGGTGGCGTAGGGGAGTGGCTAGGGTTTGGTACGGGAGCGGATGGGGATGAATATATGTGGGGTAGGGTGGGCCAGCGTGGGCCGGGTCCGACGTGGCGGACGCGCCCGGGCCTCCCCATATCCGCCCCATATTTGGGCTGGATATGACGCCCCATATTTGGGCTGGATATGAGGGGTGTCGGTCAGCCCGGGCGTTTGAGGCCGGTTTGAGGCGCCCGTCTGGGTCGTTTTTTTTGACCGGTCAGTGACTGGTCCGTCCACCCGGGCGTACGAGGGAGGTTTGAGGCGCCCGGCTGTAGATGCTAATGTTGGCTTTGCCTTCTGTCCTAGAGAAGCTAATGAGGTAGCAAATAGTTTAGCTAAGCATTCTTATTGTACTAGATCTTCCTACTCTTGGGATACTATCCCTGACTTTATTCTCTCCGACATTGTAAACGATATAGCCACCATTTGAGGAAAAAAGTCTCTTATTTTCAAAAAAAGGTTTGAGGCGCCCGGCTGTAGATGCTCTTACCATCCAATATAACATTACATGTTCCTTACATTAGGTGCTTTGCTTTCCGCTTGCACTTGAACACTCTTAACTGTTATTTAGTAAAGGTATTCAAAATTTAGTTTTTCTGAGCATTCTGTACAATCTGAGCTACTTGACAGTTCACACATATCTCTTACCCGTGAATGTTTTCTAGTTTACTAAATGCCCCTTTTCTTGCAACTAATGTTGGGTTTCACAGCCTGTGTCTCACTGGTGGGAAAGAAGTCAATAAGGCAATCATGAACAATGTACAAGACTTGGCCAAGGCTTTCTCGAATTACAAAGACGAAGTCCTGGTAACTTCCCAATTGCCTTTAATTACATATATTCTATAAAAGTCACATTGATGTTTAGGAACGGTATTTAGTATTCTGCTACTTGTGTAGTTTTTGTACATTACCATGAGTGTGTCCTAGGGAGAACTTTAGTATCATTTGTTACACCAAGTAGACCCTTCTGAACTGGGCCATTTGGATCTATCGCCATCTGTTACCTTTATACTCCTGAAGTGGCTGAAATTTTTACTGGCAGTGTGTTCTTCTTCAAAACCGCTGTCTAATTTTATTTCAAGAACTAACCGAGTTGGAGACGTTCCTTTCTGTCGCACCATACATGGCTACAGGCATCTCTCTAATATATTCTGGTGGATATTTGAAATTAAATGTGTTCTTCATGAAGACATTTTGGCGAAACTGTAGTGGCCATGCTAAATCCTTTTGGTTGGGTTTCACACTCTGACTGTGTTTACCCCTTGCAATTGGGGAATTGCTTATGCGGTGTCTCTTTACCTAGGCAATACTGCAGAAACCTAAGAAACTACTCCCTCCGTCCCATAACATAAGATGTTATTACAACTGATATACTATTGGTTGTAATAACATCTTATATTATGAGATGGAGGGAGTATTTCATAAGCAAAAACAGATAGCCTTTTGCTAGCAGTTCTTATTTTTGGAAAATATTTTCCAAGGTGTGTATTCTCATATAATTGCGAGGTGAAAAACTAACTGTGATCCACACATTATTAAGCTCTGTAAATAGGAAAATATGCCCAATTCCAGTAATTCATTATATATGTGTGAACAGGTGAAGCGTGAAGAGCTACTTGAATACACGCGGAATGTCATTTCAGGACTTAAGAGAAATGCTGATATTATGAGGTGAACTGCTCATTTACTTAATCTTCTAACTAGCTATCTTGTATTTTGAGTATGTTTTATCTCCAGATGTGTTTTCACTTGTCAGACATTCTAGTTTGTAGTATATTTTTATGCAGAACAACAAAAAAAGTCAAATGGTGTTTGCTTTTTTCTTTGTTTTCTGAAGTAACGACACCTGCAGTAGAAACCAAACTCATGTGATGCCTCTACCGAATCTTCAAGATGTCAAATATTGTGTATCATACTTTTAGATACGTGGTGCTTTTATTTATGATCTCTTGCTATATTAGCTTCTTAGTTTGCACCTTGTATTTAATTTCAGGATAGATGCTGAAACCCTTGAATTGTGGAGAAAATTAGATGGGAAGGAGAAATCACGGTCCCAATCAACTGAAGGTCAAGATAAAGCATCCGAGAAGATTGCTGTTGCCAATATCGAGGTGTTACATAATCATATATATTATTACTTTGTGCTTGCTTCCCTTTCTATTTGTCATGGTTTGTTAGCTAGTGTCTAGACTTATAGCTAGATGTACTAAAGGGCTTTTGCATTGATGATTTCCTATCTGGCTTGGGAATTTATTTTGTATCAGTTGCACTGATGGCTTTGTAATCGATTAATTCGAATTGCAAATATTTCATTTCACAGAAGTTTCAAAACGTTTTTTGCCTTGATAAATATATGGCCCTGTGCTTATCTCCATGTTCAAAAATATATTTCATTCTGGGGCATGGGCATGGTCTCCCATATGTAAGTTTGGCCATCATATTAAATAACTTTTATGGTTACATGTTTGCATAAAAATTATACAAAGGTAGTACTTAATGAAGTACATTTCATAACAAATTTATTGTATAAAAGAGCAGCCCGGTGCACGTAGCTCCCGCTTGCACAGGGTCCAGGGAAGGGTCCGACCACTTTGGGTCTTCTGTATGCAGTCTTTCCCTACATTTCTGCAAGAGGCTGTTTCCGTACATAACAAATTTATTGTATCATCCTGCAAAAAATGCCATCATCTCACACCATCAGTCTAAATAGCAATTTACGGTCGAAGTTAGGAAAGTTTGACTTCACTCATTCTAAAGATCAATTTCATAAAGGAGGGGCTATGTTTTTGTCTGATTAGATATACATTCTTATGCATATGACAAATGTCCTGCATAATTCCGGTCATTTGTCTTTTCCCTCCTTAATGTACATGTGCACTGAATCTATTTACTATTGACCAATATATTTTCCATTTTTTGTCAATCCATTTTATCTTGTTCTGGTGATATTTCTTGTTAAGGCTTGCGAAGATGGTAACTGTGTTTTTTGTTTTTCTCCAGGCCTTAAAAGAAGCACTTACTGAAGTCCGCTTTTGCTCTAGAGTGGAAGAACTTCTACTGAAGAAGAAGTCGATTGCTCCTGGAGATTCCATGGAGATTCATTCTCAGAAGGTATTATTAGGTTGTATGTTTAAAACTTTTTTGATATTGTCAGTCCACATCTAATAGAATTCCTTCAAATGCAAATAAATATTGATGTGAAACAGTACGTCACTTCCCTACACTTAAGCTATTTTCTGGTAAAGTAATTTAAGTTTCCGAACACAAAACTGTAAATTCAATACCTTAAGGAAGGAAGTTTTAGCTTATTGAGTTATGACGCCTTACATTCCTTAAATTGTTATTGCGATAGTCCCTACTTTTAATGAGATAGTCGATAGACTTACATAAGAATGATAAAATAGTTCTACCACGATAAAGTTTGGCAAGTAAGATTTGTGTCGCTCAAAACTGTGTGTTATTTACCTTTTGGTGACTAGTGATAACCATGTAAGCTTTTCAGCTTTAACTTCAAGTAGCTTTTTCAGTAGCTTCATAATGAATTCTGCAACCTGCAGATCGATAAGTTAAAGGTCCTGTCATAAAACTCTTACCATCTTTACAAAACCTTGCAGGTTGATAAGTTAAAGGTCCTGTCAGATTCCCTTTCTACTTCATCCTCCAAAGCAGAGCAGCGTATTATGGACCACAGGTTTTATTTCTGAGAATATTTTTTGCTTTATAGTTTCATGAAAAAATATATTTTATTTTATGGAAGACATTTGCCATGATAGTCATTCTCATTTGTATAGTAATAATACAGATTTATGCTTCTTCATGGATATGTTCCTGTTCTGTTTTTGTTGGAATTTTTTTGTCTAGTATCATATCTTAATTTTGTTCTTATACCAGGCGTCAGAAAGAAGATGCTCTGAACTTTCGTGTGAAAAAGGAGAATGAGGTGAATGCGGCTGAGAAGGTAAGTTTGCTAGATTGTATGCATTCATGCAAATCGGTGTAATTTGGAGACTTCAATTTCACGAATTAATAGAAATGTGTGCCCATTTTGAAACTTGAAATCACTCATTTGGTTCAGTAGGGAACTCCCCACATCTAGTGATCTGGATGTTTGTTTTCCTCTGTAACCCCTACAGAATTCCTGTGACCCAAATAGGATAAATACAGTCAGCTTATTTTGTCAGTTGTCAACTGCTAAATAGTATCTGTAGTTAGGAAACTTAGGATACATATCTGTGTCTGTACACCTATATTTGAAGCTTCCTATTTCCTAAAGCTTGCATATTATGGAGTCGGTCATGCTTGTTTAGTATGGGCCCCTCAGAACACAAATCTCTGACTGTTTTTATGTTAATGTTTCGTTGCACATATTCTAATGTCTGCATTGATATGCAAATATGCTACTCCCTCTGTTCACAAATGTAAGACGTTTTTTCAGTTTAAATTAAACTGCAAAAACATCTTACATTTGTGAACAGAGGGACTACAAAAAAATATGCATATGGAAGTGCTCCTTTATGTCTTCCCCCCTGCTTACCGTGTCATCTTTGATGTTATTTTATTTTTATGTCCGGATAAAGGGATTGCTTGCTGAGATTACTGAATTGGAGAAGCAAAGAGATGATCTTGAGGTTCAGTTGAAAAAGGTACCTTTTCCGCTCCTAGGAGATATATTTTGATGGGGCCTTGCAGATTTTAATTGCATGCACCCCTATCGGCCTAATCCGAGTTCAGATCTTGTACATATATTTGTGGTATAACCCCACAAGTTGCTTGAAATTCGATGGAGTAACTTCTCTGTTGATCTTATTATAATTGTTCATTGGTAAGCTTAAACTGTCAATGCAGTAATGAGGCCCGAGACAAGATTATCTTCCAGTATGCAAAGAGTGCAAGATGCAATGGAGTAAGGCTATGGGTATCTGACTGAGTGACTGGTGACACAAAATAGTTGATAATTTGGCCTAAAACAATGAGTCATGTATTTGCTTGTCGTCTGACCAACTGATCCGAAAAAAGAGACATAAAAAACTGCTACATGTAGAGATATATCCATAAGATGATAAATTGAAATAGGAAATCCAATTAGTATCCACCATTATGCACCTACCCCTCGTTTAAATCAAAGCATTAATAATCTACTAATATCATTCTGTTACACTTGCTTGAGAAGTTTATGTGTTGTTTCTATAACATATTAACATGTGCTGTGAAATTTTAGACTTCAGCAGCCCCACACCATCTTCAGAATATTCTTTGAGTTATGTTTGTGAAGATATTTCTCATTGGCAGGTCAATATATCAATTAATGCTGCTGCTGTGCGGCTCAAGACAACCAGGGAAGAGAGAGACCAATTTGATGAAGCGAACAACCAGATCATATTTAGTTTAAAAACGAAGGTGCTGATACTTTCCTGTTTTGTAGCAGATTCAGCTTTACTGAACTGCATTCAACATTCTTTTTGTCATACTGCTTATCTTCTCTTTAGCTTCGTTTTAGCATATTTTGTACTCAAGATGGTGCTTAACTTGTTTCCTATCCGCACCAACTCAGGAGGATGACCTCTCGAAATCCATTGCCACGTGTAATGTGGAAGCAAATGTGGTAAAGACCTGGATCAATTTCCTCGAGGATACCTGGCAGCTACAGTCCTCATATAATGAACAGAAGGAAAAGAAAACAAGGTATGTAGCACTTGTTGCTGTACCCTGATTGCTTCTTTTATATGATGCTTCTCCTTCTCATGTGGAAGTTCTAGTTAGAAAATGTTCTTCTATGTAATCTATTGTGCATGAATGTCGTAATATGCTATGGCCTTTACAGTGATGAATTGGAGAGATGTGTGAGAGATTTTCTGAAGTTGACCAAACATCATCTTTCAGCCTTCAAGGTAAGTCTTTTTGTCTACCATATCATTCATGCTCCTGGATATGTGTCTCCATGTTGTTTATGTCATCTGCAAATTTTGTATTCATCAGGAAGTCCTAAGCCCATCTATTGAAAGTATCCAAACATATGTGGATAATTTGGCGGCCTTGAACTCAAGGTACTTCAATCACTTTATTCTCTATTTCTGGTACATGTACTTGAGGTGCCAATTGACTTCATATTTATGGTTGGACTTCTCTTGTAGGGAGGAGACAAAAGAGCATGAAGATGATGAAGCATCAGAGAAGACAAACCCACGTAAATCCCTTGAGGAGGAATATTTGGAAACTGAAAAGAAGGTTCGACTCAGCAACTTAGCTTGGTTTTACACACACAAACGCACACAAAAGAAAAACTCGAACTGGTAGGAGAGCTGCTCTTCATTATATTACGAGAATATTACAAAACAGAACAGACCCAGAAAGGGTCCCAACACTCACACATAACACCCACTGAACACACTTACCACCCAAAATATATAAAAAAAACACCAGACAGGATTACAGGCGTGCGAGGACAAATCAAACAAACGACCACCAGACCAAACAAAGATCACAACCAAAGAGACTCCAACCAAGGCACCAGCAGAACACCAAAGAGTGGATTCCTCTCATATCTCTTGGGCAAGCTGACTGACGCTAGGATTCCTACCCTTGAAAATACAACCATTATGGTCTTTCCAAAGGAACCAGGCAACTAGCATATGACCAAGGAGTGGAATCCCTTTCGCCAATGAGAATCAACTAATAGCGTCGCCTTAAAGGGCAGCCCGGTGCATGTAGCTCCCGCTTGCGCAGGGTCCGGGGAAGGGTCCGACCACTTTGGGTCTATAGTACGCAGCCTTTCCCTACATTTCTGTAAGAGGCTGTTTCCAGGACTTGAACCCGTGACCTCTTGGTCACAAGGCAGCAGCTTTAATAGCGTCGCCTTAAACCACAAATTTTGGAAGGAAAAATGATTTTGGCCAACACATGCCACCTGGGCCAAGCCAATTAACTGTAGGGTGTCCACCCAAACTTGTGCAGCGAAGACACAGTCGACCAGCAAATGAGTAATGGTCTCATCCACCTGATCAGAGCGGGCATCTTGTGGGTTGAGGCAGACCTTGGTGTTCAAGACAATCAGAAGTCCAGCATCGGTGAAGGCAAGCTAACCAAATGGAATATTTTGCTTTGGGTGGGATGCCCAATATTTCCTAAGTCTTTGCCAAGGTTTAAACGTAGTGCTGCCTTCAGATTTCCTAAGCCGGCCTGGAGGAGAAGGTGCCTGATGCGAAGGCTGACCATATGGGTTTGTCTTCCACATCGTCTTGTAATTCCACTCCTTCAAAATCTGAATGAAATCCTCCAGAGCTTGGACTGTAACAGTCCATCTGATATCTCTAATCCAAGTATTATCCAACAAAGCCTCTCTGACAGTCCTTTTTTTTTTTGAAATCATTGACAGTCCTCTTCTTAGTAATACGTTTGGAAATCAAACAAAAATATTAGGTGCAAGATTCTTCAAAGACCGACCCAATAACCACCTGTCAGTCCAAATTTAGTATTTTTCCGTTACCGAGTCAGTCTTGACCGAGCTAGAGAACATTGCTGCTGCGTAACTAGGTACTGATGTGTCAAAAACAGCCCAAGACCGGTCAGGTTCAGTCTTCTGGATCTAAAAACATTTCATTCTTAGAGCCCAGCTGAGAATTCCTAAATTGTGTATGCCCAGGCCACACAACTCCTTAGGTCTGTACTCGCAAAAAATAAATAAAAATCCTTAGGTCTGCACACCTTAACTCACAGTGTCCGTCATTAAATTATCATGCCCCTTCCACCAAAAAGCCCGCCTTCTCTCGTCGATTGCCTTGATCAACCAGCGAGGAACATCCATAGCCAGCAACAAATATATTGGGATGAATGTGGGAACGGCCTTAACAAGCACCGCTCTACCAGCAGGGTGAATGAGAGCAGCTTTCCGGTGGAAGCCGATCGGTGGCCTTGTCTACCCAGGGTAGAAGGGCCGCCTTGGTTAGCTTCTTGACAGAGAGAGGAAGACCAAGATGTGTGCAAGGAAAATTTACAATAGAACAAGGCAATATCTGTTGGAGCACAGTGATAATTTGCAAAATTCAAATCCTGTTTTGCTTTTACCAGTTGATTTCTTGCGTGTTCTTTTGCATATATCTTACACAATATTGTTGAAAATGGTTGAAGCAGGCTCCTAAGTGATACTGTCATTTGCCAGCAAAGTATTCGATATTTTATTTTGTTTTACTGTAACTGGCTGATGACAGTGAACAAATATTTCCAGATTATCATTGCTTTCAGCATCGCAGACCACATAAAGAAGTTGTTCTATTCAGAGCATGGGGCTAACTCCAGGTATTGCCGGCTATTCTCACCTTGATGAATATTTTTCTAATCTGCATCCACCCTTTGGAATGGGAAGACTGAACTTCAAGTATTTGTTCAGGAGAGATGACCCAGAGGTGAAGAGCCTAATTGACGAGATCGAGAAACTGAGGGAAGCATTTGAATCTATAGAAAGGCCAACACTAAGCATCGAAGACCACAAATCAAAGCCACTGCCTGAGGAAAGATCTGAGTTGAGCCCTTCGCCTATCCAAGCACCTGTTACCCCCAAAGCCGCACACGTCGACTCCCCAAAATCTCCCATGAAGCCTGAGCAGCAGCATCAGCTGGATCCTGATTCTGAATTTGCAAACCTGGGAGCAGACTTTGGGAAGGACGGCAAAGATTACTCAGCCGAGGAGATCAGCGGGTGGGAGTTTGACGAGCTCGAAGAGGAGAGCTGAATGCTGACACAGCGTCCGAACCCGGCAACCAAAAACTACTTAGATTCGGTTTCCCGCACTGACATGCATCTCCAGTTCCGAAGCGCCAGGGAAATGTGCACCGTTGGATGTATATAGGTGTCGTTCGATTGCACTGTCGCTGCCCGTGGACAATTGACCTGTAACCTTGGCAAGGCAGTTGCTATTTGTTTGTTCTTGCCAATGACCATGTTGCGTATTACATGTGTACTGATCAGTACTGAACAGCACTGTTGTAAAACTTGCAAGTTTGGACTTTCTTTAAATATATACACATACATTGGGATTCAGATATATTAGTAAACAATTGCAGTTCTTTCTTTGTTGCCGAACTCATCCACCCCCTTGGATGGTGTTCAGATTGATGGCATATTATCGTACAAAGCCTGATGCTGTACCTAGCTGGCAAGTTGAAACAGATAGCGACACTACCCATCCCATTATGATGTTATCTAAACTATCTCGTCTGCATGCAATTCTTGCAACACGGCCTGAAAGCTACCCGGGTTGGTGTGCTAATGCTACCGCCGCGGCCGGCCAGCCCGCCCGCCCAAACAAAGCTCTGCTGCCCGTGCATTCCCACCTCCTACGCCGCGACGCCCCGGGAGAAATATACGAGAATGGAAAGCGCTGTCCAGCACATGGCACCGGCCTTAGCTAGTGACCGAAGGCGTCGATGCGGTCGCGAGGACGATCGGTCCCGCGCCGCATGCTGACGTGCTCGACAGAATGCTCATGGGCGATGGTGTGCCGCGGACGTGGTGAGCCGTGCGCTTGGCGCTCGACGAAATGGCATGTCAGGGCGAGGCGAGGACTTTTTTACTGTTTTGACCCGGTCGCTTAAGTTTAGCACGATTTAACCCTACATCAAAAATATTTTCAGATCTGGCCCATTTCAAAACACCATAAACTACGGCGTTTTGGTTACACGGGAGACGCCACACTCTATAGCGTTTGACTCTGGTCCACACACCAGCTGACGCCGACGTGGCAAAGCGAGACGCCAACGGTGGTGGCGTTTGCCCAAAACGCCACTGCTCTTGGTGTTTGGCCTAGCCCAGCCTATAGCACAAATAACAACTAAACAAATGATCACTAGGCATGAGATGTGCTTGCTAGCGTGCAACTGTGTACTACTCCCTCTTTTCCTAAATATTTATCCTTTTAGAGATTCAAATGGACTATCACATACGGATGTATATAAACATATTTTAGAATATAGATTCATTCATTTTGCTTCGTATGTAGTCACTTATTGAAATCTCTAGAAAGACAAATGTTTAGGAACGGAGGGAGTAGAATCAAAGGTTTTGAGTGTTGGAAGAAGCGTTTTAATTATATGTTTTTTTACTTGTGAACTGACTCATTATTTAATGTAACTAGTAGTATTTTTTACTTGTGAACTGACTCATTATTTAATGTAATTAGTAGTAATGTTCGGTTCTAGCTAATTCCATATTGTTAGTCAGCAGATTTTTTAATTTTATTTTAACCTGTGAGCTAACTGATTATTCATCATAATTAGTAGCAATATTTGGACTCTAACTAATTTAGTATTGTTAGTTGACTCGTAATTAACCAGACAATATTACATAAGTTCAATTAAAATAAAAAAACAACAATGAAACTACGCGAGGTACCGAACGGTGAGCTCATATACATGGCGGCCCTGGCCGGTGGCACCTCCGTTGTCTTCTGATCCGCTGTCGTTGTCGGTGGCGCCATCGTATGAGCCGCGAAAGGGCACGACGACTCTGACTGGCTGCCGCCTGGAGGTCGCGATGATTGGCTTCCTCCGCTGCTTGGACTAGTCCTCGGCCCAGGCCAATGCGAAGTAGAGGTCTGCCCAAACGCACTATAGGGTGACAGTCGACATCGCGAACGCGGCCATGAGGACACTGTCACAGTGCTCTGCTGCAACGTGTCGGCGCCTCCGCGGCTGAGGTAATAGAGGAGGCACCTGCAGTGTCCACGGTCGCCAGGGAGGGCTCCTTCTTATTCATGGCGACTGGGCATGGATTGCGGTGCCCTCGCCTTGTCGCACTAGAGGTAGCTCAGTGGTGACGCTGGCCGGAGGAGGTCCCGATTTGGTGCAGGTTTGCAGAAATGAACCCGACAATGATGACAACGGCAACGGACCGGACAATGACGGAGGTTCCGCCAGCCATGCGTACTAGCTCATCGTCCGGTCCACGCGTAGTTTTGTTTATTTTAATTAAACTTATGATATAATGTCTGGTTAATTGCAGGCCAACTAACAATGCTGAATTAGGAGGGGACAAACATTGCTACTAATTATAGTGAATAATCAGTCAGCTCACATGTCAAAACAAAAACAAAAATAAAAAAAACATGGATGAACAATATGGAAATAGTTAGAGCCAAACATTATCACTACTAATTACACTAAATAATCAATCAGTTCACAATTTAGAATAAAAATATAATTAAAATGCTTGTCACATTACTCAAAACCTTTGATTCTAGTATGCAGTTCCACGCGCTAGCAAACATATCTCAAGTCCATTTGATCATTTGTTTAGTTGCTAATTATGGGGTTGGGCCAAACGGAAGAGAGTGACGTCTTGGGCAAACGCCAGCTCCTATGGCGTCTAGCTTTGCCACATCAGCGTCAGCTATTGTGTATGGGCCAGAGTCAAACGCCATAGGCAATGGCGTCTTCCGTGTAACCAAAACACCGTAGTCGACGGTGTTTTGAAATGGGTCAGATTCTAAAATATTTTTAATATAAGGTTAAATTGTGCTAAATTTAAGCAAGCGGGTCAAAACAGTGAAAATGTCCGCGAGGCGAGCCGCGGCACGGTCACGTCGCTGCCGAGTTGCAGCAGGTTCGGCGTTCGGCAGGTCTGTTCACTCTCCGTGTGCAATTCTGAGTACAAGTACAATAGTCGTGTTGTGCGTTTCAAGGCGTACACATCCTCGATAGGTTCGGCTCCTCTGCAGTTCCCTTCAGATTTCAGGACTTGCTTGTCGTCAGCCTACCATCATAACTTCCCACGGAAGCAGGGTAAAGAAGAGGAGGGAGCACAGTCAGCGTTGACACTAGTTTCTTCTTACCTCTGAGAACGACAGCCTAGCCGAACCGATGGTAACAAAGCTGATGTGCAGATCTAGCATCTCTCTGTCTCTCTTTTGTTTTTGTTTTTGAGATCAGATCTAGCATCTCTTGATCGAACTGAAATGTTTGTTTGCATCATATGGTTAGCTACCCAGGTTTTATAAACCGGCACTAGTAGCTACTCCATTGCAATTGGTCTACTTACCATTGTGGACTTTTGTCTAGAAATTTGATCCCAATGCTACCAACTAATTTGGCTTGTCGGAATGGATTGGGGTGGGGGTTGGAACTGACCTGTCAGGCCAGTATTATTTATGAAATGTCACAAGATGCATGTTCGTCAGCTTGACGATTTTTCTTCAGTTTTAGTCGGCTGCTGCATGTCCTTTTTTTTATCAAAGAAGGGCCTTGCCCCTTCCGATTTTCATTACTGAAAACCACCGAGTTCTACAGGCGAGATAAAAACGAAAAAAAAGAGAAAGAACAGAAAAGAACACAGCTGCCAACACCACCAGGAATCCCTAGCAGCAGGGGGCACCATGAATTCCAACAACCTGAGTACAAATTAACCCCTAAGTTCAAACTGCCAAATCGTCATTACAGCTAAAGCAAAAGAAGCAAGAAAGGACACAAGGGTTCTGTCATCAGGAGCAACAAACATCAGGTTCACCCTCGCAAGAGAAGCTTCATTCCAGCCTTGCCACATTGATCCTCCATCCCTGCTTAGCAGTGAACACCTCATTTGCTGCCTGTTCTAGCACCCTTGCTCCCAGCTCCAAAGTTTTTCTTGACGACTCCTTTATCTGCAGGACGGACCAGTCAGTCAACCACCCGCATAATAGTTTGACAACATACAAAGGATCATTTATCTTTTTGTTTTCAAAGACAATTGCATTCCTGCTTTTCCAAATTGCCTAAAGCAGGGCTGCAATCCCCACCAGAACCATTTTTTTCTCCTCTTTATTAAATTTCCTAATCCACCCCCCAAAACAGTCCTTTACATTTGATGGGACAGTTTTAAATCCACACACACATCTGACCAAACCCCACAACAGTGAAGCAGTGGAGCAGGAAAAAAACAAATGGTCAATTGATTCATCTTTCCCACACAACACACATCCTTTCCCACCCTTCCAGCCTTTTCTAAGCAGCACATCCCTAGTTAATATACTTTTTTTACTAACTAACCAAAGAAACACTTTCAATTTCTCAGGCAACTTTGTTTTCCATAAGTATTTCTGTGGGAAGTTTATCCCAACTGCTATCAATTTCCTATATAAGGACCCCACAGAAAACTTATGATCTGCAGTTAGGGTCCAGAGAACTTGGTCTGCCCCTCCCTGCAAATGAATTTCCTCACATCTTTTTTTCAAACAATTCCAAAGCCCTAAAGTTTCCCCATGCAATGTTCTTCTAAATTTGAACCCCCCCACCCTTTCTGTATAGCCTCTTCCACAGTAATGTTGTGGTCAAAGCATATATCATACAGCCTAGGGTAAGCCTCTTTCAAAGGTTTATGATCCACCCAGGTATCTTCCCAGAACCTAGTATTCCTCCCATCCCCTACTTTTTTCTTAACAAATCTATAGAATATTTCCTTGATCTTCAACAAACTAGCCCAAAATTGGGAATCCCCAGGCTTCTTGTTTACTAAAGCTAAACATCTCCCTTTTCTATATTTTCTATCCAAAACATCCTGCCACAGACCTCTTTCATTTTCCATTTTCCAAAACCATTTTGCTAGGAGCGCAATATTCATAATCTCTAAATTCAGTATCCCTAAACCCCCCATGTCTTTAGGTCGACAACACTCTTTCCAATTCACTAGATGGTACTTTTTTACATTCTCATCTTCTTGCCATACCAATCTGGATCTAAAGAAATCAGCTTTCTTTATGATCCCTTTAGGCACAGCATAGAAGGACATCATAAACAAAGGCATGTTAGTCAAGCAGGCTTGCACCAGGGTGATTCTTCCAGCAATAGAACCCAGTATCTTCCCCTGCCAACATCCACACCTTTTCTCAATTTTATTTGTCACACATTCCCAGTGTGAGTTCCCAACTCTATTCTCAGAAACAGGCATCCCCAGGTACCTAATGGGCAAGTCTCCCATCTTACACGTTAGGATATCCTGATAGGTCGCTTGTTTTTCTCTAGCTTTGCCAAATAATAGCAATTCACTTTTATGAAAATTTATTTTGAGCCCAGACATCTGCTCAAAAGCCCCAAGTATAAGTTTAAGATTTTTAACACTTTCCACCTCATCCTTGATCAAGAAGATAGTATCATCAGCATATTGTAACATATTAACCCCTTTTTCTCCATCTCCATTCAGCACCCCCTTAACCAGATCATGCTCCAGGGCATTACTCATTATACAAGCCAGGGCATCAACAGCTATGTCAAACAGCAAAGGGGACATAGCATCTCCTTGCCTCAGTCCTTTAAAGGTTTTAAAATACGGGCCAATTTCATCATTTACCCTGATTCCTACATGTCCTCCTCTCATAGTTTCCATCACCCAGTCACACCATTTATCAGGAAATCCTTTCATTTTCAGCATCTGTATCACAAAAGGCCATTTGATTTTATCATAAGCTTTCTCAAAATCCACTTTAAACACCAGGGCATCTTCTTTGTGTTTGTGAAAGGAGTTCAGGGCCTCATGCAGGATCACAATCCCTTCCATAATGTATCTTCCCTTGATAAAGGCAGTTTGGGTTTTGGAAATCACAGGGGCCACACATTTGGCCAATCTATTCATCAGAATTTTAGTAATGGTTTTAAAACTGACATTCAACAGGCAAATAGGCCTGAACTTCTGAATTTGTTTAGCATCATTAGTTTTTGGGACAAGAGTAATAATACCATAATTAAGTCTGGCAATATTAATCTCACCTTTTGCAAACCCTTCTACCAAGGATTTTAGATCCCACTTCACCACTTCCCAAAAATCTTGGTAAAAATCAGCAGGGAACCCATCAGGGCCAGGGCTTTTGTTTCTTTTCATCCCAAAGACCACCTGATGGATTTCATTTAGGGAAAAAGGAGCCAAAAGCTCCTCTTTCTCCTGTCCATTAATTTTATTCATCTCCATCTCCTTCAACGAAATACTAGATTCTTCAGGATGTCCAAATAATTCTTTATAGAATTTGGTGATATATTCCATTAAATTCTCATCTCCCTCTATAACCCCTTCTTCCTGTTCCAGGGAAACAATCTTGTTTTTCCTTCTCCTCCCATTCACCTTGGCATGATAATATCTAGTATTTCTGTCTCCGTCTTTAATCTCTGAATCTTTATATCTCTGCAACCACTTCACCTCTTCTTGCAACATTACTTTTTTCAATTGTGCTCTCAACTTTTTCTGATCATCCCTATCTCTCACACCTAAGCCCATAATCTCAGCTCTCTTATCTAAATCATCCAATTCTTTTAATATTTCCATTTTTATTTTTCTGTACCAAGCATCCATATTTCTGTTCCAGCCTTTTAACTTTTTCCTAAGGTTTCTCAACCTTGATTGCCATCTATCTAACATGTCCCCAAAGTATCTACCATTCCAGGTGTTATACACCAGCTCTCTAAAACCCTCTCTCAGTATCCAAGCATTTTCATATCTAAAAATGTATTTGTGATCACGAGTCTCCCCTGTATCCAGGAACAAGGGGGTATGATCAGATACCTCTCTAGCAAAGGCCTGCAATATGGTTAATGGGTATTTTTCCTCCCAAGCAGGGCACATCAAAACTCTATCCAACTTCTCAAAAGTAGGGTCCTCCTGATTATTAGCCCAGGTGTACTGCCTTCCATTCAAAGGCAGCTCCCTCAACCCTGCTTGCTCAATAATAGCATTAAACATAAAGGACCATTGTTCATTAAGCATAGGCTTGTTTTTCTCCTTCCCATTTTTGATAATGTTAAAATCTCTCCCTACCAAGCAAGGCAGAGGATTATCATGATATAATCTTGCCAATTCAGCTAGGAAACTAGCTTTCCCTTCCTTCTGGGCATCCCGGCTGCTGCATGTCCTAATTAACATCAATCAAACTATGACTTTTGTGACCAAAGGCGACTAGTAGCAAGGAAAATGCCATGATGTTCAGCAAGCATTTCAGGGCCTCTTTGATTCACAGGAATAAGGAAAACACATTCAGTCATGCCCGTTTTGAATCCTACATGATTTGAGTTTGCTTCATTGCACCATAGGAAAAACAAAGAATTTTTCTCTTCAAAAGGTTGAGCGGATGTTAGATCTCCTATGGAATTAGTACAAATGGTTCCTTAAAAAAATCTATATAATCCAATCATACGAATAAAACAGCCAACAGCCAACGTCGGAAAAATTCCTAAGACTTCCAGTTCTCCAAAATTCCTATGAAAATACTTTGAACAAAGAAGCCACCAGTGGTTTTGAGATGCAATTTTCTTCCACCAAGGTGTGTATATATATGAAGTATCTTGTAACGTCTTTACGATTCTGCCGCTGCAAGAAATTGCAGAGTAGTTGTTTAACTTCTTACAAATGATTCCTTAGGAAAAGTTTCTACATGATCCAATCATACGGGTCAAATGGCCAACGTCGGAAAAAAATCCTAAAGATTTCAATTCTTCAAAATTCCTGTGAAAATACTTTGAACAAAGAAGCCACCAGTGGTTTTGAGATCCAATTTTCTGCCAGCCAAGGTGTATATATGAAGTATATCTTGTAAGAAGGAAACTGAACATTTTTAAGATTCTGCTGCTGCAAGAAATTGCAGTTTAGTAGTTAACTTTTGACTGATCCCATAACCCCGTGTAAATGCCATCGAGTACATCAATTGTTTGTTGAAACCATAGAGATTTCTTGTGCCAGACGTGGCCAAAATGTTGTCAATAGAACAGCACGTCAGCACCGGCATGATCATAATATTCAGGACGATATACAATACTTTAACATATATGGTTGATGGGTTCAGTTCTCTAAAGAAAACAGTAGGTTGGACTAGACAAATAAATGTGGTACATTGTCGAGTAGTATCAATTAGTAGGCAAATTGGGTCAATTGGATGGATTAAACAAAAGTAAGGGTGATGGTGACAAGCTGCATCGATCCGTTGTTTGGGGCATCTTGGTCAAGCACAGATTTTGATAGAGAAACAAACATGTTTTTTTTTCTTACTTCCTTCGTTTCTTTTTAGTCTGCATATAAGATTTCGTCAAAGTCAAATTTTTTCAACTTTGACTAAGTATATAGAAAAAAATACCGAGATTCACAATATGAAATCAGTATTGTTAGATGCATCATGAAATTAATTTTCATACCATATAGCTTTAATATTATAGAGGTTGATATTTTTTCCAATAAAGTTTGATTTTGACCAAATCTTATATGCAGAGTAAAAAGAAACAGAGGGAGTACATAAGTTGAGAAACCGAATATGCTTAATTCTCATATATAGGAACATTTTGGAACTGGTTCATTTCAAACGCTCGCAAATCGTAGCACAGACGTTCAGACAAAACATCAGATAATTTATTGCATCACACTAGAGCACTCGACCTCATGCTGTCATGCACGCAGTACAAATCTCTACTGACGACCAACTAATCAGCTTGCGGCCACCTGGTTGGATCCTGAAGAAGCTGATGATCTGGGGAGAAGATGATGGTGAACGGCGCCGGCACTAGTGACGTTGGTGGGGTTGATGACCCTGCAGTTGCGCCTGATCTCGCCCTGTGCCCCGGAGAGCACCTCGATCTGCCCCATCTTGAGCATGGACCTGGCGAACCTGGTCCGGAACGCCGCCTCGCTGCGCACGAAGGAGTCGACCAGCGATTTCATGGTGGCGTTGGTCAGCAGCGCCGCGTCCGACTGGAAGAGCCCCAGGTTGTTGGTCAGCCCCACGTAGTACTTGTTGTCGAACCTCGCCGGCGTGATGAGGTCCATGAGGGTCGTCGTCGTCGGGAACGTCTGGTTGCTGTTCGGCGGGCAGATGCCCTTGAGCAAGAACGCGTACGCCTTGCTCAGCTTCGGGTCAATCTGTTAATGCATGATAACAAATAATTAGGATCATTGACTACTCAAAATTCCATGTTTTGATGTGTTGTTGAAGAATCACGTAAGTTATTTACCCCGTCGGTTGTGTTGGGGAAGTTGTAGATTCGCTCGGTGAAGCTGCTGCAGTGGGAGACGCCGATGGTGTGGGCGCCGGAGAGGACGACGATGTCCTCGACGGTGAGGTTCTTGGCGGCGAAGCCGGCGACCAGGTCGGAGGCGGTGGACGTCGGCCCGGGCAGGTTGTTGAGCGCGTCCGTTTCGGTGGACACACGGCCGTCCCGGCGCCCGGCGGGCACCTGGTACCCGAGGCCGCCCGACAGAACGACGCTGTCCCGCGCGGCGAAGGCGAGGACGTCGGCGCAGGAGACGACGCCGGGGCACTGCGCCTCGAGGGCCGCCTTGGCGCGGTCCACCACGTCGAAGAAGCGGAGGCTAGGGAAGTTGGGTGCCGAGTCCTTCTCCGCCTTGTTGCCAGGCGTGGAGTCGATCAGCACGGAGCCGTCGCAGCCCTGCACCACCCGTGCATGCATGTGAGTATATGGAGGCTGTGCGTGCATGCATTGCACTCATGCCGTGCAGTGTGGTAGCTAGCTTGGCTTACCTTGACGAAGCAGTCGTGGAAGTGGAGGCGGATGATGGCCGGGGCGACGCCGGAGTCGTTGCCGAAGGCGGCGGCCACAGTCTGCTGCACCAGGGTCTCGGCGGACGGGCACGTCCTGTCGTAGAAGCCCACGTCGATGCAGGCGACCACGGCGTCTGACGAGAGAAGCGCGGCCAGGGTCACGACGGCCAGCGCCGCGGCGAGGCTGAAGCATCACTTCATGGCTGCTGCTGCTGCTGCTTCTGATGTGCGCTGTTGCTGATTCGTGGGGTGTGGTTTTATAGGACACCGGGTAGAACTTGGAAGGGCATTTCTGTCACTGCATCACTAACTGCATGCGACCATTTAATTTTTTAGAACAGTGGACCAGTTAATTTGATCCATTATCCCCAATCCGCATATTCCTTCATTTCGACATTTGTTTGCGTTGGTTCCTTTCTTGCTTGATTGGTTGCATTGGTCAACCTTTTAGTTTGAACTATGGCTCACTAGTCTTTTAGAGGTTATTTTTAAAAAAAATTAGAAGTATTACTTTCAAAAACCGGTGTATGCACACCTGCCTATACCTTGGCATTTCTTCAGGTTTACTGGTACACAAGTTTCAGATTTTACTTCCATGGGCCATGGCTACTTGATGTTTGGTATGATTTCTCGTGCATTCTTGTGGGGATTTGTAGAAACGGTATATAGTTTTTAGCAGCCAATGTCGAGCTTGAGAAACAGGCGCAGGCGCAGAGGATTTGGACCAATTTGGTGCACTTCTGCTCACAAAAATGTCACCCTGTGCGTTCGGTTTATTCGGTTTACATGGTTCAGTTTATACGGTTTTTCGGTTTGTACGGTATTAATACTTCGGTAAATATGATATGAAATTAAAATACGGTTCGGTTTCGGTATATACCAAATTATTTCGGTATGGTTTCGGTATATACCATAAAAACCAAAGTTGACGCGAATTTGAAAATGATGTAATAATAATTTGCAAATTTATGACTCAAAACACATATTATTTTACACAAATAGTATATGACTATATATATAAGTATATATGCATGCATTAATTCATCTGTTGATGGTTATCGACATGCTTAGCATTTTAAAAAGAGAAAAGTGACTATGTTACAAGAAAAGTTTACATGCTTATTAGTGAATTTGACTCATGTACAAGAAAAATGACAACTTGTATGGTTGTTCATCTCAAGAAATATAAATTTATTTTTACTTCGGTTTATTCGGTTAACCGTTCGGTTTTTCGGTATATACCATAAAAACCAAAGTTTAAATCGGTATGAAAAGTTCATACCATACCGAAACCAGAAACCATAAAAACCATAAAATCGGTTCGGTTCGGTTTATTTTCGATATGGTTTTTCGGTTCGGTTTTGAAATGCACAGGGTGACAAAAATGAGGGAGCACAACTCCATTTAAGTCTATAGGCACGCCATAGGCAAGGGCGCGAGCAGGGCCAAGCGGACATTTCTGTTCAATTTAGTTGAGCACTTGAGCTGTCTCATGTACGTGTGTGATGCCGATATATGTATGTGGGTTTTGCTGTTTTTTTTATCTCGGTCCTACTTTGCAAAGATAATATGACGGGACTCTAAAAAAGAAAAGATAATATGACGGGTACTCAGACCTCAGTGCCGACATTCCTTTTTCTCGGGGCAAGATTCTACTCCCTCCGTCCGGAAATACTTGTCATCAAAATAAATAAAAGATGTATCTAGACGTATTTTAGTTCTGAATACATCTGTCGTGGTACTAAGTCTGACAGTAAGTATAGGAGGTACGTATGAGGAGGCAAGGTCCTAACTACGGCAAGATTGTACGCAAGTGTTTACGAGTTCAGACCCCTCTCAGAGAAGGTAAAAGCCCTACGTCTCGGTGTCCGGAGGCGGTCGACTGGATTATATGAGTGTGTGTTACAGGGGGTGCGAACCCTTGTGCCAGAGGAGGGGGGTGGCTTATATAGAGTCCGCCAGGACCCCGGCCATCCCCCGTTACAAAGAGTTCAATGTACATAAAGATGGGGCGTTACTGGTAACGCCAACCTTAAGTGCCTTAAATGACCTTAAAGACTACGGAGTGAATGCTTGCCCGTTGCTGTTCTGAGTGACTCCTGGTCTTCTGTAAGTCGAGTGGTTTCTTGTATGGTCGAGTGATTGACTGGTCGTGTGACTTCGAGATGGAGGGATACCCGAGTGGTTGATTGGTCGAATGGATAGCACTCAACGCCTTTATTGGGCACTCCCGGTTGTCTCTTGAGCTTCTTTGCTTCTAGGATAGTGACCTTGGGTAGGGCGTATAGGTCAGGCCTATGGCCCTACCCCAGGTCTATATCATCACCATTAGCCCCTGAATGGATTGAGGTCCGAGTGGAAAGAAGGTTGAAGTTGATCTTGCTTTGACCCTTGTGCTTCACAAGTACTTACGTTGAACGGGAGGCTCATGTTGGAACTTCGGCTTCGTTTCAGTCGCTTTGATCAATTCAAAAGTTGCCAAGTGAATTTATAACGTCATCCGTCGAGTGTTGTTTCTGGACGCGGAACCTTTGGCGCGATTGGTTACGGCGTATCCCGGATTTCACGGGATTCGAAATTTCGGGGAACCGCGCGGGGCGGAGCATGCCGTGGTAAGCGGGATGGATAGACAGGAGCGCCTCGATCCCCACTCCACCTTTTTCGCCACGTACCCAGCGCACGACTGTTGTGGGATTTGACATGATCGCTTGGGCCCACGCATCAGCCACTCGGAAGTGGGTCCTTAAAAGGCGACGGGGCTGAGGCGCCTGCACTGTGCGCGTCCATTCTCTCCCCTTCTCCTCTGCTTCTCCACCGCATCCGGCTCCTCCGCTCTCGACGCTGCCGCTCCGCCACCATGGTGAAGGACAAGAC
>NC_041381.1:190550351-190554781 GCF_002162155.2 Triticum dicoccoides
GGGGGCAAAAGGCAAGAAGCAGAATCGGGGGTCGTCGTCGCGGTCGGCGTTGCCGTCGGGTTGGATCCAGAGCGATTGGATCCAATCCTCGCTCCGTCAGGAAGATTTGGAGGAGCTGGTGGAGTCCAGACTGATCGCCAATGGTGTTGCGTGGTTGCCGGAGGGGGAGACGGAGCCGCAGCCGCGACCGGGTGAGTGCGTTCTGCTTGCCACCCATGTCGACCGGGGTTTCTCGCTCCATTCGCACCCTTTTTTCCAGGGTTTCCTGAACTTCTTCGGAGCCCAACTTCATCACTTTTCTCCCAACATCATCACATACCTTGCTGCATTCGTGTCCATGTGCGAGAATTTTCTGGGTTGTCGACCGCATTGGGGTCTTTTCAAGCATATTTTCACTATCCTCTCTTAGTCGGTGAAGAAAGCAAACACGAGTGACGAGAAAACACATGTCATCCAGATGTGTGGGGGTTTGGGTCTCCAGAAGAGGCAGAGGAGCTCTTTCCCTTCCATGACCCTTCCTGAGTCGGTCAGGGGCTGGCAGTCGACCTGGTTCTACTGCCAGGACCTTGCAACTCCAGGCCAGTCGACTGGACTTCCCCATTTCACCTTCGATCATGTTCAGACTCCTTCCTCGCTGAAAGTGACCACTGCTGAGAGGGTGGAAACAAACATGCTGGTTGAGAAGGTGGTCCAATTGATCAATCAAGGCGCCACTAGCATGGATTTGCTGGAGGTATTCCTCAGTCGACGCATCCAGCCGCTCCAGGCTCGTGACCACCCTATGTGGATGTATTCTGGAGCCAATGACACCGCTCGGGTTCATCCAGAGGAAGTATCAGCTAAGACAGTGGCCCAGTGGTTGAGGAGTATCACAGGAAACAAGGACAACCCCAGAGGCGCCAGGAGAGTCAACCCCTTCAGTGACAGCAACCATCCAGACAAGGTTCGGTCTCTGCCACCGATTGTATTTGGGTACACCTTCCGACTGTCTTTGAATCCGACTAACTTTCACTCGACTTCTTGTCTTGTAGGTTTATACCGAGATGTACTCGATGCCTAATGGCGAACAAGCTCTGGAGCAAGACCAGGAGGGAGAGGACAACGCGGAGGAGAGCGACGATTGGCAATCTCCGGACGATGAGGACGAAGAGGAGAGCGATGAGTCGGACGATGAAGAGATGGTCGACTCACCACCTTGTTCGGAACGTCGATCCAAGCTACTGCATGATCCAGCGGGCGGGTGCAGCAAGACCGTGGCTCCAAGCACCCAAACGTAGAAGCACACTCGGACTTCGGCCCCGGAGCCGACGGAAAAAGTCGCCAAACAGCCCAAGGTCGTCCCTTCGAAAACTCGGAAGACATTGCCCAAGATTAAGATGGACGTTCCTGTTGCCTCCGGGTGAGTGTTCTTTCTTTCTGTGTTTTCTTCCACCGACTGACTTTTCTGTTCTGACCGAATGGATTGCAAACTTTTCCAGCCCGGTCTCCGCCGCGACTGACATGGACGTGGACAAGGCCCCAGGTGATGAGGAAGACAATGAAGCGGCCACCTCCAAAGCCAGTAAGTCCATTCAACTTGAATTTATTCTACCGATTGAATTGTTGGTCGGTTCAATTTCTGAGGTTTCTTTTTGTTGCAGCTCCACGAGACGCTGTCGTGCTTCTAGATGATGAGGAAGAAGAAGCGCCTTTGAAGGAGACGAGGAGGAGGGGCAAGGGATCAAGCGGGAAAGCGCCTGAGGTTCAGGTCCCTCAGTCGACCCTGGTGCTTGAGACGGTGGTCGAGCGATCCGGAGATCTGGCTCGGACCAACGTCACTTTGGCTAACCCGTTGTCGATGGATCGCCCATTAGGGTTGACTGCTCAGGCCTCTGCTGCTCCAGTACAACTCCATGCGTTCGACCCAGTGGCTGCATTGACTGCCTTGCCATCGTCGCTCTTTACTACGTACCAAACTCCAGACGACTCACCGAGTGCTGCCAGGGAGGCTCTTATTCAGGTGAATCTTGTGATGGAGTAGATGAAGGTGGTGCACGAGGCCAGTCAGGTGGCCTATAATGCCAGCACCGCTCTGCAAGCCAATGTCAAGGTTAGTTGATTCTCGACTGATCTTTTGAATAATGAAAACTGCCGCTGTTTCTTCGATGCTCGTATGGTGCTCTTAAATGAGCACCTTGGAACCTGTTATGTGCATCTACTATCATGGGTCTATGTTTCACATCCAATCACCGACTGGGGTGTGTCTGTCTTAAAGTTGTATAGGTCTTCCACTTCAGTCGACTTAGGTTGAGTCGAGTGTTTGTTCGAACTAGTGGGGGCACACAGAGTGCGCCCACTGGGTGTAGTCCCCGAGACCACGGTCGACTGCAGGCAGTCAGCTAGGGTATGAGAATCTCCTCTTTTTTTATACTCATGCTGGGCATACCATGCTGAGTGTTGAACCAAACCAGTGGGGGCACGCTAAGTGCACCCACTGGGTGTAGTCCCCGAGACTACTGTTGAATGTTTTATTCGACGGTAGTCTTAGAGCAACTTTCACTGTGATTGTCTTTTGTTCCTGTCGACTGATACATCTCATTTGCTAACTGCAGAGGTCTTGTGATCTTTGGGCTCAACTTTCTGAACTGAACAAGAAGCAAATCAGCCTCAATCTTGATCTTGAACTGGCCAAGAAGAACCTCAAGACTGCCCAGGACGAAGCAGCTATCATGGTAGGTAACCAATCGTCAACTGTCCATCTTGCGGCTTGCATTCCTCCGTGTTTTTTCTTTTAGTCTCTTTGAACCGAGTGACTTCACTCGAACAGATGTGCATAGTGAAAACCGTCAACTTCAAGCTCGTTTGAAGAATGTTATTTCTTTAGAGAAAATGAAGCAGGCTGTAGAGAAGAAGGATCAGGATCTTGCTGTTGCCCAGAAGGAGGCGCGAGAGAAGACAATGCTTGCAGACAAGAAGCTGGCTTCAGTCAGCAAGTTGGAAGAGGAGAACTCTAAGCTGAGGACTGCCGTCTCTGAGGCCAATCAGGAGGTCGAGCAACTGAAGAAAGAGAAGGAGAGCTTGACCGATGAAGTTGGAAACCTCAAAGCCAAGAAGGGCGAGCTGGAGTCCTATCTAGAACAACTTGCTACAAAACTGGTCCTGAAGCTTGAAGGTATCATCGTTCGACTGATCTGCTGCTGTCGATTGACACGTCTTGTCATGCTGTCGACTCACTATTTTTTCTGACTGTGCAGACCTTTGTCAGGACTTTGAAGCAGAGATTGGGCGGGTCGAGACGGGTCTTGACCCCATCAATTGTCCCGTCAAAGATGATGTCACAGTGAATGTGCTGCGGTTGGAATCACGCGCAGACAGTGTGGTTGCTTATCTTGCCCGACTGAAGGCGGCAATGACTCGGGTTGATGCTGAACTCTAGCCTCAGGCTGAACTCTCACAAGACCTCGAGTCTCTGATGGCTCGACTGAATCAAATACCCGACTGAGTGCAAGAATGGAAGAAATCATCTGCTCGCTGTGGCGCTGATGTTGCCCTGTCATTGGTTCGAGTGCACTGCAAGGACATCAGAGAAGACAAGCTGGCAGAGCTCAAGGTTGTGAACATCAAAAAGCACACTTTCCAGTCCTTCATGGACACTTTCCTTGACGCCGCCACTCGCGTCGCTGACAGCATCGACCTTGATAGTTTCTGCGATCCAGCAAGTCCTTCTCCTGACGAGTGATCAAAACATTGTGCTCCACCTTTATTTGCCTCGGAATTCCGAGTGATGATGTAATCGTTAAACTCTTTTAGGCTTGATGCCTAAGTACTTCTGCCTGCTACGGTTCTGAACTTTCGCAGGGTTTATCTGAACTTGAACTTCTTTAAATATCATGGCTTTTGTTCTGGTTTTGAAGACTTGATCTTCTCACCCTTTGCCGAATGAAAGTACATTGTACTTGTGTCAGAGCTCAGACGCGGTGTTCAGTCGACACCTCGTCGTCCTTACGGATAGGGATGGAACATTGTACTTGTGGTGTAGCTCAGAGGTGGTGTTCGATCGACACCTCGCCATCCTGGCAGATAGGGATGTAGCGTACGTTGTATTTGTGGCGGAGCTCAGAGGATATTTGTGACTTAGGCGATTACAGGGTCGCAGCGAAGCCCCCCGAGTGGGAGGATTGCTCTCCACTCGGAATGTTTTTAACTTAGGCGATTACGAGGTCGCAGCTAGGCCTACGAGTGGGGGATTGCTCTCCACTCGGAATGTTTTTTAACTTAGGCGATTATGGGGTCGTAGCTAAGCCCTCGAGTGGGAGGATTGCTCTCCACTCGGAATATTTTTAACTTAGGCGATTACGGGGTCGCAGCTAAGCCCCCGAGTGGGAGGATTGCTCTCCACTCAGAATGTTTTTAACTTAGGAAATTACGGGGTCGCAGCTAAGCCCCCGAGT
>NC_041381.1:190554928-190620149 GCF_002162155.2 Triticum dicoccoides
TTAACTTAGGCGATTACGGGGTCACAGCTAAGCCCTCGAGTGGCAGGATTGCTCTCCACTCAGAATGTTTTTAACTTAAGCGATTACAGGGTCGCGACTAAGCCCCCGAGTGGGAGGATTGCTCTCCACTCGGAATGTTTTTAACTTAGGTGATTACAGGGTCGCAGCTAAGCCCCCGAGTGGGAGGATTGCTCTCCACTCGGAATGTTTTTAACTTAGCCAATTACGGGGTCGCGACTAAGCCCCTGAGTGGGAGGATTGCTCTCCACTCGGAATGTTTTTAACTTAGGCGAATCGGGTTCACGGCTAAGCCACCCACTGGGGGATTTGGACACAAGTGATTACGAGTAACCAATCATTAAGATACTGTAAAAATCCCGTCTTTGGAAAACAAACTGAAGTGCTTTTATTACAACTCGTCGGGTTGAGTGATTGTAGGTATAAAAAGGACGAAGCAGCTCTACGTTCCATGCACGTGGCTCGTCCATTTTCTTGGCTACGTTGTAGATGTGGTACGCCCCATTGTGAAGCTCCTTGGTGATGATGAAGGGACCTTCCCAGGCCGGAGCGAGCTTGTGAGGTCATTTCTGAACCACTCGGAGCGCAAGGTCTCCTTCCTGAAATGCTCGACCTCTGACATTGCGGGCGTGGAATCGACGCAGATCCTGCTGATAAATGGTCGACCGAATCAAAGCCATCCTGCGTTCTTCTTCCAAGAGATCGACTGCGTCTTCCCGTGCTTGCTCTGCTTCGGCTTCTAAGAACAGTTCAACTCTGGGAGCATTGTGTAGCAAGTCACTCGGAAGCACAGCTTCATCGCCGTACACCAAGAAGAAAGGTGTTCGATGAGTTGACCGGTTGGGCATTGTTCTCAGCCCCCATAGGACTGATGGCAATTCGGTCACCCAAGCTCCAGCAGTACGCTTAAGATCGCGCATCAGACAAGGCTTTAGCCCCTGAAGGATCAAACCATTCGCCCTTTCAGCCTGTCCATTTGACTGCGGGTGTGCGACGGACGCGTAGTTGACCCGAGTGCCTTGAGATGCATAGAATGCCTTGAACTCATCAAAATCAAAGTTGGAGCCATTATCTGTGATAATGCTGTGAGGCACTCCATATCTGAATATCAACTCTCTGATGAAACTGACGGCAGTGCCTGCTCCCAGGTTTTTGATGGGCTTGGCTTTGATGCACTTGGTAAACTTGTCGACTACTATGAGCAAATGGGTGAAGCCACTCGCGCCAGTCTTGAAGGGCCCAACCATATCCAATCCCCAGATTGCAAATGGCCAGACTAGTGGAATAGTCTTTAGGGCAGATGCGGGCTTGTGAGACATGTTGGAGTAGAACTGGCAACCTGCGCACTTGTCGAGTATATCTTTCGCCATCTCATTTGCTCGAGGCCAATAAAATCCCGCTCGGTATGCTTTGGCCACGATGGTCCGAGAGGACACATGGTGACCACAGGTCCCCGAGTGGATGTCATTTAGGATCATTTGACCTTCTTCCGCGGTGCTGCAGCGTTGGGATACCCCTGTGACACTTTCTCTGTAAAGCTACCCTTTCATCATGGTGAAAGCTTTGGATCGACGGACTATCTGGCGAGCCTCGTCTTTGTCCTCTGGGAGCTCTTTTCTGAGAATGTACGCGATGTATGGTACTGTCCAACCAGGAGTGATCACCAAGACTTCCATGATTAGGTCGACCACGGCTGGAACCTCTATCTCAGTCGGGTTGGTTGGACTTATCGGTTGTGGGGCCTCTTCCTTGAAGGGATCTTCTTGTACTGACGGGGTATGGAGATGCTCCAAGAACACATTGCTGGGAATAGGCTTCCGAGTGGAACCTATCTGTCGGGGGGATGAACCCCAGGCAGGCAACGGAACCCGGATCTATTTAAAAAACAACGGGGCCTGCATCGGCCCGCAAACCAGCGTGCGCCAGGCCGGGTCGCTCGACCCGACAAGGCGCGCAACCCGGCCAAGACCCTCGACTCGACAAGGTACGTCGACCCGGCCGCAGCGGCTGGCGCAAGGCAACTCAACCCGGCGCAACCTTGGCTTCCCCAGCAAGCTGGCCCACTCGCGGCGTCCACGGCAACCCAGCCACGAGTCAGCTCCCGTCCTGTCCAGGCCGTACGATGGGACGAGACCTCAATCACTGATGACCAAGACTATAGTGCCCCCGCCCATACTCGTGGTCAGCCAGAGCGTGGCAACAGTGCCCCTTACCTACCCGCTGACCAGGGCTGGCATGGCAACAGTGTTCCCGCCCTCGCCGCTGACGACAGCAAGCGGCGGCCTGACGGAGAACACTATGCGCGACTCGACTCGGCCACGCCATGACAATCGACAAGACGGCGCACAGTCCCCCTAGGCACGTGGGGCCCGCACCTAGGGGAACCCGGCGAACCACAAGCCCCCAAGCGGGACCCAGCACGGTACCCCAGACGCCGACATTACGAACCCACCGACTCGGCATATTACCATTGTAACCCTGGATGGGTTGATCTATAAAACCCACCAGGAGTCCACGCCTACGGAGAGGGAGATTCGAGATATTCAACAGAGACATACGACACACACGGCATGCAAAGCCACACAAGATAGAGCAAGCAAGATAGGACTAGCCACTACGTAGCAACACCAAGGAGAAGGAGCAGTCGGAGCCTTGGCCAGCCTCCTTCCTCCTCCAAACAGCTCCAAGAGCGACATTGTACTATCAACCATCCAACTAAACTCGGCAGGACTAGGGGTGTTATCTCTCCGGAGAGCCCCAAACCTGGATATGTCCGGCGTCCCGCGCCCGCGCATATCAACCTCGCCTCCGAAGCCCACCAGCGCCCTCGATCCTCCTCCTCTCTTTAGCCATCCCTTGGCATCTGCCGTGCGCCCGCCACGATAGTTGGTGCCCACCGTGGGGCAGCTCGAGGAGCTGGCCGGAAGCATGCTTCGGATGGGGCCCCTCTCCTACTCCGACGAGTCTGTCGCTCTGGCGGACGACGTCATCGGCGTGCTTGCCGCCTCCTTCACCGCGCTGCGCATCTCCGACGCGCTCGCGGCCGACGAGTACCCTAGCAGGGTGCTCAGCTACTCCGACTCCCCGCTTTCTCTCAGCAGCGGATTCGCTGCCGAGGCAATGGACACCCATGTAGAGGTCTTCGTCACCGGCAACGGCGTATCTTCCTCGTCGAGCAAGGCGAGAAGAGCCGCCGAAGCCGCGGCCGCCACGGCACGGACGAAGCCATCCGACCCGCTGGGCGCCGTGATGCAGAGCCTCTGCATCCCCATTGGCACCAACGTCGACGCCACCAACGTCGCTGAAGCCCGAACCCGGCTCGAGGACAGGCGCCAGCAAATGCTGGACCTGTCCGAAACACTGGCCGCCACCAGACGCCGCCTTGAAGCTGCTCAGATGGAGCACTACGCCGCCCACGGATTCACGCACGCTGCGGCCGAGCCGAGCCGGGCCGCTGATACTCGCGCCCGGGGAGGAGTGATCGGCCGGGCCTTCGGCGCCGGCTGGACCGTCTACGAGACCCCAGTCAAGAACATGCGCGCTGCGGAGGCAGCCGCGGTCGGCCTCGACCAACTCAAGGGCGAGGAGCTCAAGGAGCGCATCGGGCGGATGTGCGAGCTCCTCCGCGCCGCCAATACCCAGCAGGATCGCCTCAACCAGCTCGCCAAGCCGGCGGAGTCCGGCTCCTTCCGCCTTGGCGGACCCGGCGAACTCCTGCACACGGCCTCTTCACCGCCCGGCGAGGCGCACTCCGGCCTAGGCTGGACCCGGCGCAACCCGGCCGGCACCGCCGCCGATGCTTTGGGCAACGAGCCCGCCCCAGAAACCCAGTGCGGACCCGGCCAGTCTGGCCGGCGTCCGGCTCCAGCCGACCCGGCCCCTCGGGGTCTGGCCACCAGTCGACTCGGCCCGCGCGCCATCGACGACGCCGACGCGCACCACCGCCTCGATCAGCTTGCTCGCTCCATGGAGGTGGAGGAGAGCGGCGCTATCGAACCGGCGTGCTTCGGCCCACGCATCCGGGAGGAGCCCTTCCCAAAGGGGTTCGTGCTTCCCCGCGACACCCCCAAGTACAATGGGACCGTGAAGCCAGAAGACTGGCTCACCGACTACACCACGGCCATTGGCATCACCGGTGCCAATCGTCGTCTCGCCGTGCGCTACGGACCGCTCATGCTCCAAGGATCGGCTCACACATGGTCGAACAGACTGCCGATGGGCAGCATCAACACATGGGTCGATTTCAAGGAAGCATTTGTCCGCAACTTCACGGGGACGTACAAGCGACCCGGTCGCCCCAGTCAGCTCGCCATGTGCATGCAGGGGTCGACGGAGACCGGTCGCGAGTACCTTGAACGCTAGACCGAGCTCCGAAACAGCTGTGAGGGCGTCCATGAAGTCCAGGCGATCCAATACTTCGTCAGCGGGTGCCGAGACGGCACCCTCCTCAAGCACAAGCTTCTACGCTCCGAGCCGGCCACCATGGCCGCGCTCATGGTGATGGCGGACAAGTACGCCAACACCGACTCCGCCATGAAGATCCAGGTGGTGCTGGACGAGGCCGGCAAGGCGAAGCCGGTCCCTCCATAGAAGCCGGCCGGCGAAGGCAGCCGGCAGCAGCACCACCAGAACAACAAGCGCAAGGCCGAGCAGCCGGTGCAACGTCACGACAACCGGCTCGTCGCGGCCGCTGAGCCCGCGGCGGACCCGACAGCGAAGCGCCGGCGGCCCGGCAAGATGGCGTGGTAACCCGCCATGAGCTTTGAAGAGATGCTCTATGCCCCATGCAAGCACCACAGCGGCGCAAGACCCTCCACGCACACGCTTCGACAATGCGCCATCACCAAGCGCATCATGAGGGGCGACGTCCTGCCTCCTCCGGCTCCGGCTCCGGCTCCGGGCGCGGGGCAGCCGCCTCCGCTTCCACCGCCGCCTCCTGCCGGCGGCACAATGCGGAACGACGCCTACCCGGACCAGAACGCGGCCTACGTCGTCTTCACCAGCCTCGGCGATGACAATCGTAGCGAGCGCCTCCTCCGGCAGGAGGTGAACACCATCGTCCCGGCCAAGACGGATTTCATGCATTGGTCGGAGCGCCCGATCACCTGGACCCGGGAGGATCACCCGACAGTCATGCCAAGTCTGGGTGGATACGCCCTCGTCCTCAACCCTACCATCGTCGCGAGGTGCACCTGCAAGTTCTCCCGAGTCCTCATCGACGGCGGTAGCAGCATCGACATCCTCTACCGCGACACGATGACCAAGCTCGGCCTCAAGGCCGAGGACCTGGAGCCGACCCGGACCGTCTTCCACGGCATCGTACCCGGCCTCTCCTGTTTACCCATTGGCCGGGTCCGGCTCGACGTCCTGTTCGGCGACAGCAGCCACTTCCGACACGAACCGATTTGGTTCGAGGTGGTGGACTTGTCCAGCGCGTACCATGCGCTGCTGGGCCGGCCCGCGCTTGCCAAATTCATGGCGGTTCCCCATTACGCGTACCTGAAGAAGAAGATGTCGGGTCCAAGGGCCTCATTACCGTCACCGGCGACTACCGCAAGTCTCTGGAGTGCGCCCGACACGGGGCCAAGCTGGCCGAGTCGCTGGTCATCGCTGAGGAGCGGCGCCAGCTCGACCGGATCATCGTCCTGGCCGGCGAGGCCTCCGACGCGTCGATCCTGACCCTGGACCCGGCCGATGAGGCCGCCTTCAGCCCTCCAAGGAAACCAAGAAAGTGAAGCTGAACCCGGAAGACCCCAGCTGCAGCAAGTACGTTGTCGTAGGCACCCGCCTCGACAGCAAATAGGAAGGCGAGCTTGTCGACTTCCTCCGTGAGAATCAGGATATCTTCGCATGGACCCCCAAAGACATGCCAGGTATCCCGAGGAAGTACGCCGAGCGCATACTCCACATCCACAAGGACGCCAAGCCTGTCCGTCAACCCCTCCGACGATTTTCCGAAGAGAAGAGAAGAACCATTGGTGAAGAGGTCGCCAAGCTCTTGGCGGTCGTCTTCATAATGGAAGTGTTTCACCCTGAGTGGCTGGCCAACCCAGTCCTCGTCCTAAAGAAGAACAAGACCTGGCGCATGTGTATCGACTACACCAGCCTCAACAAGGCCTGTCCCAAGGATCCGTTTGCCCTCCCGCGGATCGACCAAGTCATCGACTCGACCACCGGGTGCGATCTGCTGTTCTTCCTGGACGCCTACTCCGGCTATCACCAGATCAAGCTGGACCCGGCTGATGCCCTGAAGACGTCCTTCATCACGCCCTTCGGGGCGTACTGCTACATCACCATGTCGTTCGGGTTGAAGAACGCCGGCGCCACCTTCCAACACTGCATGCAGAAGTGCCTGCTACCGCAACTCGGCAAGAACATCCACGTGTACGTGGACGATATCGTGGTAAAGACCAAGCAGCACCTCACACTCCTCGACGATCTGAAGGAAACATTCACCAACCTCCGTGAATACAAGGTCAAGCTCAACCCGGAAAAGTGCGTCTTCGGCGTCCCAGCCGGAAAGCTGCTCGGTTTCCTCGTCTCGGAACGCGGCATCGAGGCGAACCCGGAGAAGATCAAGGCCATCGAGCGCATGCACAAGCCAACCCGGCTGCGCGATGTCCAGAAGTTCACAGGCTGCCTGGCCTCGGTTAGCTAGTTTCTAAGCCGGCTGGGCAAGAAGGCGCTGCCCCTGTACCATCTAATGAAGAAAACAAGCCCGTTCGAGTGGAACGGCAAGGCGGACGAAGCCTTCCAAGACCTCAAGCGCATGCTCTCCACCGCACCCGTCCTGGCCGCGCTGACCGACAAGGAGCCGCTGTTGCTTTACATAGCCGCGACCTCGCGGGCGATCAACACGGTGCTGGTGGTCGAGCGACCGGAGAAGGGCAAGATCCAGGCCGTCCAACGCCCGGTCTACTACCTGAGTGAAGTGCTCTCCGCCTCCAAGCAGAACTACCCGCACTACCAGAAGATGTGTTACGGCGTGTACCTCACCGCCAAGAAGCTGAAGCAGTATTTTCAAGAACATGTCGTCACCATCATCAGCACGGCGCCCATCGGAGAAATCATCGGGTGCCGGGACGCCTCCGGCCGGGTCGCCAAGTGGGCGATCCAGCTAGCTGGCCACACCATCCTCTATGAGCCCCGTACCACGATCAAGTCTCAGGCCCTGGCCGATTTCCTCGTCGACTGGACCGAGACCCAGTACCTGCCGCCGCCTCCCGACTCGACGCATTGGCGCATGCACTTCGACGGGTCCAAGATGCGACTCGGCTTAGGGGCCGGCATCGTACTGTCATCTCCGAAGGGTGACCGACTCCGCTACGCGCTCCAGATCCACTTCGCCGCCTCCAACAACGTCGCCGAATACGAAGCCCTTGTGCACGGCCTCCGGCTTGCCAAGGAACTCGGCATCCGACGCATCCTGTGCTACGGCGACTCGGACTTGGTGGTGCAGCAGTGCTCCGGCGAGTGGGATGCCCGCGACTCCAACATGGCAAGCTATCGCTTCCTCATCCAGAAGTTGTCCGGATCCTTTGATGGCTGTGAGTTCCTCCACGTCCCGTGCGCAGAGAACGAGGCAGCCGACACACTCGCCAAGATCGCCTCGTCACGTCAAGCCATCCCGTCCGGCGTCTCCCTTGAGCACCTGCGCAAGCCGTCCGTCAAGCCGTCGCCAGACTCCGAATCCATCCACGTCCCAGAAGACCCGGCCGCACCGCAAGCCAGCCCGGGGACTGCTGAACCCGGCCCGGGGGCTGCTTAGCCCAACCCGGCCACCATCACTCCGGACTCGGCCGTCGCTGTCACCAACCCGCGGGCTGCTCAACCCGGCCCAGGAGCCGCCGACTCGGAACCCAGCCAGGTGGCCGTCTTCACCACCATCAGGACCCCATCTTGGGCCCTGCCGATATCAGAATGGCTGGAGAACGGGGTTCTCCCCATGGACGAGACCGAGGCTCGGCAAGTTCAGGGCCGGGCATCTGCCTACAGCATCATCAACAACGAGCTCGTCAAACGCAGCTCTACCGGCGTGTTCCAGCGCTGCGTCGAGCAAGACCGCGGCATCGACATCCTCCTTGACATTCACCAGGGCGAGTGCGGGCACCACGCTACATCTCGATCCCTCGTGGCCAAGGCGTTCCGCCACGGCTTCTACTGGCCAACGGCCCTCGAAGACGCCGAGTCGCTCGTCCTCAAGTGCGAAGGATGCCAGCGCTTCAGCAAACGCAGCCACCAGCCGACGTCAGCACTCCACACCATCCCGATCGCCTGGCCTTTCGCGGTCTGGGGACTCGACATGGTGGGACCCTTCAAAACCGCTCGAGGCGCCATGACGCACTTGCTGGTGGCAGTGGACAAGTTAACCAAATGGATCGAGGCAAGACCAATCAAGAAACTGGATGGGCCAACAGCTGTCCGGTTCATCAAGGACATAGCGGTGCGCTACGGCATGCCGGACATCATCATCACTGACAATGGCACCAACTTCGCCAAGGGCGCGCTCGAGCAATACTGCTCCGTCTCCAGCATCCGCCTCGACCTGGCCTCCGTGGCACATCCGCAGTCCAACAGGCAGGTCGAGCGGGCCAATGGACTCATCCTGTCCGGCATCAAGCCACGACTCGTTGAGCCACTCGTCCGCTCACCCGACAGTTGGCTCGACGAGTTACCCGCAGTTCTCTGGAGTCTGCACACAACACCAAACCGGTCGACTGAGTTCACCCCGTTCTTCCTCGTCTATGGATCCGAAGCCATCATCCCGACCGACGTCGAGTTCGACTCACCGCGCGTCACGATGTACATCGAAGCAGAAGCAAGAGAAGCACACGAAGACGGCATCGACCTGCTCGAAGAGGCGCGCCTTCTGGCACTTAGCCACTCGGCTATCTACCAGCAAGGCCTGAGGCACACCACAGCAAGAAGATCAAGCCTCTCGCATTCCGTGAAGGCGACCTCGTCCTCCGACTCGTCCAAGAGCAGGCAGGCCAGCACAAGCTGTCCTCTCCATGGGAAGGCCCATTCATCGTGAGCAGGGCTTTGCGTGACCGCAACGCCTACTACCTCATCGACGCACGCAAATCGAAGAAGCGCAAGAGGGACACCACCGGCGAAGAAACGACCCGGCCGTGGAGCGCGGCACCCCTCCGCCTGTTTTATAGTTAGCCGAACGAATGTATGTATCGATGCCTTTTGTAAGCATATGAAACTATGGGGTCCCCGAACTAGACTCGGGGGCTGCCTTTTGTCGACCAATTTATTGCGTCCATATTTCACACCACTTTACTACCGAACTGGCCGCCGGATCGACAAGCTCGACCCGGGGGCTCGGGTGCTGGCCGGCTTGATCATCACCCCGCCGCTTCACTTAGTGATTCCTGATAAGTTAGGATGCCGTGGCCCCCCACTTCGCCCTAAAACCGCAGATCCAGCTCTTGCTGATGGTGGGCAAGCACAACGGGCTAAGGCTCCCCTACGATTCATACACTAAGTCAAAGCCGCCGGGTTGACCAACCCGGCCCGACGCTCGTCAACTAAGTTAGCTGCATGACCGACTGCTCACCAACCGGCCAAGCCAGATTGCCGCCAACCGGCCCAGTGGGTGTTCGCTCGCGCTCAACATTTTTAAGGACCCAACTCCTGCGGCCGCCTCTTGATTAGCCGAACTCCTTGTCACGGACCGGAGCCTCGGCCATCTGACTCGCGGGGGGAAGCTTCAGAGAAGAGCAACGCATGAAATAAGTTCGAAAAAAGCAGAAGGCAAAAAGCAAACAAACACTCACAACATTTACACATAAATGTTTCAAGCAAAGGCCCACGGCCTGAGTTCATTACACCCTGAAAACCCCCAGTGGTGGGTAGACTCGCTACTGAACAGAATTTTCTACAAAAGATTCTCAGGCATTCCCAGTGCCGCGTCGCGACGTCGACGGCTCCCCCCCGGCCGGCCTCCGGGTCCAGCGAAGCACGGGTGTCCTCTTTGACCTCCGCGTCACCGTAGACGCTCGTTGAGGGAGTCCTAGATTAGGGGGTATCCGGACAGCCGAACTGTGTACAACGTCCGGACTATTGAAGCGTGAAGATACAAGACTCAAGACTTTGGCCCGTGTCCGGATGGGACTTTCCTTGGCATGGAAGGCAAGCTTGGCGATCTGGATATTATATTTCCTTCCTTGTAACCGACTCCATGTAAACCCTAGCCCTCTCCGGTGTCTATATAAACCGGAGAGGTTGGTCCTTAGAAGGCCGATCACAATTACATTCATACCATCATAGGCTAGCTCCTAGGGTTTAGCCTCTACGATCTCGTGGTAGATCTACTCTTGTACTACCCATATCATCAATATTAATCAAGCAGGAAGTAGGGTTTTACCTCCATCGAGAGGGCCCGAACCTGGGTAAACACCTGTGTCCCTTACTTCTTGTTACCATCAGCCTTGATGCACAGATCGAGACCCCCTACCCGAGATCCGCCGGTTTTGACACCGATATTGGTGCTTTCATTGAGAGTTCCTCTGTGACGTCGCCGTCAGGCTCGATGGCTCCTTTAATCGTCGTTAACGACGCAGTCCAGGGTGAGACTTTCCTCCCCGGACAGATCTTCGTGTTCGGCGGCTTTGCGCTGCGGGCCAATTCGCTTGGCCACTTGGAGCAGATCGATAGCTATGCCCCCGGCCATCAAATAAGGTTCGGAAAACTGAACTACATGGCGGATATCCACGTAGACTTGATCTTCGACGGATTCGGGCCAGCGCCAGAAGCACCGAACAGTCGCGATGAGCACGGCTTAGACCTGCTGTCAGACGTCGCTCGGGATATCCTCCCGGCAGAAGCCTCGGATATAAATCCAGGACAGGTTGCTTCGCCTAAGGACGAAGGGCTGGACCCCGCCCCGCAGGCCGTACCTTCATCGGTGATGGATCCGAACACAGGTTTCACCTCTGAGGGAACCTGTGACTCCGGACCCCCGGATTCATATCCGGACGTGGGTTCCAGTCTGCGCGCCCCTGAGCCCGCCGTTCCTGGTTAGGCTCCGGTGATGGAATTCACCGCGGCAGACGTTTTTCAGCACTCGCCCTTTGGCGACATGCTGGACTTATTGAAGTCTCTCTCCTTGCCAGGAGACTCCGGGCCGAACTATGTCCGGCTCGAGTCGGAAGCAGACAACGACGTAATTCGTTGCCCACCCACCACCCACTTCATTGCCACGACCGACGATCTAACCGACGTGCTTGACTTCGACTCCGAAGACATCGACGATATGGACGACGATGTAGGAGAATCACAGGAGCCACCGCTCACCGGGCGGTGGACGGCCACCTCCTCATATGATATATATATATGGTGGACACTCCGAAGGAATACAACTCGAGTCAGCCTACACCTAAGGAGGCCGGACCAATGACAACGGGATACTGGGAGATGGACAATCACATACCCCCCTCCGACGACGAGGCAAGCCTCGGCAACGATGAATTCGGCGTACCAGAGGACCCAGTGGAACAAGTTCGCTTCAAGCGACGGCTCATGGCTACAGCAAGGAGCCTGCAAAGGAAACAAGAGCAACTCACAGCTGACCAAGATGTGCTAGAGGATAGGTGGACCAAGATACTGGCCGCCGAAAAATACGAACTCGAGATCCCCAATAAAAGGCACAGACGGCACAACTGGCTACCTCAACTCGAGCAGGAAAACCATGGGCACGCACACAGACGCCCACGCATCACTACGGTCCAAGACGACAAGCAGCAGATACGAAGAGGCACCCTCAGACCTCGGCATAAAGGTCATAAACATCAAGACAAGGAAGCTGGTGCCAAGTCCGGCAACGCTCAATCCGACAAACAGGCAAGGAGTAGCACAAGCCCACTCGACCGAAGATACATGCTGGATCAGCCGTGTGAAATTCACGGTACCCCGAGAAGGACGGCAAAGCATACCAATAGAGAATGCAGGATTCTCAAAACAAAGCGGCTGGTCGCACGCCGGAAGCAATAAAGGGGAGATGCCTCGTCAAGCATGTAAGTGCATCTAGTGCCCCTTAGTGATTTTGGTGTATTGAAGACTTATAGGTTAAGGGACTAATGCATTTGTGAGTGTACACATGTCTATAAGTCTATGAGGAGTTTGATATTTACAGAGAAAGTCGACCCCTAAAAATGAAGTTCTTCAACTGAAGACTTTGATATTCTGAAGACTTTGAAAGTGAAGAAATTGGTGTGACCTTGAAGACTTGGTATTCATTTGTGGAACATGAAGCGTGAAGACTTTTGTTTTCGTAGTTTCATTTTCTCTTTCTTGAGTCATAGGAAACACCGTACTGTTAAAGGGGGTCGAGGAAATACTAAGGAAAAATTTCCATGTGATGCTCAACTCAAAATCCTACACCTACCAATCCCTTCGAGTGAAGCCTTTGGAAATCTCATACAGTTTAGTCACTTTCTTCAGTGACAGAGACGAAGTTCTTCTGGTCGCTGATGAATTTGTTCTGACTGAAGAGTTAGGAATTCGTCAGTGCGAATTACCTACACAGTGAGGAACATGATAGCCCTGAGGAATTTGAGAGTCAAATTTCCGACCGTTGCTGTGCTGCGCGCCAGCTGTCCCAAAATATCTTATCCACCTAACGGTCATATCATTGAGGGGCATTTATGTCTTATCATGTCGGGCTGCTCCCTAGGCTATAAATAGCCGCCCCCTACAACCACTAGCTGGTTGGCTGCTCCGAGAGAACTTGACACTTGTCATTTGAGAGTAACCCATCCTCCGAGGACTTTGAACGAAAATCATCGAGTGAGGAAAACCCAAAACCAAACCCCTACAAACCCAAAGTGATTGAGCATCACTGAAGAAATTGATCCTGCGTGGATCCGACGCTTGTTACCTTTGAAGACTGTGCTTCTTCCAGACGGTTAGGTGTCAAGGTCTAGAGCATCCAAGAGGAATTGTGGATCGCCGAGTGACCAAGTCTGTGAAGGTTTGGAAGTCGCCTGAAGACTTACCACGAGTGATTGGACGAGATCTGTGTGATCTTAGTTCAAGGAGAATACGGTGAGGACTGGGTGTCCTGAGCTGCGTGCTCAGCGACTGGGTGTCCGGGACTGTGTGTCCTCGAGTTTAAATACTCAGCCGCTCCAACCAGACGTACAACCGAGACAGCAGTTGGAACTGGTCTACCAAATCATTGTCTTCACCAACCTAACTGGTTCTATTTCCTCAACCCTTTCATTTCCTCATTACTGTGTTGAGTGTTTGTTCATATCTGTGTTTGAAGACTTTGACTGAAGACTTTCTCAATTTCCTCAGTTCAATTTCTTCAGTCTGTTTGTCTTCATCTTGTGTTATCCTGTGATTACGCTTTCTGTACTCTGTGCTAGTCTTCATTTCATCATGATGACCATGCTTGTATTCTGTTATGCTTACTTCTGAGTACTTATTCCGCTGCTGATAGTTCTTCGCTAAGGAATTTCCTCACCGGCAAATTCCTCAGTGAAGAATTCATAAAAATCTCCTATTCACCCCCCTCTAGTCGACATAACGCACTTTCAAAGCACCCCCAGAGCGTAATAGTATGGCCGACCGCCCAGGACCACCTAAACCACGACAAGTTAATTGCAGTGCCTCTAGACCTAGTAATACGGGGGCTCCGTAACAAACAAAGCCCACAAGGGTATGACGCCACGGAAAACATCTCCTAAAAGATGTAAGGCGCAAAGGCCAAGTTCTGTTGGCCCACCACTCTAAACGGTTGCCTCCGGACCATCCAAAAATGCTACGCCAAAGAATAAATCCTCGGCACCTTCCCATACGATAGCTTACCATATGCTAACGGGAAAAATCACGTCAACTAGATTCTACGTGGTAAATTACCCAGGCCAACCATCCGGACATCCACTGCGGAGTCCGTACTACCTCACGGTCTAAAGACCGGGCACACCAGGGCCCGATTAGGGACCCTGGGAGCAACAACAAGAGGACACCTAGCTGTCTTCAGGCATTTCGCATTTGAAAACTAATGATTGATGCAGAACAGAACTGGCGGCATGGAATTATCCCGGACACACAAAGGAAGGAACATGCAGGTAGAAGGCAGTTTGGATTCATTCTCGACCCGCTCACAGCCCCCTCCAGTCCGGCCATAACAGGTTTCGTCAAGCAACACCTCTTTCCATACATCATACTAATATGCATAGACATAAAATTCTACTATAATGCGTAAATAGCAATTACCGGCTATCGTTTATCGCCGACGCCTCTTTGCCGAAAATGAAAGCCACGCTCCGCATTCGCCTGGTTGCACCAGGGGCTCCACAGTACGGCAAGCAAGTCCGACCACCTTTCCAGTCGTTCGGCACCCCGTACTTATAGCACTATATGCATCTGCTGTGAATCATGTCTTGATGTCTTTAGTACACTTGTCCGCCACAAGGCGGGCCCCTTTCATCACACCTTCATAATACAGCTCGGGCTTGCGATGTTCCTTACCCTTCGGCGGCCCCTCAGTGATCATCTTTTCTGCGTCAAGCCTCCCCCAATGCACTTTCACATGGGCAAACGCCATATGCGCGCCTTCTATGCAGACTGATCGCTTGATAGCGTCTAGCCAAGGACAGGCGCCCACGATCCGCTTGACGAGTGCGAAGTAGCTGCTTGGAATCAGATCCGCAGGCCACAGCCGAACAACTAAGTCCTTCATGGCTAGTTCGGCCGCCTGGTGCAGTTCGATCAGCTGTTTCATCTGATCGATAAATGGCACCGGATAGTTCAGCGCCAGATACTACGACCAGAAATCCCTCTCCGCAGTCTTCTTCTCCTCGGTGCGATAGAATTGAGCAGCATCTGATATGCTACGAGGAAGATCCGCAAAAGCCCCTGGAAAAATAAGAGTTCAGCCTGTCGCTGGATTCTTCACATTCTAACATACACGAAGCTAAGAATACAGAAGGCCTTACCAGCTGCCACTTTTCGGGCCTCCTGAATGTCCCGTGCAGCACCTCGGGCTTCTTCCCGAGCACCTTCTGCATCCTCGAGAGCTTGGGTGAGCTCAGATTCTTTCCTTTTAGACTCTGCTCTAAGTTCTCGCTTTTCTTCACAGCTTCCTGGAGCTCCCGCTCAGCGGTGATAACCCTGGCCTCGTGTTTTTCACGAAGCGCCTGTTCGGCCTCAGCCTTCTTATTGGCATCAGCCAAAGCTTTCTTTAGTGCCTCATATTCGGCACACGCTCCTAGAGCACACAATACTAATTTTTTTTATTCTGCACAACCATTCGTTCGTGCCAACTTCAAGACAAATGTTTTCAACATACCTTGCTTGTCTTCCAGTTGCTTCCTCACATGGCTGAGTTCTTCCTCGGACCGTGCAAGGTTCTGCTTCAGTTCAGACATTTCCGCCTTGAAAGCGGAAGTCCTCTCTGCGGATACCTGTTTTCACACCAAAGGGTATACGTCATTTACACAGGCTCCTGCGAAGGCAGGGGGTTTGATCCCCTGCCCGGCTCTGTCTCTTTCGCCGGACAGTGTATCAGGGGCTACTACTTATATTATGACAATTCCTTAAAGGTTTCCTAGGAGACATACCTCAAAAGCCTTTATAAGACTAAGGCAGGATGCGTTCAGCCCGCTCTCGGCGGACCGAATCCTTTCAACCACCTCGCCCACAAGGGCCCGATGCTCGTCGACAATAGACGCGTTCTTCAACGCTATCAATAGACCGCCAGGCAGCTCTTCTTGAACAGAGGACGCCGGCGGCGTAGGTTGCCCCCCCCGCCATCAGGGGGGGCGCTGCTTGCTCGATCCCAGAACCCTAGAGGTCCCGGGGGCCGTATCCATCCCTGCGTGTTCGGCACCAGGGATATGTCCCCCCTGGTCCGGGTCTTGTCGAGACGACACCTCGGTGTCGCGCCCAGACTTGGGGGAAGGGGCCCGCGGAGGCGTCTCGCTCGTCATAGCGTCCGAGTCCAGTGAATCCTCTGACGAGGACTGGACGGCGCAGGACCTTGCCGGACTGTGCAATATGTAGGCAACAGTCAAAACCACTATACCCAAAAAACGATCCCGGACGCGTATGCGTGTTCGGATAATTACGACTTCTCCAGGGGCTGGGCCCTGGGATCCCACTCCGGGCTGCTATCGGCAGCCGTGGGGGATGCCCCTGGGAGGGAATGCTTCCCCCTCTTGGGCGATCCGGCCTCCAGAGATGCGGAGGTCGTCCTCTTCCTCCCACCATTAGAGTGGGGCTCATCCTCCTCTGCTTCATCCTCTTCGTCCTTGGACAAAGGATCATCGCTGGAGTCTTCGGATCTAGCGTCCAAAACCTCGCGACGGTGAAGGCCACCCCGGGTCTTCTTGACCTTCTTGGAGGCCTCCTTCTTTGGCGCCTTGTAAGGCGCGGGGACCAACATCTTCGTCAGAAGAGGTCCGGCTGGTTCATCTGGCAGGGGGGCTGGACAATGTAGCCGCTCCACCTTCTTTACCCATCCCTAAGGTTACAATGAAATACGATTAGGGTGTTTCCCGCATGATGTGCCAATTAAAGCATGAATAGACAGAGTATGGCTGTGACTTACCGAGCTGGGAGAATGGGATGATTGATACCCCCGGTCCTCGGTGGGGCCCGGCCACGATTTGTCGGACTTAAAGAGCACCTTCCAGATATCCTTGTGGGTGGAGTCGTAAAGCTCCTGAAGGGTTTGTGGTGCACTGGTCCTATGAGGCCTTAGCACGGCGATTCCCGACTGTCAACTACAATAAGTTTTGCCCGGCTCCGGCGAGGTAGGGGCGATGATGGCGGCACACCTTCGACTCACTTCAGTGCTTCTAGTCGTCTCTAGCTGGTGTAGGGATCTAGATATAATTTTTATTTCTGGTGTTCGTTGTAGTGCCATGATTAAAGATGAATAGATCAGAAGTTTCCCAAAATAAATATATGAATAAAGCAGGCAAGTTCTCTACAAAATGTGTTTGTCCTTGTAGTTACCGTTTCACTGCTCAATTCTAAATCCAAATCTCAGTCATATTAATCCTAAAAAAACAATCGTAGGGGTGAGTGTATGCACGTATGTGATAGATTGAGATATTGGAGAAGTAATTGTTGTATTGATCGGGGCCTCAAGGGCTGTTTATATAGATTACAAAGCTTGGGCTCCAAGACTAGACTAATAGAGATAGATTACAATACGAATAGACTTATACTCTAAGATCCCCCCGCAGTCTCAACGTCAGGTGAAACAATGTTGAGACTGGAGCCTATGTCGGTGAACGATGTAGCCGGGAGTCCTTTGGTAAAAATGTCAGCAAATTGGGCACTTGTAGGAACATGAAGAATGCGAACCTCGCCAAGAGCCACCTTTTCATGAACAAAGTGAATGTCAATCTCAATGTGCTTTGTGCGACGATGTTGAACTGGATTGGAAGCCATGTAGACTGCAGAGATGTTATCACAGTGAACAATGGTAGCATGTGGGAGCGGATGATGAAGTTCAACGAGAAGCTGCCGTAGCCACACTGCCTCGGCCACAGCGTGAGCAACCGCCCTATACTCAGCCTCAACAGAAGACCTGGAAACTGTTACGTGCCTTTTAGAACACCAAGAAACAAGATTATCACCCAAATAAACGCAAAATCCGGATGTAGATCGTCGAGTATCTGGACAACCTGCCCAGTCTGCATCAGAATAAACTGTCAAGCTTGTAGGTGAAGAAGAATTAATAAGGAGACCGTGGTCAAGAGTGCCTTTTAAATAGAGGAGAATGCGTCTGACATGAGCCAGATGAGGAGCACGAGGATCATGCATAAAGAGACAGGCTTGCTGAACAGAATAGGAGATTTCAGGACGAGTAAGAGTGGCATATTGAAGAGCGCCAGTGATGCTACGATATAAAGTAGGATCAGAAAGAGGATCACCATCAGCCGACAGTTTAGCACCAACGTCGGCTGGAGTATGAGAGGGTTGACAATCAGACATACCAGAACGAGAAAGCAAGTCCAAAATGTATGACCATTGACAAAGAAAGAGGGAAGATTCTATGCGAGAAACATGAATACCTAGAAAATGATGAAGAGGACCAAGATCTGTCATGGAAAACTCCCGATTGAGAGAAGAGATGGTATGTTGAAGAAAAGAATCAGAACTAGCCGTGAGAATGATATCATCAACATAAAGCAAGAGGTAGGCAATGTGAGTAGGAGACTGATAAACAAAGAGAGAAGAATCGGATTTGGAGGGACTAAAGCCTATGGTTTGAATAAAAGTAGCAAAGCATTGAAACCATGCACGAGGAGCTTGTTTAAGGCCATAAAGAGATTTGTGGAGGAGACAAACAAAATTTGGAGGTTGCTGACAATAAACAGTTTCATTGAGAGTGCCATGAAGAAAAGCATTTTTAACATCAAGTTGATGAATAGGCCAAGAAGAGGAAACAACAAGACTAAGAACAACATGAATAGTGCTTGGTTTAACAACAGGAGAAAAAGTCTCATCAAAGTCAATACCATGCTGCTGGGAGAAACCACGACACACCCAACGAGCTTTGTAACGAGCGAGAGTGCCATCGGAATGAAATTTATGAAGAAAAACCCATTTTCCAGAAACAATGTTAACACCAGGAGGTTTGGGAACAAGAGTCCATGTATTATTTTGCCGAAGAGCCTCAAATTCATTGCGCATAGCGGAAAGCCAGAGAGGGTCAAGAAGAGCTCGCTTATAACTGGTTGGAATAGGAGAGATGGTTGGGGTGGCGGTAAGATTGAGACGTTTGGTGGGGAGAAGAAATCCTCGTTTTCCATGGGTGCACATGACATGATCATTGGTGAGCGGTGGTATAAGAACGGCATTGGGTGGCAGTGGGTTTTCGGTTGAAGAAGACGGTGAGGAAGAAGAATCAGAGGTGGTGGGTGTCAAGGTAGTTGCCGTGGTAGGATGTGGTGAGGGAAAGACGGCTGGGGTAGAGGATGCAGTTGCGGGAGAGGTGGGGGACGGGGCAGGAGGGTGGCTGACGGTGGGCGATTCCGGCTGAGAGACGGAACAAGATTCCATGGCAGCAGAGATGACCGAAGGACGAACGAGGGAAGGGGTTTTGGTGGTGGAGGATTGTGGTGGAATTGGTGTTGTGGTTGTAGTGACAGAAAAAGGAAAAGTATTTTCATCAAATGTGACATGACGAGAGAGAATGATACGACCAGAAGATGGATCGAAACAACGATATCCTTTGTGATCATCAGAAAGACCAAGGTGAATGCAAGGTAGTGAGCGTGGTTCTAGTTTGTTAGAGGCGGTAGAGGCGATGTTGGGAAAGCATAGACAGCCAAAAACACGCAGAAAAGAATAGTTAGGGTGGGAGAGAAAAAGAGATTGGAAAGGCGAATAAAGAGGGCAAGTTTTAGTTGGTCGAATATTAAGAAGTTGTGTGGTGGTGCGAAGGGCTTCAACCCAAAAACGGGAAGGAAGAGAAGCTTGTAAAAGCAATGTGCGAAGAACATCATTAATAGAGCGAAGACAGCGTTCAGCTTTACCATTTTGAGAAGATGTATAAGGGCATGAAAAACGAAGAAGAATGCCTTGAGAGAGAAAGAAGGTGCGGTTTTGGGTGTTATCAAATTCACAACCGTTATCACATTGAATAAATCGAATTGGCAAGCCAAAGTGTGTGATTACATATTGTCGAAACTTGAGAAAGATTGCAGGTACTTCAGATTTAGCGCGAAGAGGAAAGGTCCAAGTATAGTGAGAATAATCATCCAAGATCACAAGATAATATTTATAACCAGAAACACTAGGGACTGGAGAGGTCCATAAATCATAGTGAAGTAACTCAAAAGGAAAAGTACTAATGGTAGTAGAGGTTCCAAAAGGTAATCTAACATGTTTGCCACATTGACATGCATTACAGAGAGAGGGATTATGAGGACTGCTAGAACTAGGGATACAAAATTCTTGGAGTAAAGACGTCAAAGTGTTTTTGCTGGGGTGACCGAGACGACGATGCCATAGATCAACGGATGCGAGCATGACACGAGAGGTGGATGTGGGTGCGCCATGAAGAGGATAAAGATCGCCCGTGCTATTGTACCGAGCGAGGACCGCCCCCGTTGTCAGATCCTTCACAGACAAACCAAAAGGGTCAAAGGCCAGGATAACTTTGTTGTTAATGCAAAATTGTCTAACAAAAATAAGATTTTTTGATGATGGAAGGAACCACAAGAATATTGTGTAGAAGAAAATTAGCATGAGAGGAAGGGATGTAAGAGTGACCGGTGCATGAAACAGGGATGGTGGAGCCATCGCCAATGGTGATAGTGGAAAAAGCAGAAGGAAAACAAGCTGACAATAAATTCATATTTGAAGACATATGCATTGATGCACCAGAATCGAAAATCCAACCCGTACCTGCGTCGTTGAGGACAAAATTGTTCATGGCGTTGATGAAGGCGGCTTGGTCCCAAGCCAGCTGTTGGGGAGGAGCAGAGGGGCCAGGAGCTTGCATGTTGACGTAGGGGATAGCGGATGGGTAGTATGCGATTGGGGCCTGCATGTTGCCGTAGAAGGCCGGCATGGTGTTGTATGGCGACGGCGGTCCTGGCGTGCTGGTAGGCGGGGTAGGAGTGGCGGTGTAGACGTGCGCCGGCGGCCTGGGTCCAAGGAGTCCCGGAGAGCCTGTGGCTGGACGAAGACCGGGGCTCCACGTGCCCGTGTACGCAGGAGGGGCACCATACGGCGAGGGGGCCGACCATGGCATCGGCCAAGCCTGGACGAGGCCAGTCCAAGGATCATGCTGAGGAGGCCATGGCGACGGAGCTGGTGGCGCGTGAGCGGTGGATGACGAGGCTGGTGCAGGTCCGGCAGGGCGAGATGCAGGAGGCCGGTAGACGGGATTCTTGCCCTTGCAGTTGGGGCTCGGGCGCCAGCCTAGTGGTGGTGTTGAGGCCGTGGTGGCCACAGCAGGAGTTGGAGGGGCGGTCGGTTGCCGCGGCAGCCCAGGCGTGGGAGCTGCAGAAGAGGGCGCGACAGCATGAAACACCTGCGGCGCCCGTTGCGCCTTGCGAGCCTGGTTCTTCTCTTCTTGCTGGAGGATCGAGCGGACCTCCTTGAAGGTGGGGTACGGCTTGAGCATGGGGATGAAGGACTGCTGCTTCTCGAATTGATCGCCAAGACCTTGGAGGAGGGCGTTGATGAGAGTGCGATCCTTGACGTGATCACCAAGTTCACGGAGTTCATCGCCAGTAGCCTTGATTCGCTGGCAGAAGATGGAGACTGGGACATCTCCCAGCATGGTTGTGCGTAGCTCGGTGTTGAGCGTGTTGATTCGCGCGTCGGAGTTGTCCTGAAACAGCTGTTGAAGGGAAGCCCAGAGATCGGCGGCGGTGGCGTCATTGTCAGACACCAGATTGAAAAGCTCCGTGGAGATGCGTGTGTAAATCCACTGGATGATCGCGAGATCATCTTTCACCCAGCGAGGATCGGCGGGCTGTGGCGGGTAGGAGGGATCAATGTGGTGGCGCAGGCCGCAGCGCCCGAGATGGATGATGAAGAGGTGGCGCCAATGGTAGTAGTTGTGGATGCCGAGGTCTAATGAGATTGGTATGAAGGGAGAGACGTCGGCAATGGTGTCGGCTAGGGAGAACATAGGGTTTGGAGGGGGAGGTGTTTGGGTAGTTGTAGAGGAGGAGGTAGGGGATGGGGCACCAGCGGCACGGAACTCGGCCATGGAGAAGAAGGGCCGAATCGGCCGGGGTGGCGGCGCGGGTGGCGGAGCCATACCAGGTGCGGAAAACCTAGGCGTCGGATACCATGATAGATTGAGATATTGAAGAAGTAATTGTTGTATTGATCGGGGCCTCAAGGGCTGTTTATATAGATTACAAAGCTTGGGCTCCAAGACTAGACTAATAGAGATAGATTACAATATGAATAGACTTATACTCTAAGAGTATGTATGAGCGCTTGCATCTGTACCGTGTTCAAAATAATAATTCTTAATCTAATCTCAATCGTATTAATCCTAAAAAAAACAATTATATTTAAAATAAACTCTGAATTCAGCTAAATTAAAGCAAACTCTGGTTCTTAGGTATTCATCTTCATCATTAAATCTTCACATGGGTGACCAATGCGTCATAAGTATAACACGGTGATTTTCATACTGTACACGTATATAAATGTGTGTATGCTGTGTGTGCGATTGTACGTCTTCGTAGAAAAATCGATGCCAACCGTCCTTGAACACCTAATCAATCACCTAGGCCAGACAGATAGGGTATACTTCACAGGGTGCGAGACGTTTTCCTACCCTAGCCGCCGCCACCAGCCGACTAGGGCGAGGCACTTTTTCCTCCGATCTCCATCGGCCGGTGCGCTGGCCCCCTCTCCCTTCGACTGCTGCTCCGGCGGCCGGAGGGAGGGGGGACCCCGTTCCTCCGCTCTGTAATTAGGTTTTGGATTTGTAGGTCGTGATGCGTAGTTGGGGTGGTGGTAGCGGCGCCCGGACGAATAAATCTGCCTTAACCCCACTCCCACACCGGCGGTGTCCTTCATGGAGGCGTCTCGGAGTTGATGGTATCGTGTCTCTGTCGACCCCTCAGATCGATAGCGTTAGGGTTCATGGATGGTGTTGACGAGGCGGCGGCGGCAATTCCATCTGGTGTGTCTCTCCTTCTGCTATGTCCCCGTTGCTGTGGCGTTGTCTCCGACGTCATGGTGGAGCAGGGAGGTTTTGTCGTTCAGGAGTACGCGCAGGCGGTTGTCTACGCAAGTGACAGCTGAAAGATGGAGTATCTTGTGTTGGGTCTGTGGTCGAAGGCGGGCAGTTCTGGTTTCCTTCTCCAACGTCGTCGTCATGCGAGGGTGTCAGTTCTGAAGTTTGATGGCGTGTCCGGAGACATGTTGCCCCGGTCTGATTCTTTCAACGGCTATGGTTTTGCTTTTGGCAAACTACTTTGGAGGTCCGTAAAGCTGCTGATCAGCGATGGAGCCGCGTCGAGCTTGGGCGAAGAGGTGATCTGTCTTTTTACCCTTTGGTGGCCGCTTCGGTGGTGTCGAAGGAAAGGGACAGGCGCTGGTATTTTGCATATGATTTTTCTATCTTTTCAGTCATGTATGGTCGGTGCTTACGTGCCTTGTAACTTGATCTTTATTCTATATAAATGAGACACGTATTAGCATGAAAAAAAAATCACCTAGGCCCAGGCCCGGCACTGGCTCCATGTTCCTGTTGTGAAAGTCTTTTTTGCATCTAGACAGATAATATAATGTACAATCATAGCTTCCGCACAGCTGACCGCATAGCGCAGTGGATTAGCGCGTCTGACTTCGGATCAGAAGGTCGTGGGTTCGACTCCCACTGTGGTCGAATTTTTATTCTTTAGTTTGGGAAAACCCAAAACAACATGTTTTATAATTAAATTTACACAATCCTACAATTTCATAATAATACCAAAAAATTTGTAGGCTACACAAACCAGACTTATTTTTTTGTTCTTTAGTTTGAGAAAAATCCAAAACACCATTTTGAAGCTTAAAACATAATTAAAATTACACAATCCTACAATTTTATAATACTATTTTTTTAGGCTACACAAACCAGACCTATATTTTCTGTTCTTTAGTATTCTTTAGTTTGGGAAAATCCAAAACAACATCTTGAAGCATATAATTAATTTACATAATCCTACAATTTTATAATACTACTAAAACTTTTGCAGCCTACACAAACTAGACCTTTTTTTGTTCTTTAGTTTGAGAAAAATCCAAAACACCATTTTGAAGCTTAAAACATAACTAAATCTACACAATCCTACAATTTTATAATACTATTGTTTTGTAGGCTACACAAACCAGACGTATTTTTCTGTTCTTTAGTTTGAGAAAATCAAGCTTAAAACATAATTAAATTTACATTATTGTACAATTTTATATTAACGAAACATTTTAGGGTCGAATTATTTTTATCCTTTAGTTTGAGAAAAATCGGAAACAATGTTTTAAGCTTAAGACACAATTAAATTTACATAATCCTATAGTTTCATTTTATTAAAAATCGTGTAGGCTACACAAACCAGACCTATTTTTTGTTCTTTAGTTTGAGAAAATCAAAAACACCATTTTAAAGATTAGAACATAATAAAATTGACACGACTGTACAGTTTTATATTTATCACAAAAATTGTAGGCTACACAAACCATCCCTAGCTGCAATGACGCGGTCTTCAATGGAGCACTGGTGCTCCCTCCCTTTTATTGAGTCTGCATATTAGTTTTGACCCAAGTCATACTTTGTAATATTTGATAAAATCAATAGCACTACTTTTTAAGCTTAAAACATAATTAAATTTACATAGTTGTACAACTTTACTACTAAATATTGTGTAGGCTACACAAATCATCCCTAGCTGCAACGGCATGGTTTTCAATGGAGCACTTGTACTCCCTCCATTTTTATTTAGCCCACATATTGCTTTGACCTAAGTCAATTTTTATAATTTTGGGCCAAGTTTGGGTGTAAGACGGGTGTGTCTGGGGCGTTCCATTTGCTCTTGTTAATGTAAGTCTAAGAGCGTTGTACCGCCCGCTTGGTCATTCTCATATTCATGAATAAATAAATATTTTTGGTGACCATTTTAAACAATTTATTAAAATCAGTTTAATAGAAGAAGAAAAATGTTTCATATGACTTTTAGTTTTGTTCATGTATATGCAAAAACATATTCATGCAAGTATTAAAATGTTACATAGAAAAACAAAAATATTTCGTGTCTGATTTTTTATGTGTTATACATAAAACTACGTCTTCATTCTGGTCCGAAAATATTCAATGTATTTAAAAAGCAATTTTTTATTACTATAAACTTAGCTCAGAAGATGTGTCTTATATATATATAGCACTATTCTAATCCCGGGATTAGAATAACTATTTGGATCACAGCAGCCCCTATATAGGGCCCGACAGGGCCCTCCCAAACTTCTGGACTGCCCTCGGCTCGACAGGATCCACTGGATCCCGAGCCCCCCCGACAGGATCCACCTGATCCTGATCCCGAGCCGCCCCAGCCCACCTCCTTCCCTCGATCCTCCGACCTCCCCCCGTGGTCGCCGCCGATCTTCGCCGGATCCGACCCCTTCCCCCCCGTCTACAGCTCCTAGCCGACCGGATCCGCCGCCTCCCCTTCTTCACCAGCTCTTGGCCGGCCGGGTCCGCCGCCTCCCCTCCGTCTCCAGCTCCTGGCCGGCCACCGGCGCGGGCGAGCGAGCGATGGCGGACGCCGGCACGAGGGAGCCCGCGTCGCCTGGACGCGGCGAAGCCGCCATGGACTTCAGGAAGCCGCATCCTCGTCCCATCACCACCGCCCGAAGACTTGGCAGACCAGATGACGGGCCCGACGGCGAGCGGCGCGACCAACCGAGCAACTCCTCCATGGAGGCGGCATCTGCTGCGCCCTCAAATTCAGCCGCAACAGTACATGAACTTCCTCCCAGTTTTACCTTCTTCTTCAATCTTGCATTCTCTGACCTTCTTGCTTCGTGCAGATGAACTTCGCGCCCTCTGCAAAACATGGATTGCCATGGGATTCCTCTCATACCTCCATGATGAATTGTTCTCAGGGTAGCCTATCAGCTGCTGGAAAAAGGTTGGCCGAACTTATAGCCAGGGTATGGTTGAACTTCTTCCTTCCTTCGGTTTGTTATTTGCTTACAACCATGAGAAGTTCTGGTAGTGTATGAGCCTCAGTCCAGGCTACAAAAGCTTTTTTAAAATCTCCTGCTTACAACCATGAGAAGTTCTGGTAGTGTATGAGCCTCAGTCCAGGCTACAAAAGCTTTTTTAAAATCTCCTGCTTACAACCATGAGAAGTTCTGGTAGTGTATAAGCCTCAGTCCAGGCTACAAACACTATAAAATCTGCCTACATTCACATTCACATTCACATTCAAAAAAATAAAAATGAAAATAGAACATGCATGTGATATGACTTGAAGGTCAGGTTGGTATGCACTAGCAGTCCAACCATTCAAAAAACTCATGAAGGCTCAGGTTTTCTAACTATAGACAGTATTTCCCCTTTGCAAGACAAGAAGTTCAGGTTGTGGAGAGTGCTCAGTTCAGGTACATATAAGTAATCTAATATTGCAGAATTAAAAAACAGGATGTGAAGTTCATTCTATGAAGGGTGCTCAGTTCAGGTACAAAAGGCATTGGTAGATGCTCACTTCAGTGCATAGTGTGATGTCTCTCACCACTTTTTTATGAGAAGTTCAGGCTGTGAATAATGCTAAGTTCAGTTATGAAGGTATATGCAGATATAACCTGTGTGCTAACAGACATTTTTTCCTTTTATGTCAGCAAGACGAGAGACGCATGAAGAAGCTTAGAAGTTCCCAGCAGCAAGTACACAATGCAAAGCTTGTACGCGTTGCACCACCCTCTCAATGGGTCACACCTCAAATGCACCAACAGCATTACCAACCTGCTCCAGACCAAAAATGGACGGCACCCAAAACACACGGATACTCCCGAGAAGCTGGGTCACAGCCCTATCCGCACAAGTTTGCGCCTCCACCTAATTGGGTGACGCCGGAAATCCCCCGCGGATTCTTTGTATCCACCAGCAGACTCCCAAGCACGCCGATGGAAGAGGGGGTTAGCTCAAGTCCTGCGTGTAACTCTAGAGCTTATCCTGGTGTGCCTCATCAATGCCAAAGCAAAGCAACTAAACCGGATCCCAGGACAAATCCAACAGCAACACACACACGGAGGAGAGTGATCTGCACACTACCACTGTTTGATCCTGCTGCTGCTACTACAAGTCAGAATTGTACGAGGCATAAGGTAGATGGATTGCTTCACAAAAAGAAAGAGCAAACCAAGACTGGGATCGCAATACCTCCACAACCACCTCAAGCAAAAAGGACGCAAACAAGAGAGAGGCCATCTTCAGCCCTCCTTCCTCCTCGTGATCCACTGCTGCATCCTGCTATAATTACTCCGCCATGCCCCATCCCAGAGGGACAACAGCCAACACCGGCGGAGTTGCGATCATACACGCACATAAGTGAAACAAAAAATATATTTATATACGCATCTTGTATTATCTGCAAATTTTCTGCTCCCTCCAGAATAACAAGTTCATAAAACTGCATTTTAAGGTGTTGTTTGGATTTTTTTTCTTTTCTGCAGACACCAGATCTACCGGATTATCTAATACCAAGACTAAAGATGTGATTCAAAGATGTAGAGAAAGCAAGGGAATTTTATAACAGATACGCCAGACATGCTGGTTTTGGAATCAGGAAGACGGGTGGAAATGACAACCACAAGTATTTTGTTTGCGCCTTCCAAGGGATACACACATCTTCAGTTTCAGTGGCCAGCAGGAAGCATAACAAAACATCGCAGAGGACGGACTGCAAGGCAAGAATGAGGATGAAGGTGCAGGAGGATGGCACATGCGTGGCAGTGGACATTGAGTACAATCATAATCACCAGCTCATGCAAACTGATGACATGCTGGTGTTTTTGCACTCACACAAGAATTATGACCCCACTATTTTGGAGTACGTAAAGCTCTTGCAGTACCATGATGTCAAGCACACAACAATCATGTCAATGCTATCTGAAAATGAAGATGGAAGCTACTTCCTAAGCATGACCGGACGAGACCTGCTAAACCAGTAAGTACTCAAACACCAACATACTTCAATGTAAAAAAGCATCCTAGCTCACAATCCTTTGCTAGCAAAAAATAAACAAATGCATGTTTGCATGTGATTTGCAGGAAAGCCATGAATGCAAGGAAAGATGATTTGGATGATGTACTGAAACTTGTTTCATTCTTCAAAGACATGAAGGCGATAAATGATGAGTTTTTCTATGACATCCAAGTGGACAAGGACAAGTCAATTAAAAACATTTTATGGTCCAATGCAAGCTACCGAGGAGCCTATCAAGACTTCGGCGATTGCGTAACATTCGACACGACTTACAAGACCAACAGATTTCACATGCCCCTGGGAGTGTTTGTTGGAACAAACCATCACTTGCAGTCAACGATATTTGTTGTTGCCCTGATAAGAGACGAAGATGCAAAGTCATTCAAGTGGCTGTTCGATACATTTCTACGGTGCATGAACAACAAGCACCCAACTTGCATTCTAACAAGTGAGTTTAGATAAAAAACTCCTCAAGTTTCATCATCTTTTTAGTCTATGGGTCTGTATTGGGTATATTTGGTTTTATCTGAAAATAATATACAACAAGCAGTTCAACCACTGTTAGCACATAAGTCCAACTAACAGTGGAAGAAAGCAAAATTATCTGTCACATGTTTAGAAAAAAACTGGTCATGAATGTGAAGTTCAACTACAGGAATCATAGAAGTTCAAGGACAGAAAGATGTAAAGAAAAAAACATGTAACATGTTCAGAAAAATATAGTTATTTATGTGAAGTTCAAGCACTGGTACCACAGAAGTTCAAGAACACTGCTGTAAGAAAAATTTGAGCGTGACACTACTAGGTAATCCCACTGCTACCTGTTAAGTTCAAGCACTGGTACCACAGAAGTTCAAGAACACTGCCGTAAGAAAAAATACATGTGCCATTTTTAGATAGTCATATTGTTGCATGTGAAGTTCAAGTACTTGTACAACATAAGTTCACCATCAGTACAAAAAAAAAGAATGAAGTTTCATTTTTTTAATTCATGCAGACCAATGCCCATCGATGGCAAAAGCTATACCACAATCATTTCCAAACACCGTCCACAAGCTATGCCGTTGGCACATCTTGAAGAAGTACAGGGAATACCTCGTGTTGCTGTACAAAAAGTATAAAACATTCAAAGAGGAGTTCACAGCTATATTAAACTGGCCGCTCATGCCAACGGAGTTTGAAGATGCCTGGGCTAAACTCGTGCACAAGTACAACCTGGAGAACGACAAGATGATGATGCAGCTCTGGAGTGATAGGAAGATGTGGATTTTAGCATATTACAAGAACATTTTCTGTGCTAGAATGACTTCCACACAACGAAGCGAGAGCATGAACCACGTGCTAAAGAAAGGGTTTGTCAAGGGGACCCAGAACCTACACAAGTTTGCTAGGCGGGTCAATGCTTGCATACAAACTCAGATGCAGAAGGAGAACGAGCAAACAATGACCAACATGGTATGATGACAAGTACAAAACACCTCCATCATGTTCTGTTTTACCTTCAACATGTGCACTTTGAACTTTAAAAAAATGAAACCCATGACTCTGCTTCGACTAATATCTCACTTTTTGACATGTGCAGACCAATCCTGTGACAAAAACAACTTACGGCTACGAGGAAGACCTGTCCATCAAGTACACGAGAGCCGTGTACACCGAGATGAGGAATAGGATGAGAAAGGCAACACTATTCCGCGCAAAGCGTACAGCAGAGCCAACTAAGTACCTTGTACCACAACAAGCCTGGCCATGATGATGAAGAAAGATTTTCCTGGTCAAAGCATGAATTCCAGGTTGTAGCTGACCCAGAGAATGAAATATACGAGTGTGAATGCAAGCTCTGGACACACACATGTGAGCGAAAAAACAACCTCATTAAATAGCTAGACTAGTAGTATCATATCAAAATTTATGAAACTCATTGCTGGCTCTTAAACTATGTATTCTGCGTTCATCACAAATGCAGGCCTGTTCTGCCTTCACATCATGAACATACTTGACTACCTCAAGCCTGACAATTTTCCAAACAAGTATATCCTCAAACGGTACACAAAGACTGCAAGATCACAACCAACTTTTGATACAAGGGACTACAACACAACCGCATCGGATGGCAGCTCAAGGCTATAGAAGCAAGATATATTGCTGCAGCTGAATTTGATGGTTAACAAGAAAGCGATGAGATGTGACCAGCAATATGACAGAGCATACTTTGTTCTTAAGAGGCTTGTGGAAGAGCTTGATGCAATACATTCAGCAAATCAAGCGGATGCTGACGAAAGGATGGCTGAAGAGGGCGCTGAAATTGAAGATGACCTTCATTATTATGCAGCTGAAATGCTCAACGCCGCTGCTGAAGCCAGCCAATGCAAGCAGGGTGATGGCCAATCAATGGAGCAGCGACAGCAATAGACGATGAAATTGCCATTGTATTTTGAAACAAAGGGTAGGAAGAAAATTACTGCAGCAAAGAAAAGTGACAAGAGAGCTCAAATAAAGGCACCACCTGCAGGAAGAGTCGTCATGCACGATGAGAATGGAGTGCCACTTAGACACAGGAAATGCAGTGTGTGCAACCAGGTTGCGGGACACAACAAGCTGACCTGTCCAATACTCTTGGAAAGAAACAATGCCGAGGAGGTCAAGCAACCCAAATCTCAAAAACAGCAGCCCAAAGTTATGGAACAAAAGAAGGGACCACACCCACAGAAAGCAAGTAGCAGGCTTTGTAGCATATGCAAGGAGTATGAACCACATAATGCAAGAACATGCCCGAAGCACGCAGATGCTGAAAAGACAAGCAAAATGCCAGAGAAGAAACAGAAAACAAGACCTAGAGCCAACAACAAGAAGGTGGTGGAAGATGAAGAGGAAGACGAAGATGAAGACAAAAACGAAGAAGAGGAAGACGAAGATGAAGAGGAAGTGGAATGCGAGGATGAAGAGGAAGAGGAAGACGACGATGAAGAGGAAGAGGACGATGAAGAGGAAGAGGTACATGTCAAGCAAAAACCTCTACCACCAAAGTCTAGGAGGAGCGCAAGGGTCATGAACAATTAGAATAGGTCAATTAACACAATGCAAACTTATTCATGTCAATGTGCAGAACATTATGTCATCATCCCCTGGTAATATACACTGTGAAGTTCAAGTAATATTACTGCAGAAGTCCTGGTATGTTATGGCAGGAAGTGATGTGCTGGTGTTGTACTGCATGAAAGTGCAAGCAGTGTTAAATTGAAAAAACATACACTGTGAAGTTCAAGTAATATTACTGCAGAAGTCCTGGTATGCTATGGCAGGAATAGATGTGCTGGTGATGTATTGCATGAAAGTGCAAGCAAAAACAAACATGAAAAACATACATTGTGAAGTTCAAGTAATATTACTGCAGAAGTCCTGGTATGTTATGACAGGAATAGATTGGCTGGTGATGTATTGCATGAAAGTCCAAGCAAAAACAAACATGAAAAACATACAAAATGAAGTTCAAGTAATATTACTGCAGAAGTCCTGGTATGTTATGACAGGAATAGATTGGCCGGTGATGTATTGCATGAAACTGCAAGCAAAAACAAACATGAAAAACATACAGAATGAAGTTCAAGAAATATTACTGCAGAAGTCCTGGTTTGTTATGAGAGGAAGTGCTCGTGTTGTATTCCATAAAAGAGCAACCAGCAAATAATCATACAGTTTTGAAGTTCATGTCAGCTGCAGAAGAAGTTCTGGAATGTAAAATCGATGTAGGAAAAGAATATGCTTAAAAAAATAAAGTTTCACCGCATAAACTAAGGTTAGCAAGCCTAGGTCAACGCGTTCAAATGTCAAGCTCTGCTTGGATACGTGCAGAAGTTCATGTACAATGCCGACAAAGATAAAAGAAACGTCAACAATATCTTTGCAGAAATTTACATATGTAATACATTCCCACTTGAAAAAACACAAAAAAACAAATGTAGATTCTACACAAAAGCATACATATTGGTTTGGTTGAAAATTACCAATGCATTACACAAAAGAATATCCTCTCCATCTGAAACCAGCAGCCCAGCCACATTATCAAAGCAGAAGTTCAAGTCTACAATCATATGTTGGGGGCCCAAAAAATAAACAACCCCCCAAAAAATCAAGCAGTTCAACCAAAACCGAGGCAGAAGTTCAGGTACATCTATTGGGGCAAAAACATTCAACACATGGATACTGAAAAACGACGCAGCACATTGAAATTCACAAAAGCCATTCTTCACACCAAATGCATTTGTCCACAACATCATAAGTAATAGTGCTTCACATATAGTAGATAGACAAATCACTAAAAACATTCTTACACCCAAATCTTTACGGAATTGTTCCAATCATTATCAAACCTAAAACTCTGTACGAAATCAAATCTACAAATGAAACTAATGCTTCGAATTCACGGGCCAAAGGACTGGATCTCTTTAGGGAGCTCTGAACGCATGACTTCATTCTTCTCGCTAAAAACCAGAGTGTGCATGAACTCAGCCTTCCAGTCATCTGCAGCAGCCTGCAAACAAAAGAAAGGTGAAAATGATGGTTTAGTAACGCATATCTAAAACCACAGCAGGAGCGTCACAACAAAGACACACAAGAAAAATCAAAGGATGATGAGACAAGAACAAAGACAGAACGTACTTCCACATCACCAAAATCTTCAACAATCTCATCACCGTCATACGAAGAGCTGAACTTCACAGCAAAGAAACCACAATCATTATTCTTCTGCTTCGGAACATTGATGAAAGTCGGCCTCTTTGCAATAGTAACCCAGTTAGGCTGATTGCTCACCTTGTATGCAGCCGTGCCATACACCTCCTCGAGCAACCCAACAAATCTCTTCATCTGCCAGAAATATCAAAATTAGATGAAGTCAAAAACATGTTAACCAAAATAGTTAAGTTCAGGTACATAAAAAAGCGACACCTGCATAAGATCCACCTAACAAAAATAGCAGAAGTTCAACTTCTAAATAATAGTCAGTTCAAGCAGTATTACCAAAACAGAGACAACAACATATTTTGTAAACACAAGGCATAATAAACTTCGTGTCAAACAAGAGAATGTGAAAGGATGTCCAGGCTAAGAAACACTCACGATATTTTGGCAGTCCCCGTGGAAACTCGATCGCGACGTTTGCATATTATTGTAAGAAAGTGAATAGAGAATGTCAATGCTCCCACGATATCTATTCACCACGTACACACTATAGTGCGCCATTGTGCCAATTGGCTTGAATAGAATCAATAAAACCTGCCAAGAATGAAAGGACCAGTGAACACAAACTATAAAGCATATGTACTGAAGAAACGGCATGAACAAAAACTTATTGACAAACTCAGCAAAAGGATGCACATGAAATTAAGAAAAAAGCAAGATTTATGAAAAACTAATCAGCTTTGCGTTAAGAAGGTCTTCTTCCTTGCGAACAAACATTGGGAGGAGTTTAGCCGTTTTTTTGCATCGAACTTTGGAACTGTTGCGGCGTAGAAATCATACTCCAGGCAGTGCTGTGCATTCACCAAAACACAATTAAAACACCTCACAGATGCCACTACAACAAAACTAAGGCAAAAAAAGGAGATAGGGGTGCAAAGAACTAAAACCTGTATGAAGTAGGGACTAAGTACAACCCTGTCAGGATTAGAGAATATCTCAAAGGTCTCCGGGTTATCCTTCCACAAATTTATGAGATAATCCATTATGTCTCCTTCCATCTGCTGCCCATCACCGAAAAGCCTATAAAGGAAATCTCCTGTGAGGTCAATTACATTCCCAGGGATGGTAAACATGCAGTAGCTTATCCTGCAGAATACAAAATGATGGTAAAAAAATATATTAGAAGTTTAGATACAACAACAAAACAAAAGTCCAGTCGCTATAACTCAAAAAGGCAAGAGGAGACATAAAACAGGAGTTCATATACTACAACAACGGCAGTTCAGACAATACAACAACAGAAGTTCAGACACTACAACTCCAAGGCAAGGGAACGACAAAAAGAGGGTAACTCACCCAGAATACTTCTCCAGACCGTCTTTACTCAGCACATACTGTTTCACCTTCCGGGCCTCGGATAGATGAGGGTAACTGTATTTTTTCAGGGGAGCGACAGGAGAACGCCACTTCAAAGGCAATCTTGATGCTCGCTTGGAGGTAGTTATGTTCCCAGACTCAACTGCCGGTTTCCTCCTGGTCATCACAGCATTCTTCCCACCTCTACCAGCAACAGTTTCAGCAGCACGTTTAGCATTCTTCGGGTAAGCAATCTTCTCAAAATCATCATCGGACGAAATCACTTCTGCTTCGGCTGCTTTGACTGCATCAGCCTTCCTATAGCATGGGGGTTTTTGGAGTACCACAAATACCGCCAGCCTGCTCCCCCAACTTGGAAGGAATGAGGGTCCGAGGTCTATCATCTTCTATCAGAGCTGTACTCATCGGTTCCTCCCAAGGTTGGAAAAGGCGGTAGGCGTAAGCGAGGCGGTTGGCCTTCGCCTAGTGCCTAGGCGGTGCCTAAGCGCCCTAGGCGCGGCCTAGGCGGTAATATAGTTTTTACTCGTAGTGTATTTGTGATTATTATATGGGTGTTGATATTAGTTTAGGGCATATAAACAAGTTAATTACTATCTACTACCATTGGAATATAACCCGTTTGGCATACTAGTGCAATATGTGGCATGATTTCTTGCTTGCGTAGGCAATTCCCTGCTTGCCCTGCCTAGACCTCCATTTATGCCCTAGGCGAGGCGTTTGGCCATTGCCTAACACCTAGGCGTGCCTAAGCGCCTCCTAGGCACTGCCTTTTCCAACAGAGGTTCCTCCCTAGGCTGGTATTCCTGTGACCCAAAGAATGAGTAGTCGTAATCGGTCAACTCCAACAGATCCACTGTCAAAGAAAAAAAGAAGAGAAAACATCACCATTAAAAAACAACTGAAGTTCAGGAACATCACAATGTGCAGTCCAACTAATAAAAGATGACATGATTACTACTCAAGTTGACCTAAAAAAATTAGTTGCAGTAAAAAACTAAATGAAGTTCAGGCACAACCAGAGGCACAGTTCAAGATAAACCGATGAACTCGAAATCATTCAACTACAGCTAACAAAAACCGTAGAAAGGCATCATCTCTGAAAGTTCAATTAGAAAAAAAATGATCATGTCCATTTAAGCAATGGAAGGACAGAAATTACTGAAACCAAACACACAAGCAAAATTAAAAAAGATAGAAATGAAGTTCATGTACAAAGAAAATGCTCCTCTCCTTCCGAAACCAGCAGTCCAGCCAGATCTCAAGCAGAAGTCCAAGTTTGAGAGAAAAAATATGAAGTTCAGGTAGAATAAAAGATGCAGTGCAGGTAAGCAGTCCAACTTCCAAAATACTTACATGTGTAGTAGCCAAACAGAGATTGGAAGTCTGTCTCAAACAGGTTAGAAGAAGCGATTGAGTACAGCCACGTCTTCCTGATATCCCCGATATTCTCATGGGAATAATTTGCAAGAACCCCGTCATGATACGAATTAACATTCGTAAGCATGACGAATCCGCAGTCAATACTGCCATCAAACGAAGTAAAAAGAATAGTGTTAGAACAGAAAAAGAAAGCCAACGAATTAAACACGTCACAGCTTAAGTACAACTACAGTTAAACAGATGTGATAAAAGAGAAAAAGTGGAACTCATACTTGTTTTGCTGCTGGGGGACATCAATCCAATCCAGAGGGAAATTGTCAATGCTAACTGGATTGAAGGGTGTCTCCCTATCGTTGCTGGCATCCTTCCAAAGCCTCTTGATGTTGTCGGTCATCCGCCAAAACAGGAGTACCGCACATTCATATTTTGGTCCATAGTACGAATCGAGAAGCTGGAACCTTGAATTCTTCAGGTCAAGGAATACCGACACCCAATGAACGACACCACCCATGGAAGCAGGAACCTCAGGAGGGTCAAAAGTAGGGTAAACAACCTGAAGAATCATAAACACGCGAATCATTAAAAAATGAGAATTAATATCAGAACGGTACAAAAGAAAAAAAACAAAAATTAACACAGTGGATTGCACTGCAAAACTAATACAGAGGCAAAGAACAAGATATTTCATATCGAATCATGTGCATCCATGCTATCTGGACCACTCACCATGAAGTACTTCCTCACACGGGAATCAAATTGACCTCTGAAAATCTTGTCCTATAATAATGCAGGCAACACCAACATATGAAAAAAAATACAAAAACGAGACAAACAAGTTTTAACTAAAAAGATGGTAAGGAAAAAAACGGAAAAGAAATCACTGTATGGTTGACTTACACAAACCCAATACGGCAGGATGCGTTTGTCTGATCCCTGGTACTTCGCACGTAGATAGTAGAGTGCACACTCAGCCACATTAGACCGAAGTATTCCACGAGGACCAAAAGATATTGCGACATCTTCAACAGAAGCTTCACACTCCTTGTTTTGGAACATAATCATTGATCTAAAACAAGCGAACAGAAAGTAAAAGAAGTTCAGCATCAGGAAACTCAGGAAGTTCATAACACATGTTAGCACAGAAGTTCAGCTATATCACAAAATAGGCAGTACAGTACAAAAGAGGCCAGAAGTTCAGCAACAGATAAGTAAAAAACAAGAAGTTCAGGTACATATAGTTGGGAAGTTCAGGTAAGAAACCACAGATAATTCACAGGGGGCACATGGATGATGTAAAATATTGAGCAGCTGCACTCACCTCTTGGAACGATCATTCCTAAGCCTAGTTACACTATAATAAAAGTCATCAACCTTCTTTCGGACGACAGCAAGGTCACTATCTGCTCACCAAAAATACAATAGCAATTAACAGCAACACTCAAAGCACATAGATTCACGACAGTATCAATTAACACCAACATTCAAGCACAAACATTCAAAAACATAAACACATCTCAGCTGCTACATCAGAAAGGATAAAACCACAACATCATAGACATCACAACACATGCATTACAAACCTCCACCCACATAGAAAAACAGGTTCACTTAACATTCTTTACAACCGACACGACAAACAACAAAACCAGAAGTTCAACTTAGACCACACAGGCAGTTCACAGGGGATATCATGGACTAAAACCAAACAACAAAGAGGGGAGGGGATGGGGAAATAAGAGAGAAGCATGCTCCTCTCTTCATGGATCCTTGCCTAGACTAGTGGCAGCACTGGAATGATCAACCTCCTCTCAATAGCTATCGCTTTCGGTATCTTCATCGTCGTCTTCAGTAGACGTTGCAGCGTCATCGGGAAGGACACCAGCAGCAGCTGTAGCAACCGGAGAATCTGAAACAAGAAAAACATTTGGTTGTGCCTGTGCAGCATCAACATCAACTGATGGCTCTGCTGCAAGAGACTTCTCCGGGCTTGCAGCAGTACTACGACCAGTTTGTACAGCAGACTCAACATGATCTTTCTCCAAAATAATGTCTCCAGTTGTCTTGCCCTGCTCAACATCAGAAACCTCAGCGCCAACGGACGACTGAGGTTCAGTCAGGACCACCCCATCGGAGCAGCCAGTGCCTGAGACAGACATGTCTGCAGCCTTCTCTGGAGCAACACTAACATCATCATTCTGCTGCTCCAAAAAGAAACAAAAAGTCATTACAAAGGGCTGACTGAACCTCATGCACAGGGGCAGCAAGTCCGTCTCAGGGGCAACAAGACAAATGGACAAGAAAAAATGGTACCTTATTTTCACTGCCATGAACCTCATCAACTACTACATCACTAGAGGGGCAAGGATCATGCACAGGGGCAGCTTCATGCACATGATCATCTTCATGCACAGGTAAAACATCCTCCCTAACCCCAGCACCATCATCAACAGCCTAGAAAAATAATCATGTAAAAAACAAATACCTAATCAACAAAAAGTTCATGTTACATAATCAGAGAAGGTCAGGTATCACAACTGGCACATAATGGAAGTCCAAATACAGTAAACATAGCAGACCAGATATCAAACTACCATTAAGATGCAAAAGAAGACAAAAAGGGAAAGTCATCAAAAGTCATAGAAGTTCAAGTGCAGAAGAACTTAAAGTTCATGTCCTATAAACAGAGAAGGTCACCTAGGAAACACTAGTACCAAAAAGAAAAAAGACTAGAAAATAATGATGTAGAAAACAAATACCTAATCAGCAGAAGTTCACGTTACATAATCAGAGAAGGTCAGCTATCACAACTGACACATCATGGAAGTCCAAATACAGTAAACATAGCAGATAACATACCAAACTACCATAAGATACAAAAAGGAACAAAAAGGGCCAGTTATCAAAGTCAGAGAAGTTCAGGTGCAGAAGCACTTGAAGTTCAGGTCCTATAAACAGAGAAGGTCACCCTATAATTCCATAACAGTAATAACTCAAAGCTAACAATGAACACTAGTGCAAAAGAAATATCAAAAGCCAACATAAAGAAACCTATTCGGTATGCTCCACATGGCCTCCTTCATGACCCAAATGAACGGGATCCTGCCTCTGAATCTCTCTCACAACAACACTCGCCTCATCTTCAAAAGGCTTGCATCAGGCATCCTGCATTTCCTTGAACAACACAAAACTAGCCCGGAGGTGGGAAGTGCTCTCACGAAGCTCGGTGTAGGACCTTGAAGTATGTCTAGAGGGGGGGGGGGTGATTAGACTACTTGACCAATTAAAAACTTAACCTTTTCCCAATTTTAGAGTTTGGCAGATTTTAGCTATTTAGGACAAGTCAAGCAATCATCACACTATTCAAGCAAGCATGCAAAGAGTATATAGGCAGCGGAAATTAAAGCATGCAACTTGCAAGAAAGTAAAGGGAAGGGTTTGGAGGATTCAAACGCAATTGGAGACACGGATGTTTTTGGCGTGGTTCCGATAGGTGGTGATATCGTACATCCACGTTGATGGAGACTTCAACCCACGAAGGGTAACGGTTGCGTGAGTCCACGGAGGGCTCCACCCACGAAGGGTCCACGAAGAAGCAACCTTGTCTATCCCACCATGGCCGTCTCCCATGAAGGACTTACCTCACTAGCGGTAGATCTTCACAAAGTAGGCTATCTCCTTGCCCTTACAAACACCTTGGTTCAACTCCACAACCTTGTCGGAGGCTCCCAAGTGACACCTAGCCAATCTAGGAGACACCACTCTCCAAGAAGTAACAAATGGTGCGTTGATGATGAACTCCTTGCTCTTGTGCTTCAAATCATAGTCTCCCCAACATTCAACTCTCTCTCATAGGTTTTGGATCTGGTGGAAAGAAGATTTGAGTGGAAAGCAACTTGGGGAAGGCTAGAGATCAAGATTCATATGGTAGGAATGGAATATCTTGGCCTCAACACATGAGTAGGTGGTTCTCTCTCAGAAATGGTAAGTTGGAAGTGTAGGTTTGTTCTGATGGCTCTCTCCATGAATGAAGAGGAGGTGGAGGGGTATTTATAGCCTCCACACAAAATCTAACCGTTACACACAATTTACCAAACTCGGTGGGACCGATTCAACAGACTCGGTCGGACCGATTTAGTAAACCTAGTGACCGTTAGTGATTTTCGATGGGACTGATTTGGTTAGGGTTAGGGCATAACGTAATCTCGGTAAGACCGATTACACAAACTCGGTGAGACCGATTTTGGTAATAAGCTTTCCATAGAGTTGGTCAGGTAAACTCGGTGGGACCGATTTGCTCTTTTCGGTGAGATCGAAATGTTACAAAAAGGAAATAGAGAGTTTACATTGCAATCTCGGTGGGCCGATCACTCACTTTGGTTAGACTGAAACATTATGAAGGGAAACAGAGAGATTACAATCCCATCTCGGTGAGACCGAGATCCCTATCGGTAAGACCGATTTGCTTAGGGTTTTTGGCAATGGCTATGACCTTTGGAATCGGTGGCGCCGGATAGGAAGAATCGGTGTGACCGATTTTGGCTTTGGGTTTAGGTAATTTGTGGATGTGGGAAAGTAGCTGAGGGTTTTGGAGCATATCACTAAGCACATGAAGCAAGAGGCTCATTAAGCAACACCTCCTCCCTTCTTGATAGTATTGGCTTTTCCTATAGACTCAATGTGATCTTGGATCACTAAAATATAAACTGAAGAGTCTTGAGCTTTTGAGGTTGAGCCAATCCTTTGTCCTTAGTATTTTGAGGGATCCACTTCCATCATCCATGCCATGCCATTCATTGAGCTTTTCTGAAATAATAGTCTTGGAATAGCATTAGCTCAATGAGCTATATGTTGTTATGAATTACCAAAACCACCTAGGGATAGTTGCACTTTCAATCTCCCCCTTTTTGGTAATTGATGACAACATATAGATCAAAGCTTTGACAAATGATAATAAGATTTAACAACATCATCGCTTTGAGAAGTATGTGATAAGGAAGAGCTCCCCCTAAATTTGTGCATAGTTTAAGATTTGCTTTGGACTGCAAATGCACAATGAATTAGGCTCATGGGTTACTCTTCCATGTCACGTACATCTTGGTGGAGCGCCCAAATAATAAAGATTGAATACATGCACTCATCACCAAGCAAAGTGAATGATCACATAGGATAGATAAGATAATATCGTCAAACATGCATAAGTGTAGCTTATGATCAAACACATGATTATCAATGTCTCGCAAGCATAGTATCTCAAGCAATCAAAAGCAAACAAGTTTTAACCACCAAATAAAGCAAGAGAGAACAAAAGCAACACTCTCTCTCTCGAAGCCTATGATCTATACATTTTTCTCCCCCTTTGGCAACAAGTTACCAAAAAGTTCATAGAAAATGCATAGTGCTAGATCGACGCTCAGGCTTGATCTTCAGGTGGTGGTGTCCGGATAACTCCAAGGATGAAGGCTTCAGTTGAAGTAGAGGGTGCTGGAGTTGATGCTGGAGTTGGTTGCACTGGAGCTGTAGATGTTGTAGCTGGTGCAGATGATATTGCTCTAGTGTCTGTCACAGGCACTGCAACTGACCTCTGGGCTCTGGGCACTCTGGCAAACACATTAGTTGTAGTATTGCCCTGCCTCTTCTGCATGTCATCCTGCAGCTGCTCTACAACTCACTGAATCTTAGTTACTTTGACATCAAGGTCATGGAATTTGAGCTCCATGATTCTTTTCAGGCTCTCCCGATTCTGAGTGAGGGTGGCCAATCCCTTCTCAATCCTTAGTGTTGATGCTATCAAGTAACCAAGCTACTCCTGCTTGTTCTTCAAGAAATACTTAGATGCCTCCTCTTGAGTTGGCATCTTGGCAGCCTTCTCCTTCCTTGCCTTCTCCTTCTTCTCTTGAGCTTGAACTGATGATGGATCATTCTCATTCATGACAACCTCATTGTCCTCAAAGTCTGGATAAAGTGGAAAATGTTCCTTATCCAATTGATATTTCCCTGTGCCCATCTTTGAGTGAATCAACTCCTGAATTTGAGGGGCATATCCACAGCTCCTCTTCTGACCTGCTACTGTCCTCTTAATGGTTTCAATCATAAGGCTCATGACTTTGAACTTCTGTGGCACATCAAACACATGCAACATGTTGATGGCATGCCCTCTGATCATGTTATGGTCACCAGACTTAGGCAACAGAGTGTGCCTCAGAATCCAATTGATTGTTGGCAGCCCTGACAGCAGAAAGTGGACTGATCCAAACTTTGTGTCTCAACAGCCTTGTCTGGGATCTCCTTGTACATGTGTGCCATGGAATTGTGATCCATCTTCTCCTTGGCATAAATGTCCAGGTCATCTTCATCTTCCTTTGGGACATTGATCAGACTTGCCCATTCTCCAATAGTTGACTGGTATCTGGTGCCTTCTCACATCCAAACTATCCTTCCATCTGGATAGAAATGTGATATGGAGTAGAATTGCATGATAAGTTCATCATTCCAGTTGGTGAGCTTTTGCCCAACAAAATCAGCAACTCCACAAGCAACAAAGCTGCCTTGCACTCCAGGATAGTGCTCTTCATTGTCCTTGATGTAGGTCCAGTCGACCCACCTCATGTCACAAACTATGGGCTTCTTATCCAACAAGATTGTCTCATAGAAGTCCTGTTGTTCCTTTGTATGGAACCTGTAGTCAATAGCAGTTCTTCTCCTTGAGGCATATGGATCTTCCATCCTCCATAGCCTCAACCCTGAGTCCTTCCTGATCCTCATGTCCTCAGCCATAGGATGGGCATCATTGTGGTCTGGTATCTTGGAGCTTCCTTAGGACCTGTCCTTCTTCATCTTCTTCATCAGCAACATTTGGCACTGGGGCCTTGTTCTTCTCAGCAGCTGGAATACTCCTAGTATTCCTCTTTGGTATAAGCTTAGCCTTGGAGGCAGCTTTGGGTGCTTCCTTGGGCTTAGATGTTGCAGCCTCTGATATAATAGCATCACCCATAAGCTTTGGTGCCTTAGGTGCTGGTGCAGCAACCTCTTCTTCCTCTTCAGAATCTCTTTTCATAGAGGGATTTCCAAGGACCTGGGCAGTTGTGGTTCTTGCTCTCTTCTTCTTCTTGTCCTGAGCACCTTCATCCTCTGATTCAGTGGTAAACTTCATTGTCTCTCTAGTGGGAACTTTCTTGGGTTTGGAAGATGTGACTTTCTTTTCAGGTGCCTCTTTGGGTTCAGTCTGTTCTAGCACTTGAGTGGACCTTCTGGCCTTGGGCATTGGTGTCCTCTTGGCAGGAACTTTCTTTTTCAGTCCATGCTTTGTGCTATGTGCTGAGCCATATTCCTTCTTGAGCACTACTTTCTTGGAAGTAGCCTCATCTTCTTCAGCTTTATAGTCCTCATCCTTTGAGTCTGAAGTTCTCTTCCTCCTTTGCCTGGTAGCAGCCTTAGGCAGGTTTCTAGGAGTGCTTCTGCTCCCTTCATCTGTAGAACTTGAGGGACTAGTGCCCTTGCTCATGTCAATCTGCTCTTCTGACCTGTTCTGGCTGTCACTCTGGTCTGACATGCTGCAAACACTGACTGCTGACCCTGTGAAGAGTTGTAGATGAGATAGAATAGATGAGCATCACAAAATGCAGAGATTTTTGCAAAAGAATGATTCAAAAATTCAGTTTTAGTTTTCCACAGAAAGCATTTCGGATCAACCGATTTTCAAACTCGGTGATACCGAAGCAGTTTTGGAACCTAAACTGATGAACTCGGTTGGACCGAGTGACAGTTCGGTGGCACCAAGACTGCTAGGGTTTCACAAAGTCCTAAAATCGGTCGCACCGATTAGCAATTCTTGGTCAGACCGAGAGTTACTTGTGCAATGGCATAAGCCAAATCAGTGGGACCGAGTTTTTCAACTCGGTGGGTCCGAGATGGTTTCGGCGGAAACCTAACCCTAAAATTTTGAATCTCCTCTAATCTACGGATTACTTTGGCTGGATAGGAGTGTTTCAATCGTGGAAAGAATCAATAAGAACACAATGTGCTAGGAATCAGACGAGGATAGCACAATGATCGAGTCCATACCCTAGCTTGGCGATGAACTCGCTATGGCGGCAACGGCGGGGGCGAAATCCGTTGACGGCGGCGGAGACCAGCTACTGGAGGCGGCTGGCGACGAGGAGACAATCCGAAGACCTTCAATGGCAGAGCGAGCTATTGCGCGGGCGAAGGGGTTCGGAGGAATTTCCAAATTTTGGCCCGTGACTATATATAGCCCGACCCTGTCGGTGTGACCGAGTGGAACAACTCGGTGGCACCGAGATGCATAACTGTGTACAGTTACAGCAACTCGGTGTGACCGAAAAGTTCAAATCGGTTGCACCGAGATTGAAAACTTAGATCAACTTAATGATCTCGGTAGGACCGAAATGGAGGAACCGGTCAGACCGAGAATCACAAAGAGGTTTTGGAAGTTTAAGTCTATGAAGAATCGGGGACTCCGAGTGCTCCTCACACAGAGTGGTTCGAATCTGACTTGATCAAATTTTGTGATGTAGCATGAATAGAGTTTGAGACGAGAAAAGCAGAGATAGCTAGAGAAGGTTCTTAGGCATTCTTGTCCATCCACTTGGCAAAAAGAAAAGAAGCCAAACAATCAAAACAACAAGTGGATGTCCTTGAATGAGTAAAATATGCACCAACATGCTCACACAATAAGATGGCAAATGAAATATGTGGCAAAGCATGCACAACCAATTCTAGCATCTATCAAACAATTGGCGATGACTAGGTCATCTATATATGAGTATATTGACTTAGGAGTCAAATGAGAACATTTGATCATAGGTCATACTCATCGTTTAAGCTCAAGTGGGGTTACCACTTTTACATAATGCATTGATGTGTTCACACCATTAGAGTTGCTTTGACTCAATTCTTAGAGTTAAGCTCCCCCTAGATGTGAGATCCCCTCTTAGAGGGATGAACTAACCTTGGGTTTTGTCGATGATGACTTCATGTAGGTGTTGAAGATGTGGATGCTCAATGTTGATGTAGATCATTTGGAGAAATCCTTTGGAGTGAGTTGCACTTTCAACTTACCTACACGGGTTAGTCCCACAAGGAACAAACAAGAATATCCATAGACATAGAGTGATGCACACACAAGATGATGTCCATGAAATCTTTAGGTTACCTTGTCCCTTGCCTTACCAACATGAGGGCTTGTGACTCCTTGAACTAGTGCAAGATGTGGATGTTGATTGCACTTATTCTTGCCATAATGATATGAGTGAAGAATGTTGGCGGAGTCACCCTCAAGAACTCTCTAGTTCTTCTTCTTCGGGATCCACATAATCTTGATGGGAATCCTTGGAGTTGTAGTTGTACTTGATGAAGTAGAACTTGACGTAGTCTTGGGAACCCACTTGAACGAGGCTCTAGGTGCTTCTTCAAATGCATCAATATCTTCTTGAAGCTTGTCCTTGCCTTTGTTCTTGTGGTCTTGTGGTGGAAGATCATCTTGTGCTTGTGTTCCCTTGAAGGAAGTAGGATCATACTTCTCCTGTTGAGGAACAAACTTCGTCTTGGGGTACTGATCTTCTTCCCACTCAACTCCATTGGCATTGAACTTTCGTTCAAAATGAACACCTTGATTTTTCCAGTGCCTTCCTGAAAGTGCGTTATATCGACTAGAGGGGGGGGGGTGAATAGGCGATTTTTATGAATTCTTCACTGAGGAATTTGCCGGTGAGGAAATTCCTTAGCGAAGAACTACTTGCAGCGGAATAAGTACTCAGAAGTAAGCATAACAGAATACATGCACAGTCATCATGAAGACATGAAGACAATCACAGAGTACAGAAAGCGTAAACACAGGATAACACAAGATGAAGACAAACAGACTGAAGAAATTGAACTAAGGAAATTGAGAAAGTCTTCAGTCGGAGTCTTCAAACACAGATATGAACAACTACTCAACACAGTAGTGAGGAAATGAAAGAGTTGAGGAAATAGAACCGGTAAGGTTGGTGAAGACAATGATTTGGTAGACCAGTTCCAACTGCTGTCTCAGTTGTACGTCTGGTTGGAGCGGCTGAGTATTTAAACTCGAGGACACACAGTCCCGGACACCCAGTCTCTGAGCATGCAGCTCAGGACGCCAAGTCCTCACCGTATTCTCCTTGAACTAAGGCCACACAGACCTCATCCAATCACTCGTGGTAAGTCTTCAGGCGACTTCCAAACCTTCACAGACTTTGGTCACTCGGCAATCCACAATTCCTTTTGGATGCTCTAGACCTTGACGCCTAACCGTCTAGAAGAAGCACAGTCTTCAAAGGTAACAAGCATCGGATCCACGCAGGATCAATCTCTTGAGTGATGCTCAATCACTTTAGGTTTGTGGGTGTTTGGGTTTGGATTTTCCTCACTCGATGATTTTCACTCAAAGTCCTCGGAGGATGGGAGCAGCCCGACATGATAAGACATAAATGCCCTTCAATGATATGACCGTTATGTGGATAAGATATTTTGGGACAGCTGGCGCAAAGCACATCAACGGTCTGAAATTTGACTCTCAAATTCCTCAGGGCTATCATGTTCCTCACTATGTAGGCAATCCGCACTGGCGAATTCCTAACTCCTCAGTCAGAACAAATTCCTCAGCGACCAGAAGAGCTTCGTCTCTGTCACTAAAGACATTGACTGAACTGTATGAGATTTCCAATGGCTTCACTCAAAGGGATTGGTAGGTGTAGAATTTTGAGTTGAGTATCACATGGAAATTTTTCCTTAGTATTTCCTCGACCCCCTTTAACAGTACGGTGTTTCCTATGACTCAAGAAAGAGAAAAACAAAACTATGAAAACGAAAGTCTTCAAGCTTCATATTCCTCGCATGAATATCAAGTCTTCACGAACACACCAATTTCTTCACTTTCAAAGTCTTCATGAAAGTCTTCAGGAATACCAAAATCTTCAGTCGAAGATATTCATTTTTAGGGGTCGAATTTCTCTGTAAATATCAAACTCCTCATAGACTTATAGACCTGTGTACACTCATAAACACATTAGTCCCTTAACCTATAAGTCTTCAATACACCAAAATCACTAAGGGGCACTAGATGCACTTACAATCTCCCCCTTTTTGGTGATTAATTGATGACAATATAGGTTAAGTTTTCAATGGGGATAAACATATGAAGTGTAAGTACTGATATTGAGGAATTTGATTGCAAGATATAGAAGAACTCCCCCTGAAGCTGTGCATAGTGAGGAATTCGCTTTTGAAGCAATGCACACTTGAAGAGTTAAATCATGGAGATCTCCCCCTATATCTTGTAATTCATACATGCATTTGACATATAATATGAAGAATTTGAAATGCATGATGAAATATGGTGCCTGAAGAGATTCAGCATGCGAGCAATAATATTAACAAGGAATAAGCATGCAAAATCAGAGCACAGTGCATCAAAAGTATCAGAGCACCATCGGGTTTAAGATTACAACTCGATCCAATAAAAGTTTCAGAAGAGCGAGAGTTGTAACTTAACAAAAAAATGCCCATATAATAGACCCGCTTGAAGACTAACTGAGATTTCTCGCCCTTTGTCATCGAATGACCAAAAGGATCAAAACTGAGGACTAACGCCCCTGAAGATATTCAAGATGATGGAGGAGCGCCAACATTGTCGGGGTTGGTTGTCGTAGTAGGGCCTGCCGCAGTGTCGTCCAAGTCTTCATTTTCATCAGTGGCGCGCGATGAAGAATATGAGCTGGCTTCCAAGGAAGGAACCTTGACCTTCTTGAATTTGTTCGGTGGAGGTGCAGACCAGTCAAATTCTTTCTTGAGACCCATGCTCTTCAGATCATCTGCGCTATAGATATGAGATAGAACAGCCCAGGTATGGTTGAAGGTTTCATGGAGGTAGTATTGGTTCTTCCTCACTGCATTGTGGGTTGAGGTCATGTTGTGAAGAATTGAACCAAACTGACGCTTGACCCATTTGTGATTGCGATAAACTTTCTGATGAAGACTGAGGAGTAACTCACGATCATTCATCACCCTGGGTGCCAATGGAGCTCTTGGGCATGGAGGATTTAGAGCAAATTTCTTCATATACTTTGGAGTAACATATCTGTACTCCCTCCATTCTCTTGCCCACCTCCTTTCAATCCTCTAAATGCGCACCTTGCGCTGATTTTTGTTCTCTTTGCTGAACTTGGCCTCATCAGGTGTGCAATAGTCCTTGTAAATGTCATCAGGGATCTCGAAAGCAGTCATGACCTCAGGCTTCTTTCCTCCTTTCTGCGGTTTCTTACCTTCAGCCATATTCTTCAGATGAGGAATTTGAACAATTGAACACTCTGAAGAAGTATGCAATTTTTCTTCAAGGAACACTGCAAATGAGTTAAGTTGATGAGAACCTAGTGATTCAGCAGCGGACATGAGTACCTGTGAACACAGTATAGTTGCGAGGAATTTGAAGAGGTCATATGCGTTCTCAGAAGGTTTTCAAAATGAACAAGTTTGAGGAATTTGACCAGATGAGTCTTGAGGAATTTCACTAAGCGTACTTTGTCTTAGGTTCCAGAGTTGTATAGATCTACGATCCACACAATTGAGGAATCTTGAAGAAAATGAAGCTTAGGGAAACGAATCAAGAACAGATAATTTGTGAGGTGTTTTGTGTGTGAGAATTTGAAGAATAAAACACCTTTGAAGATTTTGTGGAGAAAATCTGAATCAAAGAGGGCAATAAAAGTAACTTTTAATTACCCTGATTGAAGAACACGAGGAACCGAGAAGAGTAGATTAGAAGCTCGTCAGTTCAGATCTTCCACGCCCTAACTTGGCGGAGGAAGACAGCTACGGCGGCGGCGGAGTGAAGATTTCCGCGGCCGGCAGGAGTACGACGGCGACGAGGTCGAGGCAGTGAAGCTCTTCCTCTCCGGCAACGATGGAGTAGCAGCGGCGCTAGGGTTTGAGAAGTTCGAGCGAGAGAGAGAGTGATCGAGCGGAGCAAAGGAAGTGAGGAAGGGTGAGGGGGTATTTATAGTCGTAGTGAAAAACTGTTCGCCTGAAGATTTAGGACGAATGTGCCCCTGGCCCTTCTCATTCGCTTGACATGTGTCACCCATGTACTGAATAGTGGAGATCATGTTAGATCGTGGGTGAAAAGATAAGTTTATTGTGGGAAACGGGACGGTTTGAGCGGCAAAACCGACAAATTTGGATAAGATAGGTTTTAAAGTTTCGTTCGCAATTTCTTCAGCTGACAAGGACACAGTGAAGATTTTAAACGGATTTCAAATAGAGCGCACATGAAGAATTTGTGAATAGATTGGGTTTAGTATAGCATAGAGGGGGAAGGGTCCGATCACATTCACTTAGCAGAAAATGCAACTTGAAGAAATAGCCATAAGTGAATGCTGTAGAGGACATAAACCCATATATATATATATATATATATATATATATATATATATATATATATATATATATATATATATATATATATATATATATATAGCCAATGAAGAAAGACGACGGAAATAGTGAAGATTTTGCAAAGTTGAAGAATTTGAAAAAACTGAAGAATTTGAAAAACTGAGGAATAACTCAAATTGAAGATTTTCAACTTTGGTGGTGGCGTGACCCACCGTATAAGAATGATGATTTCAGACACCGCGTACAATTGTTATAGGGTTCTGAGAATCAAATTCTTCATTAATTTCTTCACACTTAGAGTGTTATTCTTCATTGATTGAAGAAAAATGTTTCTTCATGTGTTGCACATCTATGTCATTAATTTTGCATAAGTGTTAGGATGTGTGTCCTTTTCAAAGAACATTCGAAGATTCTAAGATATTTAGCTCACACCACAACTTGCTAAATTTCTTCTCACCCAAGGGCTTTGTGAAGATATCGGCTAGCTGTTCTTCAGTCTTCACATGTTCAATAGCAATGTCGCCCTTCAACACATGATCACGAAGAAAGTGATGACGGATCTGAATGTGCTTTGTCTTCGAGTGCTGAACTGGGTTATGAGAAATCTTGATGGCGCTCTCATTGTCACAGTAGAGAGGCACGTTCTTCATGTTGATGTCGTAGTCCTTGAGAGTTTGCTTCATCCACAACAATTGAGCACAGCAAGAACCAGCAGCAATATACTCAGCTTCAGCAGTAGACAGTGATACGCAGTTCTGTTTCTTCGAGGACCAACAGACCAGAGATCGTCCAGGAAATGACAAGTACCAGATGTTGACTTGCGATCCACACGATCACCAGCATAGTCAGAGTCAGAATATCCAATGAGATCAAAGGTAGAGCCCTTGGGGTACCATAATCCTAGTGTTGGTGTGTGAGCTAGATATCAAAGAATATGCTTCACAGCCTTATGGTGTGATTCCTTCGGTGAAGCTTGAAATCGGGCACACATGCAAACACTAAGCATTATATCTGGCCTAGATGCACATAAGTACAATAAAGAACCAATCACAGAGCGGTATACCTTGTGATCGAAGTCAATACCATTTTCATCAGTGCATAGATGGCCATTTGTGGGCATAGGAATTTTGACTCCTTTGCAATCTTGCATGCTGAATTTCCTCAGTACATCCTTGAGGTATTTCTCCTGAGATATGAATATGCCATTGTTCTGTTGACGAATTTGAAGACCTAAAAAGAATTTCAACTCTCCCATCATAGACATTTGATATTCTTCACTCATCATGTAGGAAAATTCATCACTATAACGTTGGTCAGTACAGCCAAAGATAATATCATCAACATATATTTGGCACACAAACAATTCACCATCATAAGATTTAGTAAAGAGAGTAGGGTCGAGTGAACCGGGTGTGAAGCCATTCTTCACGAAGAAATCCTTCAAAGTGTCATACCACGCCCGAGGGGCCTGCTTGAGGCCATAGAGGGCCTTGTTGAGTCTGAAGACTTTGTCGGGATTCTTAGGATTTTCAAAACCTGGGTGTTGAGCAACATACACTTCTTCCTTAAGCTTACCATTGAGGAATGCACTTTTCACATCCATTTGATATAAAGTGATATTATGATGGTTAGCATATGCAAGTAATATGCGAATGGCCTCAAGTCTAGCAACAGGTGCAAAAGTTTCATCGAAATCAACTCCTTCAACTTGTGTGTAGCCTTGAGCTACAAGTCGTGCCTTATTCCTCACCACAAGGCCATTTTCATCTTTCTTGTTGCGGTAGATCCACTTTGTGCCGATATTATGCTTGCGAGGATCTGGACGTTTGACCAGTTCCCAGACATTATTGAGCTCGAACTGATGTAATTCTTCTTGCATGGCCTGGATCCACTCAGGCTCCAGAAATTCTTCATCTACCTTGGTGGGCTCTGTGATAGAGACAAAAGCATAGTGCCCACAAAAGTTAGATAAATGTGAAGCTTTTGAGCGTGTGAGAGGACCTGGTGCTTTAATGTCATCGATGATCTTTTCAACTTGCACTTCTTTTGCAACGCGAGGATGAGCTGGTTGTGGTCGAGGAATTTGATCAGCATTTTATTTAGCACCATTTTCTTCAGCATTATCTTCAGGTGCATCTGCTCGATGATCTTCGCGTTCTGGAATGAATTCTTCAACAGTTTATTTGGTAGGAATGACATCCTCAGTAGCCTTGAACTTGATAGAATCTTCAGGTGCTGGTTCATCTATCACAGAAGGTAGGCGCTCTCTTTGCGAGCCATTAGTTTCATCGAACCGCACATCTACAGTTTCAACAATCTTGTGAAGAGCGATGTTGAAGACTCTATAGGTGTGCGAGTCCTTTCCGTAACCAAGCATAAAACCTTCATGTGCTTTCGGTGCAAATTTAGCATTGTGATGAGGATCTCTAATCTAACATTTAGCACCGAAGACTTTGAAATAACTCACATTGGGTTTGTTGTCAGTGAGGAGTTCATAGGCAGTCTTTTTGAAGAATTTGTGAAGATATACTCTGTTGATGATGTGGCACGCGGTATCAATTGCATCAATCCAAAACCGATGAGGGGTATTGTATTCATCAAGCATAGTGCGAGACCTCTCAACAAGAGTTCTGTTCTTGCGCTCCACGGAGCCATTTTGCTAAGGAGTATAAGGAGCAGATAGTTCATGAGTAATACCAAGTTCATCAAGATAGCCATCAAGACCTGAATTCTTGAACTCAGTTCCATTGTCACTCCTGATGTGCTTGATCTTCACACCAAAGTTGCTTGAAGCCCTCGAGGAAAATCGTTTGAAGACTTCCTGCACTTCATGCTTGTAAGTAACAATGTGCACCCATGTGTAACGAGAGTAATCATCAACGATAACAAAGCCATATAGAGATGCATCATTAGTCACAGCAGAATAATGATTGGGACCAAAGAGATCCATGTGAAGCAATTCAAATGGCCGAGTGGTAGTCATGATAGTCTCCGCTGGATGCTTGGCCTTGGTCATTTTTCCAGCTTCACAGGCACCACACAGGTGATCCTTGAGGAATTTGACATTCTCTATGCCAATGACATGCTTCTTCTTCACGAGCGTGTGCAAATTCCTCATGCCAGCGTGACCAAGTTGTCGATGCCATAGCCAGCCTTCTGAAGCTTTTGCAAGTAAGCACATGGAAGGTTGTGGTCCTGTAGAGAAATCAACAATGTACAAGTCTCCTCTCCTAAAGCCTTCGAAGACTTTGGAATTGTCAGCTTCCATGATCACAACACAACGATACTTGCCAAAGACAACAACCATATCAAGATCACAAAGCATTGAGACAGACATGAGGTTGTATCCTAAGGACTCGACAAGCATGACTTTGTCCATGTGTCGATCCTTAGAAATCGCAACCTTACCTAGACCCAATACCTGACTTTTGCCTTTGTCACCGAAGATGATATGCTTCAGATGTGACGGTGTTAATGGAGCATCCATCAGTAGATTCTTGTCACCAGTCATGTGATTTGTACAACCACTATTGAGGACCCACTCATTTGCTTTGGGTTGATCATCCTGCAGATGAATTAGTGCAGCTTACAAACTCATATACTTCATCAGTGAAGAATATGATATCAGTATCATCAGTTCAATTTCATCAAGCAAAAGCACAGATGAGCAGTATTGAGGACGTGTGAAATGAAGATTCATTTCATCATGATTAGCCTGCGTCCTTTCAGGCATTTTGTTAGGCCTCCAGCAAATTCTTCAGACGTCAAAGCACGTCTGGAGACCTGACCCTGCATAAGAGATTAGTTCTTTTTCTTCACCACCCACATCTGGAGGGGTGGCAAAGAGTTCATCACTTTGCAAGCACCATATGAGAAAGGTGGCAAAGATGCCAAACCATTTCGTTTCACATAAGAGGGGTTAGGGTAAGCATATGAATAAGCGGAGAAATTCTTCGAGGACTTATGAACATAATGATTTGAAGAATAATGCACATATTCATAGCCCTTAGCTCTACCCTACGAAACAGAGTTGTTAGCTCGATGATGTTCATATGAGGACTTTGATCCTTTTGAGGAATTTGATTCATGTGAGGAATTTGGTCCGTATGAGGATTTGGATCCATATGAAGAATTTGGTCCATATGAAGAGTTTGACCTGGGGTTCCTGTTCTTCACTGGTGGTGTCATGAGGACATTCACCTGAAGACTTTGAACATAACTTTCTGGGAACCCAGATTTTCTTCATAGGGGAACCGTTCCTGCAGTTAGTGCCAACACATCTAGCAAATACTTCACCATTCTGATTTTTGAACAGTTTATAGTTGGAGTCAAATGACTCATCAAAAGAATGAGGAGATTCACATGTAAAGCCAGATAAGTTAGATGGATCAACTGGAGGTCCCTTTGCAGCAACCCATGAGGTTTTGGGGTACTGCTCAGGCTTCCAGTATGTTCCATCAGCATTGAGTTTCCTCTCAAAGGCAATACCCTCTTCCCTAGGGTTTCTGTTGAGGATCTGCTTTTTAAGCACATCACAAAGAGTCTGATGCCCTTTGAGGCTTTTGTACATGCCTGTCATGTACAATTCCTTCAGCCCTGCATTGTCAGTGATACTAGCAATGTCCTCAGATGAGGAATTAGTGATAGCAGAGGCAGGTGAAGAATTTGTAACATTTGAAGCATTTGAACATTCAGGTGAATAATTAGCAGATTCACGTTCAATGCACTTTAAGCATGGAGGATCAAATTGTTCCTGAGTGGCACTGATTTGTTGAGCAAGTAATGAATCGCGCTCCTTCTGAAGATATTCATAACTCCCTCTTAGCTTCTCAAGATCTTGCTTTCTTTGAAGAGATTCAGAAGAAAGCTTCTCGTGATCAGTCAAGAGAGTATTATGTTGATTTCGAAGGGTGTGAAACTTGGAATGAAGTCTCTGAAGACTTTCAGCCAATGCTTTTGACTGATCCATTTCTTCACCCAACATATCATCGCTCTTATTTAGCATGTAGTGAACTTTTTCCAAGGCTCTTTGTTGTTTATGGGCAAGGGAAGCAAGTTTGACATAGCTAGGTCCAAATTCATCGCCAGATTCATCATCACTAGATTCAGATAGGTAGGATTCGGTTACCTCAGCACCGTTTGCCATAAGGCAGGGGGTGGTAGACGATGATGATTCTGGTTCAAATGTCATCGCATTGAGAGATTCCTTGTAGTCCTCAAACCAAGGATCATGACGAGTCCGATGACCTTCATAGACCTCAAAGAGACGGTCCCAGATTAGCTTCACGTGATTGAGATGCATGATGTTCCAGAACTGATTTCGGGACAGACTAGAGCAGATGACATCCTTCGCTGTGAGGTTGAGCAGTGTGTACTTGCGAATGTCATCAGCCTCAGCCATCTTGCATAGATAGGTAAGACCGATCTCGGTGACAGTCCACAATTTGCTGTCCATAGCCATGAGTCACTTTTTCATCATGGCCTTCCACCGAGGATATTCATGACCGTCAAAGATGGGGCAGGAAACGTTCCTCGATCCTGTAGTCGACATAACTAAAACTCCAGGTGGTTAAACCAAAATCACATAGAACAAGGGAGTACCTTGCTCTGATACCAATTGAAAGTGCGTTATATCGACTAGAGGGGGGGTGAATAGGCGATTTTTATGAATTCTTCACTGAGGAATTTGCCGATGAGGAAATTCCTTAGTGAAGAACTACTTGCGGCGGAATAAGTACTCAGAAGTAAGCATGACAGAATACATGCACAATCATCATGAAGAAATGAAGACAATCACGGAGTACAGAAAGCGTAAACACAGGATAACACAAGATGAAGACAAATAGACTGAAGAAATTGAACTGAGGAAATTGAGAAAGTCTTCAGTCAGAGTCTTCAAACACAGATATGAACAACTACTCAACACAGTAGTGAGGAAATGAAAGAGTTGAGGAAGTAGAACCGGTAAGGTTGGTGAAGACAATGATTTGGTAGACCAGTTCCAACTGCTGTCTCAGTTGTACGTCTGGTTGGAGCAGCTGAGTATTTAAACTCGAGGACACACAGTCCCGGACACCCAGTATCTGAGCACGGAGCTCAGGACACCAAGTCCTCACCGTATTCTCCCTGAACTAAGGTCACACAGGCCTCGTCCAATCACTCGTGGTAAGTCTTCAGGCGACTTCCAAACCTTCACAGACTTTGGTCACTCGGCAATCCACAATTCCTCTTTGATGCTCTAGACCTTGACGCCTAACCGTCTGGAAGAAGCACAATCTTCAAAGGTAACAAGAGTCGGATCCACGTAGGATCAATCTCTTCAGTGATGCTCAATCACTTTGGGTTTGTGGGTGTTTGGGTTTGGATTTTCCTCACTCGATGATTTTCACTCAAAGTCCTCGGAGGATGGGTTGCTCTCAAATGACAAGTGTCAGTTTCTCTCGGAGCAGCCAACCAACTAGTGGTTGTAGGGGGCGGCTATTTATAGCCTAGGGAGCAGCCCTACATGATAAGACATAAATGCCCTTCAATGATATGACCGTTATGTGGATAAGATATTTTGGGATAGCTGGCGCAAAGCACATCAATGGTCTGAAATTTGACTCTCAAATTCCTCAGGGCTATCATGTTCCTCACTGTGTAGGCAATCCGCGTTGGCGAATTCCTAACTCCTCAGTCAGAAAAAATTCCTCAGCGACCAGAAGAGCTTCTTCTCTGTCACTAAAGAAATTGACTGAACTGTATGAGATTTCCAATGGCTTCACTCGAAGGGATTGGTAGGTGTAGGATTTTGAGTTGAGCATCACATGGAAATTTTTCCTTAGTATTTCCTCGACCCCCTTTAACAGTACGGTGTTTCCTATGACTCAAGAAAGAGAAAAACAAAACTATGAAAACGAAAGTCTTCGAGCTTCATATTCCTCGCATGAATATCAAGTCTTCACGGACACACCAATTTCTTCACTTTCAAAGTCTTCATGAAAGTCTTCAGGAATACCAAAATCTTCAGTCAAAGATATTCATTTTTAGGGGTCGACTTTCTCTGTAAATATCAAACTCCTCATAGACTTATAGACCTGTGTACACTCATAAACACATTAGTCCCTTAACCTATAAGTCTTCAATACACCAAAATCACTAAGGGGCACTAGGTGCACTTACACTTCCTTGCTTGCGTACAATTTCCTCGAATTGCTTACTCCCGGCAAGGCTCTTGTAAACACCTTTCTCTATAATTCCCTTCAATAAGCTATTTTCTTGCTCAAGTGTAACTTGGCTAAGAGAATCATTAGTGGAATCAAGAGAACTACTTGAAGCAACAATATTAGATTTGATATTATTATTGTTACTACTAGAGGAAGTATCTTTCTCGTACTTGTTACTAGACTTGACTTGAGGCATGTAAGTAGATAAGAGTAAACGCTTGGCAATGTAAGAAGAACTTTTCTTACGGAGATCATCATTGATTGCCTTTAAGAACTCATGCTCTTGCTCAAGATTGAGCTTTTCAAAGCGTAACTTCTCATGAGCCCTTAAAAGTTCTCGATGATCTTCGAAGACAGTTTCATGAGCCAACTTAAGAGTGTTTAGTTCTTTAGTTAGAAGCTCAATCTTCTCCTTATCATTGTCATTCGTTTTATCTTGATTGGCATGATTAATTGATGTTTCATCATAGTATTCATCACTAGAGTTGTCAACAAGTAAATCATCATCCACAAGCAAGTCATCTTCATCACTATTGAAATCAACATACTCAGGATGTGTTACCTTTGGACCTTTGACCATGAAGCATCTTCCAATTCCTTCATTTGGTGAATCAAATATGTCGTAGGAGTTAGTTGACACAAGTGCTAGACCGGCAACACCTTCATCTTGAGTATATTCGGAGTCGGAGTGATAGCTTCTCTCGGAGTGATTGTCGGAGTCGGAGCCGGATACCCATTCACCAACATGAGCTTGATGTCTTCGTTTTGTGTAGCTCCTTGATGACTTGTCCTTCCTTTCCGAATCCTTGCTTCTCCGTGAGGGTCTTCGTTCATAACGATCATCTCTACTCGTCCTCACTCTTGGTGGTGATTCTTCTCTTTTGCTTCTTCTTCTTGGAGAATCTTATTTTCTTTTGTAGGGTGCCGTACACTCATTGGAATAGTGTCTGGGTCTCCCACAATTGTAGCAATTGCGCTCTTTACTAGAAGATCTTTTGTCATTGTAAGACCTTGACTTGGAGCTTCTTTCTTTGCTTCTACTCTTGTAGAATTTGTTGAAGTTCTTCACCATTAAGATCAATTCTTCATTGAAGGTTTGTTTCTCACTTGATGATGTGAGGGCTTCACTTGAGGCTTTGTAAGCACCACTTGACCTGTTGTGAAGTTCCTCCTTATCCTTGAGTGACATCTCATGAGCAAAAATTCTTCCAATGACTTCCGTTGGCTTGAGATCTTTGTAGTTTGGCATCATCTGGATCAATGTGCACACGATATCATACTTTCCATCCAATGCTCTTAGGATTTTCTTGATGATGAATTTGTCGGTCATCTCTTCACTCCCTAAGTCGGCAATCTCATTTGTGATAAGTGCAAGCCTAGAGTACATTTCAGCGACACCTTCACCATCCTTCATTTTGAACTTGTCAAGCTGACTTTGGAGCACATCCAACTTGGATTCCTTGACGGATTCGGTACCTTCATGCATAACAATCAAAGTATCCCAAATTTCCTTTGCATTCTCAAGACGACTGATTTTGTTGAATTCTTCGGGGCACAATCCGTTGAAGATGATATCACAAGCTTGAGTGTTGTATTGCAGCATCTTCAATTCTTCCGCATTAGCTTCACGGTTTGGCTCTCTCCCGTTAAAGAATTCACCTTGCAAGCCAATACAAATAATTGCCCAAACGGCGGGGTTATGTCCAAGAATATGCATTTTCATCTTATGCTTCCAACTAGCAAAATTAGTACCATCAAAGTAAGGACCTCGACGGTGATAATTTCCCTCGCTAGATGCCATACTCTCCTAGGTTGTGAAACCAAGGCTATGACCACCAAAAGCTATGGAAATCAAAGCAAATGGAGACCAAAGCTCTGATACCACTTGTAGGACCTTGAAGTATGTCTAGAGGGGGGGGGGTGATTAGACTACTTGACCAATTAAAACTTAACCTTTTCCCAATTTTAGAGTTTGGCAGATTTTAGCTATTTAGGACAAGTCAAGCAATCATCACACTATTCAAGCAAGCATGCAAAGAGTATATAGGCAGCGGAAATTAAAGCATGCAACTTGCAAGAAAGTAAAGGGAAGGGTTTGGAGGATTCAAACGCAATTGGAGACACGGATGTTTTTGGCGTGGTTCCGATAGGTGGTGCTATCGTACATCCACGTTGATGGAGACTTCAACCCACGAAGGGTAACGGTTGCGCGAGTCCACGGAGGGCTCCACCCACGAAGGGTCCACGAAGAAGCAACCTTGTCTATCCCACCATGGCCGTCGCCCACGACTTGCCTCACTAGTGGTAGATCTTCACGAAGTAGGCGATCTCCTTGCCCTTACAAACTCCTTGGTTCAACTCCACAATCTTGTCGGAGGCTCCCAAGTGACACCTAGCCAATCTAGGAGACACCACTCTCCAAGAAGTAACAAATGGTGCGTTGATGATGAACTCCTTGCTCTTGTGCTTCAAATGATAGTCTCCGCAACACTCAACTCTCTCTCATAGGTTTTGGATCTGGTGGAAAGAAGATTTGAGTGGAAAGCAACTTGGGGAAGGCTAGAGATCAAGATTCATATGGTAGGAATGGAATATCTTGGCCTCAACACATGAGTAGGTGGTTCTCTCTCAGAAATGGTAAGTTGGAAGTGTAGGTTTGTTCTGATGGCTCTTTCCACGAATGAAGAGGAGGTGGAGGGGTATTTATAGCCTCCACACAAAATCTAACCGTTACACACAATTTACCAAACTCGGTGGGACCGATTCAACAGACTCGGTCGGACCGATTTAGTAAACCTAGTGACCGTTAGTGATTTTCGGTGGGACTGACATGCAACTCGGTGAGACCGATTCGGTTAGGGTTAGGGCATAACGTAATCTCGGTAAGACCGATTACACAAACTCGGTGAGACCGATTTTGGTAATAAGCTTTCCAGAGAGTTGGTCAGGTAAACTCGGTGGGACCGATTTGCTCTTTTCGGTGAGACCGAAATGTTACAAAAAGGAAACAGAGAGTTTACATTGCAATCTCGGTGGGACCAATCGCTCACTTCGGTTAGACCGAAACGTTACGAAGGGAAACAAAGAGATTACAATCCCATCTCGGTGAGACCGAGATCCCTATCGGTAAGACCGATTTGCTTAGGGTTTGTGGCAGTGGCTATGACCTTTGGAATCGGTGGCGCCGGATAGGAAGAATCGGTGTGACCGATTTTGTCTTTGGGTTTAGGTCATTTGTGGATGTGGGAAAGTAGCTGAGGGTTTTGGAGCATATCACTAAGCACATGAAGCAAGAGGCTCATTAAGCAACACCTCCTCCCTTCTTGATAGTATTGGCTTTTCCTATAGACTCAATGTGATCTTGGATCACTAAAATATAAAATTAAGAGTCTTGAGCTTTTGAGGTTGAGCCAATCCTTTGTCCTTAGTATTTTGAGGGATCCACTTCCATCATCCATGCCATGCCATTCATTGAGCGTTCCTGAAATAATAGTCTTGGAATAGCATTAGCTCAATGAGCTATATGTTGTTATGAATTACCAAAACCACCTAGGGATAGTTGCACTTTCACTCGGCAAGATATTTAGCTTCTATCGAGAAAAGCTCCTTCGAAGACTCAGCATCAAAACTGTGGCCGGGAGGAAGAATACCATCCACACGACTAAGGCGCTCAACCGTTGTCGGAATACGAGCCATCTCTCCACAAACAGTTTCCAGAAGTCCATCAATCCTAGAAAGGGAAATATTCGCAGCATCGAACAAACTCTCGGAAGAAACGCCACCTGCAGTACTCACACGGGCAGAAGAACCTCCTGGATCTACAGGGGGGCACCAGTGTTAACATCCCGCGAGAATTCAAATCTCGGAGAACTTCCACTACCTAGGCCGGCGACATGAGGCATAGTAAGAACAGGGCGTTCGATGACCCTAAAGAACACAACCTCAGCCTATGTCTTCCACTGCATATATGAAAACAAAAATCAACACGTCGCAGAACAAACGAAAAGAACATGGAAGCAGAAATACAGAAGACAGTAGCAGAAGTTCAAGTTAGTACCACAAGCTGATACTGGAAAAAAACACAATGACAAGGAAAAAAGGCAGAACAATCAGATACACAAACTACACCAAAAATTCCAATAATGCCTACACACGCAGTACATTTCAGAAGTCCAACTATGTCTACATAGGCAGTACAACCATGTATGCCCAGAAGTTAACATGCTTTCAAAAATGATGGAAATTTACATAGCAGAAGTTCAACCATGTATACCAAGGCAGTAATCAAACATGTATCTCAGAAGTCCAACTATGTCTACATAGGGAGTACAACAATGTATGACCATAAGTTAACATGCTTTCAAAAATGTTGGAAATTTACATAGCAGAAGTTCAACCATGCATGTGCAACAACAAAGTTTAGCTTATTTCATATGAATATATCCAGAAGTTCACATATGTACACAAAGGCAGTAATACCATATAAGCCAAGCAGTTCAGCTAATTTACCCTTGTCTATATGAACCAGAAGGTCATCTATGTACATAGCAGAAGTTCAACCATGCACACAAAAGCCAGTACTAACTACACAAAAAAGAAGAAACACTCATAGGTAGTCTCCCAAACACCCAGTTGGCTGGGTCGTCATCACCTTTCCTGACCAAGTCAGCCGCAGCAAGCTCAAGAAGCTTGGCCTGATCCATGTAATTGATGCGAGGCATCCTCAAGTCAACATTAGGCGTCTTTCCAATGATAAGGCAGTCCAGGTACATAAGAAGCGGCGCGATGGTACAGCCTGTGACGGCTTTTCCTCTGCTAGTACCTTCCTGATACCTAATAACAGCACTTCGAAGGTCATCAACAACCAACTGGCAGTAGTCCATACCTTCCATATCCTCAAACACAAGATTCTCAGCCATTGCTGCTCCCTGGACACTCGTGTAGACGTTCCAGGGATAACCACCTTCATGAAAACAATCAGGTAAAACACCTGCAGAGCAAGATCATCCTTCGTCACATCCTTCACAAGATCCGCGAGGATATTCCGCGGATCCTTTGTCTTGATGTCGTCACTCCTAGCGTACCCAAGCTTGCCCTTCAACCTCATAATAGCGTCATCAAACCCATCACTCGAAGGCCTAGGAGGGGTACGATTACCTTGAGGGAATCCAAACAGATGGTGAATAGCATCACTTGTAATACACAGAACCTTGTTCGCCTCACCCATGTCCAGAACCATGGTTGCAGGGTCAATCCTCATGTAGATGTTGCCCATCAAAGGACAAGAAATGTTGGAATCAACCTTCAGGTCAAACACACAACCAAAACCAGCCTTGATAACCCTCATCTTGTGCCTAAGCTATAGCATTTTCGCACACGTCTTCACCTCTCCTAGTGATCAACGAACCGTCTTGTTAAAACGTTTCGCCTCACCTCCTCCTTGGCCACCTTCTTCGGGCGCTTTGCATCCTCTCTTCCTCCTCTCAGGCCACTCCACAAGCTGATACTGGAAAAAATGAGATACACAATGAGATACACAAGCTACACCAAAATTCCACTAGTGCCTACAAAATTACACACTCAGTACATTTCAGAAGTCCACCTATGTCTAAATAGGCAGTATAGCCATGTATGACCAGAAGTTAACATGCTAACAAAATGTTGGAAATTTACATAGCAGAAGTTCAACCATGTACAACAAGGCAGTAATAAAAAATAAATACCAGAAGTCTAACTATGTCACATAGGCAGTACAACCATGTATGACTAGAAGTTAACATCCTTTCAAATTGTTGGAAATTTACAAAGCAGAAGTTCAACCATGTATATAAAGGTAGTAATCAAACATATATCTTAGAAGTCCAACTATGTCAACATAGGCAGTACAACCATGTATGAACACTAGTTAACATGCTTTCAAAAATATTGGAAATTTAAAAGGCAGAAGTTCAACCATATACACTAAGGCAGTAATCAAACATGTATACCAACACAGTTAAGCTAATTTCTTCATGTATATACCCAAAAGTCCAACTATGTACACAAAGGCAGTAATACCGTAAAAGCAAAGCACGTCGGCTAATTTATTCGTCTATATGGAGATGGAGCAGAAGGTCAGCTATGTACGCCAAGGCAGTGCTAAAACAAATAAGAGTACAACAATAGCGACAAATGCTCTAAAAAACAGTAAACATGGGACATTAATACCTGATTAGCGGCAGCAGCATCATCGACGTCGTCCTCATCACCAGCATTGAAATCAGCATCATCCTTGTCTTCTGGATTAACACGAGAACGCTTCTTCACACCCTTGTTCACCTTTGCAGGTGGAACCTTGCGCTTCACGCTGCATTTCTTCCCCTTACCAGATGCACCAGCACCAAGCGGAGAAGGTGTAGGCGTGGCAGTGGCAAGCACACGAGGACTACAGCGTGGCGTACCACCAAGGCCTAACCCTTCATCTTCAACAACTTCTGCAGGCCTTGAAGCACGTGGGCTCTTCCGAGGAGTAACTGCACCAACTACTAGCTTCCTCGCAGCAGTCTTCTTGATTATCTTCTTAACAGGGACAACAGTGCCATCACTACCACACGGCACGTCTTCCTCAACAGTGAGCTCAGCCGCACGAACAGATCCAGGAACATCAGAACCTTTCTCAAGGCGGGCCGCCCTCTTCTTGTCAAAATCTTCTTGCTTCTTCCTCTTACGTTGGTCCTCCAGGAGAAGCTGAAGAGGCACATCCTCGGCTTGCGTGACAGGTTCAGTGCCATCAACAGACTGCGACTGCGTCTCTGACATCTGAAGAGAGCACAAAGGATCCTGAACGGAATCACAACCTTTGACTGGCGGATCCTCCTCCTCAGCAGCAGCAGGGGTTTTTGATAAACCCAAATCAGATAAAACATCGTTGATGGTGTTCAAAGCTTCCTCCTCTGTGGACACATCTGCAAAAGAACACAAAAAATCAAAGCAAAAAATAAAAAAAAGTCAGGAACAAAAACAAAAACAAACAACATGAACAAACTAAAAAAACATGGTTCAAAACTTTAAAATGAAAAAAAAGGCGTTTCACATACTAGGTGAAGCAAGATCCTCAAGGCTTGAAAAATTCTCAAGGCTCGAAGCAACCTCGGCAATCACAGTCAAAGGGATAATGGGTGATTTAGTCGCATCAGATATTGGAGCATCAATATTAACCTCTGATGCTCCATCTTGATCGCAGGCATTTTTTTCAGAACTATTCAACTCATCACCAACTACAAAAATGCAAGTAAAAAGGCAGCTGAGTTCTAATCCGCAATCCTACACCAAAAGTACTTCTACTTTTACAACAATGTCCAATACCCAGAAGTTCAACAATACATAACAAAGCAGTAAACACAAAAAACAAACTAAAAAAATCTACAAACTAAACATAAAAACAATCTACACCAGAGGTGCTACTACATACATCATGAATGTCCAGAAGTTCACTGATACATAACAAAGCAGTAAAACAAAATGTGCATAACATAAGATCAACCAAATTTCATCACAATCAAAACAATAATAAAAACCAGAAGTTCAGCTACGTGATCCAAGCAAATAGCACATAAAAAAGACGTAGCATGACCACAAAATGGTATTTCACAGGCAAACTAAATATCAATACCATGAACATGATAACAAGAAAACAAAAAACAAAGATATGCACTTTAAATATGAAATGGCACACACATAAACTATGTGTAAAAATGCATACACACAAAACTTGTTAGAAGTTCACACTACTAAGACTAGCAGTCCAACATAAATACCAAATGAAGATATGGGCAGACACATATAACAATACTACTATTTTAAAAAAGATACAACTACATTAAGATACCCGGAGATGATTTTGAAGCCATGACAACACAACCGCCTCGATGAATGCCCAAACACTAGAACAACCTGTAGACACAGAAGATTAATTCCATATAGTTAGCAAGTACAAAAACATACAACAAAATGCAAAAAAGGAAACTGAATCAAACACTAGAACCAACTACAAACAACTAGAACCAACTACAAACAACTAGAACCAACAAGTATGAAATAGATGACAGTATCACATATAGGCAAGCACAACAAAAAACGTATCCAGAAACTAACTACAATGTCCAAAACATAATCTAGACCTCCAAATCCACAACACTAATGCCATTAGATACAATAGATCTAGCATCAACAATCACACCACAACCTCTCTGACATGCACCTGACTGCTAAAATCAACAAAGGGGAAATGAAAATCCACACACAAGCGTATCACAAACAAATCTGGCCGCGGGGGAATGCATTCCAACCACCACACGCCCAAGAACCCTACCTAATGTCCCACCAAACCATCAGAAAAAGGGGGTAGGAGGCGGACGCGAGAGCAAACAGGGCATGCCTCCACAGATCTGGCGAAAGTGAATACAAGCATTAGGGGAAGGGGGTGGGGCGCAGCGTTTGTACCTCTCCAAGCACGAATCCGCGGCGGTTCTTCACTCCCCACAACGCCACGCGCAAGAAGTTGCCGCCCTCGCTTCAGAGCAGAGGAGAGCGGGCTGGGCGAGGGAGAGCGCGCGGCGGGGGAGTAATAGGAGCAGGGGAGTGCGCCGGTTACTCCACTCACGAGCGCACGGGATAGGGGCGGAGAAATCGTGGGGAGTAGCAGTTGAAGGAGGCAGCGGAGCGACGGAGAGGGAAGAGAGAGCGAGTGACAGAGGGAGAGGAAATTTCTGACAGGTGGTGGCAAGGGAGATGGTCAGTTAATGCCTATCTGTCGTGGGACTTACAGCTACACCAAATTTACAGTTTTACCCCCAACAGCTAAAATAGTAAATACATGTGTAGATAAAATAAATGCACCATTTGAATGCATCTATTATGATGAGATAAGATCACAAAAACAGCAAAGCTGATATCCTCAAAACCAAAAAATAGATGGCAAAATACACTACTAAAGGAAGAAACATACATACATAAATATGCCCCTAAAAACAAGAGAAAAGAAGTTCAAAAAATAAAGAACAGAAGTTCAAATACTCTAATAAAAGAAGTAAAGCAATAAGAATAAATAAACCATAAAGAAACAAAAAGAAGATGTTCCAAGTACAAAAACAGATGAAGCTCATATCTAACCCTAAAAACCCTAAGATAGATAGTGGGATCACGGATGTGACGGACTCGCCTCCGCATGCGACGATGCGGCACGCCGCGTCGTCGCCTGCTCCGGCTCATTCGTGTCTCGGCCTCGCAGGAGAGGGGGGGTCCCGACCCCCCCTCCCCCCTGCTCGGCCTCGCGCTACCGCATTGCTGCGCGCTAGGATTTGACAGGACGCAATGCGGTTATTCTGTTTCCACCCCCCACCGCACGCACCCTAACCCCTAAAAACCCTAAGATAGATAGTGGGGTCACGGATG
>NC_041381.1:190620871-190640592 GCF_002162155.2 Triticum dicoccoides
CCTCCCCCCCTGCTCGGCCTCGCGCTACCGCATTGCTGCGCGCTAGGATTTGACAAGACGCAATGCGGTTATTCTGTTTCCACCCCCACCGCACGCACCCTAAACCCTAAAAGCCCTAAGATAGATAGTGGGGTGACGGATGTGACGGACTCGCCTCCGCATGTGACGACGCGGCACACCGCGTCGTCGCCTGCTCCGGCTCGTTCCTGTCTCGGCCTCGCAGGGGGAAGGGACGGGGGTTCCCGACCCCTCTCCCCCCTGCTCGGCCTCGCGCTACCGCATTGCTGCGCGCTAGGATTTGATAGGACGCAATGCGGTTATTCTGTTTCCACCCCCCACCGCTCGCACCCTAAACCCTAAAAACCCTAAGATAGGTAGTGGGGTCACGGATGTGACGGACTCGCCTCCGCATGCGACGACACGACGTGCTCCGGCTTGTTCCTGTCTTGGCCTCGCAGGGGGAGGGGAGGGAGGTCCCGACCTCCCTCCCCCCTGCTCGGCCTCATGCTACCGCATTGTTGCGCGCTAGGATTTGACAGGACGCAATGCGGTTATTCTGTTTCCACCCCCAACCGCACGCACCCTAAACCCTAAAAATCCTAAGATAGATAGTGGGGTCACGGATGTGACGGACTCGCCTCCGCATGCAACGACGCGGCACGCCGCGTCGTCGCCTGCTCCGGCTCATTCTTGTCTCGGCCTCGCAGGGGGAGGGGAGGGGTGGTCCCGACCCGCCTACCCCCCCTGCTCGGCCTCGCGCTACCGCATTTGTCAATAGGCCCAATGCCTATTTCAATGTCTACAACTATTTAAATCCTAAAATAACAAACATAATTATATTTTAAAAGAAGTTCAAAAAGAAAAGATAGAGAAGTTCGGGGTTTTTTCAAAACCTTAAAATTAACATTATAAAAACGATTAGCATACAGAAGTTCAGGATAGTTATTCACTAAAGACCAACAACTACTATAAGTACGAAAACATACTAGAAAAACTAAGAAATATACGCATATCCGTAGGAAAATTACATGGTTGCTCATGGGACTATCAAAAAAATCCAAAGCAATGCAAAATTACGAAAAATAACATAAAAATAGAAAGAAATACAGAGGGGCTTGCTTCCATTTTATTGCAAAGAACGAAAAACAGAAGTTCAGGTATGAGCAGTACAGAAGTCCAGCTTGTACAACGACCCTTAGATGATCTGGAAAAAAAGTGCATGCATACTTGGACTAATCCAATGATTGCCCATGAGACAAACTTTAAAAATACCATCTCAGGAACTAAAATTATAAAAAAAAATGAAAAAAAGAAAATATATAGCACCATGCACCTTCGCCTTGCAAAATATGGAATGCAATGTGGAAAACTAGAAGTTCAACCATTAATTAGAAAGAAGTCCAGCATCTACTGAAGATGGTGATTATCGAAAACAACAAACATCGACTGAAGTCCAGCATCTACTTAGATCACAGAAGTTCAGGTGCGGAAGTTCTAGCAGTCCAGCTTGTACAAACAGAACGAAAATTGATTGAAACCACAACCCCGATTAAATTTGGTTCCCAGATTTAATCGCTTGGGTCAGTTACGACACGTCAACGGCCATTTCAAACGTCTTCCTACTCCAAATAAAAACATCCAAAAAAAGACCAGCCATCAGAATCAGTGCGCTCGACACAACGAACCACGACGGGAGGCGGAAAGTGCAATCCGCAAATTAGGAATGAATGAGCCAGCCAAATCGAATTAACAAAACGGGAAGGATTCAACAGCCATTTCGAACGTCATCATGCTCCAGATAAATAAGAAAATGATCCCTGTCACATTGTCGCTCGAACAAAAAACCACGGCGGGAGGCAGAAGATCCAATCGCCGGATTTCAATTTGTATAAGCCCGAATAATCAAATTAACAACATGGACAGCATTATGTCTCACTGATGCACGCAAAATCCACACCCAATTTGAACAGAAAACCTACAAATCTAAAAAACCGGCTGAAACCAAACCCGCAGATGAAGAACACATGTGGCGGAACACCAAATCGAATTCGTTCAAAAATAACAACAAATCTTGAAGTAAACTCGTACCTAAACCCAATTTCCATCCTGTTACAGATCCTAGAACATCCAGTACATGCAAAACAACTGTGACAGACCGATGTTCATCACCGCCCGAGAGCACATCCGCCAAACAGCTAGATTCCTAATCAAAACAAGCATTTCGATTCTAAAAACCGTGTAAACATTACACTTACATCGCCAACAACACGAATGATCAGAAAAACTCGCGGTAGAAGGCACGGTTGTGAAGATAGCCCGAAGGTCGGGTTCATACAGAGGGAAGTTCAGGCGCGTTACTCAGGCAGTTCAGGTTGTGATCAGAATATTATTCTGATCCCGTGATCAGAATAGTGTTTATGTGTGTGTGTGTGTATATATATATATATATATATATATATATATATATATATTCAGATGTATAAAATTAAATGTTCATGGCCTGAAAAACAATTGTTCATGTACCTTTTTCATATAAATTTACCATGAAAACGGTAACACAAAATAAATAAATTCAGAAATACAAGTTATAATTAAGTAAATAAAAGGTAAATAAATATAGAAATGGCAAAAAAGGGTTAACCATAAGTAAATACTCCCTCCGTCCGGAAATACTTGTCCTAGGAATGGAATTTTTAGGACAAGTATTTCCGGGCGGAGGGAGTATAATATAATAAAATGAAAGAAAAAAACTGAAATGATGCATGTTGTTAGGCTGAAAACAAGACAGAGCTAGATAAATGAATCAACCTTTTATCAAAAAAAGAGAGATAAATGAATCAACCCAGCTACACAAAATAAGATTGGAGTCATCACGATTTGCCAGTGTTTAAGCCACACTGCTTACTCTGTAGTATACTGTGGAAGACAAGATCTGAATCGGGAGATAACACTATAAAATAAGACAAAATCTGAAGCTAAATATATGTACACACCAAGCAAAACTTGTTCACGTGAAAAACTGCACATACATGTCAGGCAGTTGAAAGTTGAAACGGCAACAAATAATGTAGCTAGTATGAAATGGAGGAATTTCAGAGTGCCTAATTCAGATCAGACATATAGGCATCCCAAATGATAACTTCAATAACTGAACATCGTAACGGAGTTGGAGCTGTTTAAATAAATCAAAAAAAAACAAACATACTTTACTAGATAGCGCGGCTGACATTTGAATTACAAGGAACAGAAAGACGATAAGATAAAGATAGAACAGACTTTCCAACGAATGACATGAAACATCATCGCTAGCTTTTTTTTTCGCGAATACGCAAAAGCTTTGCGTATCTTTGCATTGATAGATAGGGTAGCAGTACAATGTGGTGTTACAGATTAGAAGCAGGGCCATGAAGCTCGCCAGCCTTGTGTACGGGTCTATGGTGGAGCCGGCGAAGAGGGCATGATAGCAGGAGCTGGCAGAGTATGATCCGGTGCTAGTCCAGCGCCAGGACAGGCGGTCCGGCTCGTCGGTCAGGGTCACATGGCGTAGCCGTCGCCAGAGCGAGACGTATTGCACCGCCATGGCCGCGCCCATGGCCCCTTGGATGTCGGCGATCCACGTGCGGTTCTCCAGGCCCTCCCGCACCGTGCGTGTCTTGCGTCGGCGCTTGGACACCCTACAGTAAAGCAAGGGTGCGAGCTCGGACATGCTTTGCCCGTCCAGCCAATGGTCCTCCTAGAACTTGCACGATGCGCCATTGCCAAGCGTCCAAGTAGTCGATGCCCTGAAGATGGCCTGGACCTCCGGGCAGCATGGGATGCGGAGGTGTTGCCACGGCCGTGTGGCATCAGTTCTCTGTAGCCACAGCAACTGTGCCCGAAGCGAGATGCCGGCGCGTTGAAGGTCCGGGATGCCATGCCACAAGAAGCTGCGGATGAGGCGGTTGATACGCTTGAGAATCAGCGGGTTGATGGCCATTGCCGGCATGATATGAGTGGGCGTGGCCGAGAGCACGTGGCAACACAGGGCTAGCCGATCGCCCCGCAACATCATGGATGCCCACCAGGGAGATAATCTACGCTTCAGCTTGTCGATGATGGGTTGCAGGGCGGTGGCGCTGACCTTGCGGATAGACAGCGGCAGGCCAAGGTAGGTGGTGGGGAATTCCTGCAGCGGGCAGGCAAAGTTCGCGGTGATCGTGGCCCGGTCCGCGTCCGTGCACTGAATGGGAGAAGCGGCGCACTTGGCGAAGTTGGTGTGCAGTCCCGATGCGTCCCCAAAGATCCGAAGCAGCCCACGGACGGCATCCAGGTCTTGCTTGTCCGGTCGGCAGAAAATGACGACGTCGTCGGCATAGATGGAGACGCTCAAGGCCATGTGCCACTCGGTTAGTCGTTGTAGCACGCCCTGGCTGGCCGCCCGGCAAATGAGGTTGTTGAGCGTGTCGATCACCATGACGAAGAGCATGGGGGAGACGGGGTCCCCCTGCCGCAGCCCACAGCGGTGGGAGATGGGTGGCCCGGGGGCGCCGTTGGTGAGGACGCATGTGCTGGCCGTGCCAAAAATGATGCATATCCATTCGCGCCACCGGTGGCCGAACCCCCGGTGTTGCAGTCTCCAGAAGAAAAGCCCAGGACTCCACAACCTCAAGAGCCCGCGGGTCCTGCTCATCGCTAGCTCTTCAGCTAAAGCTTTTATCTAGTTCTGTTACTACTTTACTCCCGCCAGCATCCAGCCACATAATACAGTACTTAATTATCACAAATTGCCTGACGTAATATCTATCACTGAAAGCATGGCACAGGTTACTAGAGAAATCATGAAAATGCAGGTATTTAGCTACCGCCAAGTGTGACAAAAGTCTTGGTACCAGTAGTCTACTACGAGGTAGTCAGGGGGTGATACTACTTGACGCGACACCTGCAGCGATCCTGATAGTAGATCAGGTCAAAAGGTCAGCAAACGAGAAATCAGATGCTGGTTGGTGAGTAAAGTGGGGCTCCCCTCCTCCATCACATCAGTGCGTGGGCTCTTGAAGAGTTGAAGTTGACAAGCTTCGCTTGTTCCATTTTGCATTCCCAGAGTCTTGAGTTCCGCGCTCAGCTCAGACCACGTTCTCCATGCACGCCCGCGGCCCCGACCGATCATTTACCTTTTCAAAAAAATAAAAAATGCAGATTTAACTTTGCGCTAGCTAGCCCAGGTCTGTGCATCATAAATGCAGGTTCAACTTTCAGGCCATCAGCTGATAGCTACGCAGCGTACCACACCGCAGGGAGGTCGACACGTAAGGGGCCGTGGCGTTCCTCAAGTAGCCAGCATGCCCAAAACGGGTACTGCTGCCTACTTACACAAAACGAACCCCAGACGTGGCACGGGATGCACAGCGTGCACGCGGTACGCGTCTCCCCACTTCAGACAGAGGAGGCAAAGGAGTCAGCAGACGAATCGGTAAAGAGATGACGGGCAAATGCTACTGCTACACGCATCCCACCCAAGCAGTCAAGCAATGCCTATACGTACGGGCCATTGTTCAAGGCCAACTCTCAATCTCATTTATCTCATTTATTTCAACTCATGACAAAGGATCGTCTGTTTTGGGTGTGTGTGGATGTCTAGAGCAGTTACCTCGTGATCCTCCATTGCTTATATGATGCAAGTTGCTTGGTCGGTGATGACTCAGCCCGGGCCATGTGCCCTCCCTCGGCTTCGTCTATGGAGGTGGGTCTCGTGACAACTGAGCTGGAACGTCGCAGCAACAACAACTGAGGTTTAGTTCGTGTTTGCGTTGTAAGAGTTTATGTTGTTTATCCAGTGTGTTTGTCTGAAGCCGCCTTTGTGTTTGCTGTGCTCCATGATTGATATGAATCTGGTGTAAACTATTTTGGTTTCATTGTGAGTGGATCCTGGGCGTGAGCCCTTTGCCTCTAAAAACAACCCCAAGACCGTTTACCTTAAGGCCAACTCTAGCCGAAGCCGAGCCGAACCCCTACCCGATGTGTTAGACAAGTAAAATTCCGGCACTTAGCCGACCTCCTAGACCGAATAGAATCTAGCGCTAGACGTCCACTTCCCCCTCGTTTCTGACCAGAACACCCTCGTATGCCTCGTCAACATTTCGTCACCAAAATCCAACTTCCTGCCGTGGCTTCGACGCGTATTCCGGCAGCGGCTCAGGATCGCCGCTGTGCGCTTCGCTGGCTCTGCGGTAGGCACGGCCTTCGCCGTGTTCCAGCGCGAAGAGGAGCAAGACGCGGCCCTCCGTGCGAGATCTCTCTACGTCGGCTCGCACACGGTCCGCATTCTCCCGCATGAGGCAGGAGATAACGCCTTCTCTTTCTCCTATCGCCACGTCGTCAGCCTGTTGCTGGAAAAGCTTCCCCTCGAGCTTTGGAACAGGCGAGGTGTCGCTGCCTCTGTCGCCGGTTTCGCGGGTCTGCTATGGGTGGAGCATGCTTGCCTGCATGTCAACGACTTCGCCGGCATCTTCGTCCTCGCCCAGGTCGAAGCTTTGCAGCACATCCCTCACCACATCGCCTTCCACCGCTTCGACGGCGCTGGCGCCTACGCTGATGTTTTGATCAACGAGATCTGGGACGTGGCCCGGTCGCTTGGGTCTCCGACTGCGCCTCCGCAACCCCCATCAGCGCGCCGCCACGGTGGGGGAGGGGGCTCCGGCGCTAGCCGTGCGCTCCCCAGAACCCTTCCTCATCAGGACCACAGTCTGCCTCGAGGGCCTGGCGCGGCATCAGGTGGCCAGGCTGACGATGACGGCTTGGCCACTCGGGCCTACCGCGCCTTCCTCCAGCCGCAGATCGCTTCTGACCAAGACTTCATGGCTATGCTGAAGATCTCCTACAAGCCCAAGCTCATCGTGGGGGCCCCTTTCTCCCTTCCTACGATCGAGCAGCTCGCCCATGAGGACGAGCAGCGGGGCTGCCTCCGCTCTTCCCTCCTCGCGGCGGCATGCGCCCGGCCAAGTGCGACAGTCTCCTTCGACCCAGAGGCCATGTCGTTCTCCTTCGAGCTACAGCTTAGCAACTATCGGGCTGCCAAGGGCAACATCCAGGTGCGAGCGATCGCTTTGGACGATGGCTTCTTGCCCTGCTTCGACCTGCGCTCTGCAACTTTGGCGCGGGAAAGCTGCAGATCCCTTCTGTTCAAATTCTGGCCGCAGGATGAGGCGGGCCTCATGTGCCCGCGCACCCTTCCTCTCCTTCCTTCGGTCGACAACATGCACCCCCGAAGCCCGTTCTGCCACATGGGCTCCTCCCCACCATCGGCCCACCTCTCACCGCTGCTGGAGGCGCCATTTTCCCTGCCGAGGCCTACTTCCCAGCCTACGCGCGCGTCCAGGCCCACCAGGTGCTTGCCACCCGGCCCATTTGTCCCAGGACGCTTAAACACGCACCTACCTTTGGGGACGGCCTGCTAAGCTGTGACAGATCCCCTGTGGCCAACACCAACCTGCTCCATGGAGCGTGCTCCTTGCTCCCCGCTCATGTCGCCGCCACTTTCTGCTCCTGCCGCACCCCGCCGCCAGAACCTCGGGCTGATGATCTCCGCCTGTTCCCGCCTACTCTACAACTTTTCGACTGCCCCACCCCCCTCTTTGTCTAGCTTCCCCACCACCAACCTCCACCCCCCCGTCGGGGCCCCGGCTGGTGTGGATCTGGGGCTCGCGGTTGTTCCCCCCTCCGGAGAACCGTCCCCTCAGGTGCCTGCAGCCGGCTCTGATGATGGCCCCGCTGTTCAGCCCTTGGAGGCGGCTGTTTTGGGTCTGGGGTAGGCGGGCCCCGACTCTGCTGCTCCCTCTGCTGTCCAAGATCTGAACACGCCTCCCTCTGCTACGCGCCGCAGCCCTCGCATCAGGGAGATGTACGATGGGGAGCGCGTCGGCTCTGTCGAGCGTGCCTCCAAGCGCAAGGCGGCGACCTTCGGCTCCAGCAACGGGGGCTCTAGCCGGCGGCCCAGTTCTGCCGCCCCCCGCAGCAAGAAGAAGGCCAAGGTGGTGCCGGTCGCCGTGCTGCTGGATCTCCAGTTCGGCAGCACCCCCGCGCCCATGACCAGAAGCAAGCTCAAGCAAGTCGCCAGATGCTGCGACCTCAACATGGACGCCATCCTCACTCAAGCATCATACTCCTCGACCGCCGGTGCTGGCTGCTCTAGCCACTCAGCCAGCTCATCCTCTTCTTCCATGGGGGCTCTTTCTGGACCAGATGTTTAGAGGTTTACCAGTTATGCCTATGCTACTCTTTGGGCCTGCCGGCCCCTGCTTTGCCTACCTATGCATTAGTGTTCGTCCCAGGATCGCTCCTGCTCCCTTAGCCCAGTGTTGCGTCGCTCTGTTAGTTTGCTTTTGTTTGTTTGGCCTATGTCGCTATCAGTTTGTGCCTGTTGGTCGGTCCTATGTCAGTCCAGTTTGTAAGACTTTGCTGCATCTATGTTGTCTATGTTATCAATGTACTTTCCCCTATGTTGCTACCTATTGCATTCTGCCACTCATGCATTTGTCATACTCTCTTTTTCTTCATGCACGGGCGGTTTCCACCATGATCTATGAAGCTTCTTGATTGGAATGTTAGAGGCCTTGGCGACGGGAATAAGTGCTCGTTGGTTCGCGATGTTCTAACTTCCTGTCGACCTAGCATTGCTTGTTTTCAGGAGACAAAGCTAGAATCAGCTTCGACCTCCAAGATGAAGAGTTTTCTTCCTGCTGACCTCGACATCCAGGCGATCATGCCCTCTTCAGGTTCCTCAGGCGGCATTATGATTGCGTGGGACACTTCTGCCTTCTCGGGGCAGGTCTTGGCCTCACACAAATACCATCTGACGGTCCGATTCTCTTCAACAACATCTGAATCAGTTTTTGTGGTCACCACTATCTATGCTCCGTTCGTTCATCAAGAGAGGCACTTATTCTTTGAAGAAATCAACACTACAGCTGCTTCAATATCTGAACCATGGCTTGTTCTTGGTGACTTCAACATGTATCGGTTCACAGAGGAGAAATCACGAGGTCGAGTCAACTGGGCCATGATGGACATGTTTAATGATTGGATTCGGTCTCATGGGCTGGATGAAGTTGATGTTTGCAACCGAAAGTTTACCTGGTCAAACAAGCGTGAAGATCCTACTCTGGTTCGGCTTGACAGAGTGCTAATCAACACCAGCTGGTTGTTATCCTTCGCCCAAACTTCAGCTATGGTTGTTCCATCGACCACCTCAGACCATGTGTCTCTCTTGATCCAGTTTGGCAATACCCCCTTTAAAAGCAAACTCTTCAGAATGGAAGATCATTGGCTGCGCATGGAGGAAACTCGTTCCATCATCCAAAACTGCTGGGAGCAAGGTACCAGGCCAATCTGCTCAGCTGCCTCTCTCATTAACCTGAAGATGAGACGCACCCGTGCTGCCTTGCGCCGATGGCAACATTCAAGATCCAGCTTAGATCTGCTCATTTCCAATAACAAGAAAGTGGTTTTCTATCTTGATGCCATCGAGGAACGTCGGCCTCTTTCGCTACTAGAAAGGACGCTGAGAACTTTTGCTGCGGACAAATCAGCATTGCTTATTCTATGGCTTACTGCGGCTTGGAGACGAAGGGCAAAACTCCGTTGGTGTGTTTCTGGTGATGAGAACTGTCGCTTCTTCCACGCTGCTGCTAATGGCCACGCCAGACGGAACAAAGTTAGAGTGCTCATAAAAGACGGAGTTGAGCTTTTTGACAACAAGCTCAAACTTAAGCTGGCAACTGAATACTAATCTGCTCTCCTGGGTCAGCCTTCCCCTTCGGTTCCTACAGTTCAACTGGATCAACTATACGAGCATGATGACTTATCGTGCCTGGCAAGGGAATTCACCTGGGAAGAGATAGTTCAAGCTATCAACCACTCGCCAAACAACCACAACCCTGGCCCAGATGGCTTTACCAACGAGTTCTTCAAAGCTTTCCACGGTGTTCTCAGGACGGACTTGCAACTTTTCTTCTCCCAACTCTACCAGAATGGGCTCGACCTATCTGGAATTAACCTCGCTCACATTTCCCTTCTGCCCAAGAAAGAAACACCGCTCGAACTCAAGGACTTCAGGCCCATCTCTATTATACACAGTGTGCCCAAACTTGCTAGCAAGATACTAACCAGGAGGCTTCAAACTCAAATCCCTGGCTTAATTCACTCACTGCAATCTGGCTTCATCAAGCGCTGAGCAATTGTAGAGAACTTCGCCATGGCTGCAGACATGATCCAGACATCGCATAAAAGGAAGTTACCCGTGGTTGCGCTCAAGCTAGATTTTCAGAAAGCTTTTGACTTCGTCAGTTGGCCTTGCCTTATCAGCATTTTGTCTGCCAGAGGCTTCCCTCAGCGCTGGATCAATTGGGTACAATGCTTGCTATCCACGGCTACCTCTCGCATCCTGCTGAACGGGGAACTGGGTGACTCTTTTTCTAATAAGCGAGGATTCAGACAGGGCGACTCCATTTCGCCATACCTGTTCATTTTAGTGGCTGATGTTCTGCAACGTCTCTGTTGTTCTGCTTTTCAAGATGGCAGTCTGATTCATCCCCTCGGTTCGAATAGATTGTTCCCAGTTCTGCAGTACGCCGATGACACCTTAATCCTCTTCCATGGCAGCACAGCACAAGCCAACATCATCAAGCAGATCATGTCTGATTTCTTCGCTTTCTCTGGACTACAGATCAACTATCACAAGAGCACGCTCATCCCGATATGCATTGACAGCTCTACTACCGATGAGATTGCTGCCATTTTTGGATGTCCGCCTTCCAGCTTCCCTTGCACCTACCTGGGCCTACCCCTCTCTCTGCATAAGATTCGACACGATCTACTTCTACCTGTTATCCACAAGGTTGACAAGCGGTTATCGGGGTGGCTAGCTACTCTCTTGTCTTGGGGCGGCAGACTCACTCTGATCAACTCGGTTCTGGTCAGCATCCCCAGCTACTTCATGTCTTGCTTCCGCTGGCCGAAGGAATCCTTACACAAGCTCGACAGTTTGTTGAGATCATTTCTATGGCAAGGCACGGACACAACAAAAGGGGGCCAATGTTTAGTTGCCTGGCACTTCGTAACCATGGCTAGGTCTGAGGGTGGCCTGGGTGTTAGAGATTTTTTGGCACATAATCAAGCTCTGCTAACCAAGTTTGTTGCTCGGGTACTCCAACACTCGGACGTCCCTTGCTACCAATGGTTCGCCCACCAATATTGCCACAACTCTGTACCAAGGAAGAACTGTGCACGCGGTACCTGCATCTGGAGAGGTTTTAAGCAATCGATCCCCATGGTTCTAGCCTCCTCCAAATGTTCTTTGGGTCCTGGCAGTTCTATCTCTTTCTGGCATGACTGCTGGCTACCACTCGGACGACTAAGCTTTGCTCTGCCTACTTTGTACACCTTTGCAAGAGATAAGGACTACTCTGTGGCCTCTCAATGCCCCCAAGGTTTTTGGCACCTCCAGCTTCACCCCAACCTATCAGCCACTGCCAACAGTGAACTCCAGCTCCTCCTCCCCATTCTAGCTTCTGCCACGACTTTGACTCAACGCCCGGACTCCAGGTTTTCTGCCATCTATAGCAAGCCCATCACTGCAGCTCACGCCTATGAGCTCCTCACCTTTAGAGGTACGGCTTGTGCATATAGCTCTTGGGTCTGGGACCGTATCATTCCCCTAAAGCACCGTGTCTTCCTGTGGCTGCTGTTCTGGGTCGCTTGAATACTTGCGATAACATGATGAAGAAACTTTGGTCTTCAATTGTGTCAAGCCAGGACTGCGATATCTGCCCTGCTCCAGAATCTGCGTCGCACCTGGTTTTACATTGCTACCCAGCCTCAGCTATATGGGATGTGTTCAGCCTGACTGATCTTGCCTACGGTTCTTCGGACATCAGCAGTTTCATCGAGCAGGCTGAACAGCGATGGCCTGCCACAAGCAAGTTCCACCTTCTATTTGCCGCCACCGCTGTCACATCCTGGCATGCCCGAAACGACCGAGTGTTCAATCCCAAGAGATGGTCTCTGGTTTACATCAAATAGTACGTGTCACAGCTCCTTCATCTCTGGAAAAGTAGGAGCCATGAGCAGAGCGACAACGATGCTATTGACGAGTGGACACACCATTTAGCCTAGCTTAAGCTGGTTCCAGCACTAAGCTAGCTCTTTTCAGTTTTCTGTCCGACAAGATGTTCGCTTCTTGCTTGCCCCCCCCTCTGCTTGTACCTCTACAAACTGGCAGCTTATTGCCAGGGCACCCTGGTGCTAAAAATAAGCTTCATGTAATCGACCAATCCGGTCCCCAGGCTCCCTGCCTGTTTTGAAATATATAAGGTAGATCTCCCTACCTTTTCATTTCAAAAAATATATACTACTCAGCCGCTACCGCTTGGAGGAAATCTGCCTCTCTCGCGCCTCCCCCCTCCCTGGCGCCTCTTCGCCGACGCACCTTCTGGCGACCGTCCGTGGCCCCGCCGCTACCTCGTTGCCTCCCTTGGCCCTCGCCACCCGTCTGCCCAACTCCTAACCCGTTCGCCGTCGTCGTCGTCGTTGCCGGAATCAAGGTGAAACGCGGCCGCTGTTGCCATCACCGATTCGTCGGATTGCTCTCGAATCTTCTTCCTCTTTGGCTGCAACCGCATCTGACCTTGCTTGCGCACTATTGGAGGTCATTCCCATGCGTCGTTGCCCACTAGTTTGGCCTAAAAGATGCCGGCCAGCCGGTGCACCGAAACATCCTTGTAAGTGTTCGATGGTTTCCCTAGGTGGATTTTTGAAATTTCTTCTTCTTTCGTTTTGTTTTCTTTTGTACAATCGAATTGTGTCGAGCCATTTTAATTGAATATGAAGAGGTTGAGAGAGATGATCTTGGAGGACTCGTCGTCATCCAAAGAGGAAGAAGGCGATGAAGACTTTGAAACCATTCTTGAAATGATTTTCAATGATCATATCCGGCGGCCGAGAAGAGTATCGCAGTTTGGCCGCATATACTCAAGCATGATGGAGCGGAGGGCCATGCTAAGACCATGAGAGATTACTTTGATCCAAGCCCAACCTATCCCGCCGCTTCCAGATGCACACAAGTCTTTTTTCTAACCATTGCGACAGCTATTGAGAAGTACGATGAATGGTTCAAGCTTCAAAGAAATGCATGCGAAGAGATAAGTACAAGCCCTCCGATGAAGTGCATTGCAACTGTTCGAGTTTTGCAATATGGGTGTTCGGCCCATGCAATTGATGACTATGTCCCCATTGGTGAAGGCACAATCCTGGAGGCCGTTCGAAGGTTCACTAAATCATTGATCGATGTTTTTGGATCGGAGTACTTGAGGGCGCCCAATGAGAAAGAGACCCAGAGGCTAATGGCAGAGAGTGAAGCAAGAGGATGGTCGGGGATGCTCGGATCACTTGACTGTATGCACTGGACCTGGAAGAACTGTCCTGCAGGGTGGAAGGGTCAATACAAAGGCCATTGCAATAATCCAATGATCTTTCTTGAGGCAGTTGCAATGCAGGATCTTTGGATATGCCATTCGTTCTTTGGTTTGCCTGGCTCTCACAATGACTTTAATGTGCTCTCGAGATAACAATTGTTTGCTAGGCATATTACTAGAGATGCTCCTGCTTGCAACTATTCAGTCAATGGGCACAACTACTCGATGCGTTACTACCTTGCGGATGACACTATCCCCCATGGGCCACATTAGTCAAAACAATTCTGCGTCCAAAAGGTAACAAAAGTATTCACTTGCCCAATGTTAATAAGCGGATATGAACGATGTGGAGAGAGCCTTCGGTATGCTTTAGAAGTGCTTTACAATTGTTTGTGGCCCTATCGAGTACTGGAGCTCCCAGGTTCTATGGAAGATCATGACTTGTTGCATCATATTGCATAACATGATCATTATAGATGAGAGAGATATGCCTGAGAACTTCCGGTACATCACCAAAGGGACTCCTGTTGAGCCAGTGTATGATCCAAATAGGACCCAGACATTCCTTGAAGGGCATCATGTCGTGGTGGGCGCATGGCAGATGCCATGGGATGGCTAAAGAGAGGAGGAGGCTCGAGGGCACTGGTGGGCTCCAGAGGCGGGGTTGGCATGAGCGAGCGCGGGACGCAAGACACACCTAGGTTCGGGGCTATCTGGAGAGATAACACCCCTAGTCATGCCGAGTGTGGTTGATATGCAATAGTATAAGGTTGCTCCTAGAGATGTATGGAGGAAGAAGAAATACTGGCCAAGGCTTAGGATGCTCCTTCTCCCTGGACGTGTTCTACTGATCGGTGGCTAGTTTCTTGTGTGCTTACTCTCTCTCTATCCTTGCCTACTTTCTCGTATATGTGAGGGCTCCTGGGGGGTTTTATAGGCCAACCCCCCAAGGGTACAATGGTAATGTTACAGGGCTGTAGGGTCAGGTTATCAGCGTTTGGGGACCCGGGCTGGGACCGCTGGGGGCCTGTGGTTTGCCGGGTTTCCCTTTGTGCGGGCCCTGCGTGCCTAGGGGGACTGTGCGGCGTCTTGTTGATCGTCAGGGAGTGGCCGAGTCGAGTCGGGTATAGTGGCGCTCCGTCAGGTCGCCGCTTGCTGTCATCAGGAGTGACGACGGGGGCACTGTTGCCACGCCGGACCTGGTCAGCAGGTAGGTGAGGGGTACTGTTGCCACGCTCCGACTGACCAGAGGCATGGGCCGGGCACTGTTGACTCGGTCATTGGTGGATGAAGACTTGTCCCATCGTACGACCTGTATGGGACGGGACCTGACCCGTGGCTGGGTTGAGGAACACGCCACGGGTGGAGCTGGCTTGTCGAGGAAGCCTTGGTTGTGCCGGGTTTAGCTATCCTGTGCTGGTTGTCAAGGCCGAGTCGAGGTGCCTGGCTGGGTCAGAGAGTTCGGCCGGGTCGCGGGGCCTGGCCGGGTCGAGCGACCCGGCCAGGCGCGCGCCGGCTTGATTGGCGACACCGGCCCTGTTGTTTTTGAAGAGGATCCGGGTTCCATTGCCTGCCCGGGGTTCATCCCCCCGACAGTAGTCGCCGAAGCGGTGAAGGTCCGCCGTCTTTGGATGGGAGGGCCTCTGTAGTTTCCCTCTTTGAAAAGGCGAATCCTGCGAGCGCCGGGTCCGGCAACACCTACTGTGTGCCGGTTTTTTGAAACTGGATCGCGGCATCCCGGCAATGGCGGAAACCGAGGAGTCCATCAAATCTTGGGGCAATCCCTCGAGCTTCGCGCGGGCGCCACGTGGTGCCTAGAAGTCAAAGGGGCCTGACAGGCCACACGCGTGATGGGAGCATGCCCTTGGCCCACGCGGGCGGATTTATTGCGGCGTCCGAGGGTCGGTTTCTCTTAACCGTGCAGTTATTGCATGCGTACGTGCGCACTTTTGCAGGGTAGTGGGAAAGGCGAGCGCAAACGATCCCACTCCCCCACGTTCAAACCGAGGCTTATAAATTGGGGCGAGGGGGGCAGCAAACATCATTCTTGCTCGCGCTCCCCTGCCTCTTCATCCTTCCTCTGCTTCTTGCGACCGTCGCATTGCGACGCCCGCTGCTTCGAGCAGAACTCCACCATCGTCCATCTCTCTTCCTTTCTCTCGTCTCCGTCGATGGCGTTGCCATCGGGCTCATGGATGGGATCGACCGTCATCGTCAAAGACATCGCCTATCTCTGCTCCTCCCGGAGCTTGCCGCGGGAAATGGAGGTCACCGTGAGCCTGCCGCGGGGCGAGCAGAGGCCACAACCCCAGGGCACGGAGCGCGTGGTCTTCCGCCCAAACTTCGAGCGCGGGTTCAGGCTGCCGGCAAGCGCCTTCTTCCGCATGTTCCTGGAGTTCTTCGGGCTCCAGCCCCACCATCTTGGCGCCGGCGCCATCGTCCAGCTATCGGGCTTCGTCACCCTCTGCGAGGGGTACCTCGGGGTCGAGCCCACGATCGATCTCTGGGCGCGCCTCTTGTCCCTGAAGCAGCAGGGGCCGACAGGCAGGGAGTTCACCGATTGCGGCGCCGCCTTCATCTCGAAGCGGTCGGGGGCTGACTGCCCCAAGATTCCGCTAGAGGATTCTGCCAAGAAGTGGTAGAACTCCTTCTTCTACATATGCAACCTCGGCGCAGACCGCATCAACTTGCCGGCCTTTGCCATCGCTTAGCCGCGGGAGAAGATGAACTGGGGCTATTTCCCCAGGAACTTGTCGTAGGAGATTCTCAATCTCTGCGAGCGGGTAGCGGTGACGAAGACGTGGGAGGGGCTCACTAGCACCGACCTCCTTGCCGCTTTTATCACGCGCCGGGTCCTTCCGTTGTAGCGGCGCACCTACCTCATTGGCGAGATGACCGGCCTTCAGGACCCCAACCGAATGGGGGTGACGCGCCTGGCGGCAGACCAGATCACACGCGGGTCAACGACATCTCCAAGGCCAACTTGCGGGACGACTGGCGGTTCGACAAGCCGCCGTACAGCCACGCGAATCCGGCGCCCCTGGTGAGTCTTTAGTCTTCGTATTTTGCTGCTGCGCACCTTCTCATTCATGCTGACGCGACGCGGGAGGTGCTTCTGAATCCCATCCGGCACCCTTATGCCCGGGCTCCATCGCAGGTGGTGCGGGCGGCGTCGGAGGAGCCCGTGGCCCACGGCGGTGAGGAGGAGGACGAGGTCGACGTCGGCGCCGGGCACCGCGCGGGTAAGTCTTGCCTTTTTGCCTTCTTTTTCATGCTTCTTGGGCCGTCGGGCGCGATGTGGCGCGGATGATGCTGACGCAAATTGCCAATGCAGCGGCGTTGGGCGGGGGAGGCGGCGACGCAGGCAGAGCCTGGTTGTCGCGGGGGGCAGCACCGGGTCGGCCGCACGGTAAGGACAGCGTCGCGCCACGACCCCGGGCCGCGAAGTGCGCGGCGGACCCGGCCGGGAGCGCGAGGTCGGCCAAGAGGAAGCGTGGTGCCGGGCAGGGGAGGCCGGCCACCGTCCTGGTCTTGTCGGGGTAAGTTTCTTCTTCTGTCCGCATCCGAGTAGTCGAGTCAGCCTTGCTTTTTTGTTCATTTAGCCTTTTCTTCAGGTCGCCGATCGCGCAGGCGAGGGTGGCGACTGATGCCGCGGCCGCTGAGGAGGCCGCGTTCCGGAGGAGCCGGTCCGGCTACATCGACCAGGATGAGGAGGAGGAGCCAACAGATTCGGACCTTGGCCTGGACCCGACCGACGCCGAAGGCCTGGCCTGGCGGGATAGGAACAGGGCCGAGGCGGAGCTGGAGGCAGCATCAGTCTGGGCCTGGACTGATGCTGCGGCGGCATGGGCGCGAGCCGGTGAGGATCCGACATGGCGCGAGATGCCGAAGGGCATGGTGGTGGTGGCGACGGTCTTCGAGGAGGCCGGGCTGACGTGGTGGACCTCGACCAGGAGGTCGTGGAGGTGGAGGATGACACCCCGCCGCGGGTCGACATTGTCGAGCGGGCGGGGGTCGACGGAGGCGGCGATGGCGCCTTCTTGGAGGAGGCGCCATGGGTGGCGGCGCAGGGGACGCCTCGGGCGCCGGAGGAAGCGCCGTTGGTGCTGGCATCGCGAGTCGTCCCGGCGGTCGGGTCGTGGGCGGCGTCGTAAGACATCCCGGTGGCTGCGTCGTCGGTGGCGCCGGAGGAGGCGCTGACGCGGCGGGATCGGCCAGCGGGGAGCATGCCCTGGTGCCCCGGCAAGGGGGGCTTCGGGCCGCCGTGCCGCAGCCGGCACGACGTGGGGCCGCTGTGGTCTTCGGGCCCCAGACCCAAGAGGAGGCAGTGATGGATGCCGTCAGCCGCCGTCTGCGTGGGCGAACAGATCGAATCAAGGCCTTCGCCCAGGCCGAGGTGGAGCGGACGCGGGACCTGGAGTGCGCCGTGCTGGTAATTTCCTTCGCGGTTTCTTCTTTGTGGGGGCGCGCTAGCGCACCCACTGGGTGTAGCCCCAGAGATTCGGGCCAACTGTGTAACAGTTGGGCCAAATCTTAAGTCTTTCTCTTCTTTGTTTTGATCGCTGCCTTTTTCAGCAACTCGACGCCTACCGTGTCAGTGCTTTCAACCGCCTCCTAGGCAAATACCGGGAGCACAAGGAGCAGCTTGCCGCCAAGGAGGAGGAGCTCCGCGTCGCTGCAGGTATCTTCGTGCTCTTTTCTAGTGGGGGCGCGCTAGCGCACCCACTGGGTGTAGCCCCCGAGATTCGGGCCAACTGTGTAACAGTGGGGCCAAATCTTAAGTCTTGTTCTTCTTCTCTGAATCTTCTTTTTTGCAGCCAAGGTGTTGTCCCAGCAGACCCGGCTGCTCCGGGCCGGTCACCACTACGACCGGCTTGTCGCCGACACCGGCCGCCTTGGGGCCGAGGTTGCACAGACGAAGGCGGAGGCGGCGGCGGCCCGGCGGTCGCTCGACGAAGCCAACCAGCTGCGGGAGCAGTTGGCGGGTCACAAGAGCCGCCTCGAGGCCGAGGTGGAGCTCCTTAAGGCGGAGGCCGCCAAGGTGGTGGAGGCACGGTGGGCCCTGGCCGAGGCGGACCAGCAACGCGGCCGGCTAGCCGACGACAAGGGCCAGCTTCTGGCCGAGGTGGAGCACCTAAAGGGGCAGGTGACCGCGGCGGAGGGGGCCCGTCAGGACGAGGCCCGCCATCATGAGGCATCCAAGAAGGCGACCGAGGACAAGGACGCCGAGTTGAAGGCGGCCCTTGCCAAGGTGGCCGACTTGGAGTAGACGCTCCAGGAGCGCGACCGCACCATTGACCGAGAGCGGCGCAGTACGATGCTCGAAGCGCAGCACCGGAAGAATCCTTCTCCAGTAAGTGCTTTTCTTGAGTTTTGCCGGGTTGGGATCTGGCTTTTCGTCCTTGATGTCCTTTTTCTGACTTGCTTTGTTTTCTGATAGGGGCCTTCCCGGAGACGCATCGGCTGGCGGAGGAGGCCGTCTGCTTCCAGCGTGACCCGCTGGGGCTGTTGGCTCCGGGACCGACCCACAAGTGGCGTGGACCTTCCTGAAAATCATGACCACCGCCAAGGCCCGCCTGCGGGTCCTGGGTGACCAGATGGGGCGGCTGTCCCAGGCCGGCACGGCGATGATGGCGGCCCTCTAGCCAGGCTCCGTTGTGCAGAGCAGCTTCACGCGGCTAGCGCACTGGCTGGAGATGGGGCCGGACCGGCTCCACGAGTGGCGCGTCTCCGCCGCTCGTGCCGGTGCCGAGATGGCGCTCCGGTTCATGCTGTCTTGGCACCCGGACCTGCAGCTGGACGCACTTATGGGCCAGCGAGCCAGCTCGGAGCAGCAGCTGCAGGAGTAGGCCAGCCAGATTGCATCCTTGGCCAGCTATATCGCCGAGTTCGCCTTCCACGACGAGTTCCACCCGGAGCGGGCGGAAGATGGCAGAGTCGTGGCCGGCGACGACTACGGCCTGCTTCTTCATGACCCTGAGGGCAGCTCCGAGTAGACGGGAGTCTACCGCGACAGGGGTGCCGAGGAGGACACCGGAACTTTGCCGGACCCAGAGGCCGCTAGGGGAGAGCCGTCGACCTCGCGACCTAGCTCTGGAGATGCCTGAGATGACTTAGTAGAATTTGTTGTTAGGTAGCAGGTCCACCGACCCACTGGGGGTTTCTGGGTGTAATGAACTCTGGCCGTGGGCCTTTAAGTATTTGTGTGATGTGTATATTTCGTGAATGTCTTTGCTCTCGCTTTTCATTTTTTGAACCGATTTCTTGCATTTTTCC
>NC_041381.1:190640930-190673537 GCF_002162155.2 Triticum dicoccoides
CACGCAGTACTTAGGTTTTCAAAATGTCGAGCACAAGCGAAACACCCACTGGGCCGGCTGGCGGCGACCAGGCGGAGCCGGTTGACGAGCAGCCAGTCGTGCGACTATTTTTAGAGTGACAGACCGGGTTGATCGACCCGACGACTTTTACTTAGTGTTTGAAATGCGCAGGAGCTCTGGCCCGTTGTGCTTGCCAGCCGACAGCCGAAGCCGGATCTGTGGCTTAGGGCGAAGTTAGGGGCCGCGGCGTCCTTCGTGCATCAGGAATCACCAAGGAAGGTGGCGGGTGGCGACCGAGCCAGCCAGCCCCCGAGCCCACGGGTCGAGCGAGTCGGACCGGTGGCCGGGTTCAAGAGCGTAGTGATGCATAAAAGTAGGGGACACAATAATTTGGTCGGTAAAAGGCAGCCCCTGAGTGTCATTCGGGGACCCCATAGTTTCATACGTTTACAAAAGGCAGCGATACATATACTCGTACGACTAACTGTAAAACGGGTGGAGGAGTTCCGCGTTCCACGGCCGGGTTGTTTCTTCACCGGCGGTGTCTCTCTTGCGCTTGTTTGACTTGCGTGCATTGATGAGGTAGTAGGCGTTGCTATCGCACAAGGCCCGACTGGCGATGAACAGGCCCTCCCATGGAGGGGTCAGTTTGTGCTGGCCGGCTTCCCCTTGGACGAGTCAGAGGATGAGGTCGCCCTTGAGGAACGCGAGGTGCTTGCTCTTCTTGCTGTGGTAGTGCCTCAGGCCTTGCTGGTAGATGGCCGAACAACTAAGCGCCAGGAGGCGGGCTTCTTCAAGTAGGTCGACGCCGTATTCGCGGGCTTCCTTGGCTTTGGCTTTGGTGTACATCACGACACGCGGCGAGTCAAACTCAACGTCGGTCGGGATGACGGCTTCGGCTCCATAGACGAGGAAGAACAGGGTGAACCCAGTCGACGGTTTGGTGTAGTTCGGAGACTCTAGAGGACGGCCGGCAGCTCGTCGATCCAGCTGCCAGGTGAGCAGATGAGCGGCTTGACGAGCTGCGGCTTGATGCCGGATAGGATGAGGCCGTTGGCCCGCTCGACCTGCCCGTTAGACTGCGGGTGTGCAACGGAGATCAGGTCGAGGCGGATGCTGGAGACGGAGCAATATTGCATGAGTGTGCCTTTGGTGAAGTTGGTGCCGTTGTCCATGATGATGCTGTTCGGCATGCCGTAGCAAACTGCGATGTCTTTGATGAACCAAACGGCTGTTGACTCAAGATGCGCTTGGTGATGCCGCACTGCCGAAGCGTGTGCCTGGACGGCCTTGCGCCATTGTGGGGCTTGCAGGGGCCATCAAGCATCTCTTCGAAGCTCATGGCGGGTTGCCATGCCGTCTTGCCGGTCTGTCGACGCTTGGTTGCCGGGTTCGCCGCGGGCTCGGTGGCCGCGACGAGCCGGTTGTCGTAGCACTGAGCCAGTTGGTTGGCCTTGCGCTTGTTGTTCTGCTGGTGCTGCTGCCGGCTGCTCTCGCCAGCTGGCTTTGGAGGGGGAACCGGCTTTGCCTTGTCGGCTTCATCCAGTGCCACCTGGATCTTCATGGTGGAGTCGGTGTTGGCGTACTTGTCCGCCATCACCATGAGCACGGCCATGGTGGTCGGCTCGGAGCGCAAGAGCTTGTGCTTGAGGAGGGTGCTGTCTCGGCACCCGTTGACGAAGTACTGGATTGCTTGAACCTTGTGGATGCCCTCGCAGCTGTTCTGAAGCTTGGTCCAGCATGCGAGGTACTCGCGGCCGGTCTCCATCAGCCCCTGCATGCACATGGCGAGCTGGCTGGGGCGGCCGGGTCGCTTGTAAGTCCCCGTGAAGTTGCGGACGAAGGCCTGCTCGAAGTCGACCCACGTGTTGACGCTGCCCATCGGCAGACTTTTCAACCAGGTGCGGGCCAACCCTTGGAGCATGAGCGGTGCGTAGCGCACGGCGAGTCCTCTGGCTTCACGGTCCTGTTGTACTAGGGGATGTCGTGGGGGAGCATGAACCCCTTTGGAAAGGGCTCCTCCCGGATGCGTGGGCCGAAGCACGCCGGCCCAATGGCGCCGCTTTCCTCCACCTCCAGGGAGTGAGCGAGCTAGTCGAGGCGGTGGCGAGCGTTGATATCGTCAATGGCGCGCGCGCCGAGTCGACTGGCGACCGGGCCACGGGGGGGGGGTCGGTCAGAGCCGGACACCGGCCAGGCTGGCCGGGTCCGCGTCGGTTCTCCAGGGCGGGCTCGTCGCCTAAGCCACCGCCGGCCATTTGGGCCGGGTCGCATCGAGTCCGGATTCGGCCGGAGTGCGCCTCTGATATGTCTCCAACGTATCTATAATTTTTGATTGTTCCATGCTATTATATTACCTGTTTTGGATGTTTATTGGCTTTACTATACACTTTTATATTATTTTTTGGGACTAACCTATTAACCGGAGGCCCAACCCATATTGCTGTTTTTTTGCCTATTTCAGTGTTTCGCAGAAAAGGAATATCAAACGGAGTCCAAACGGAATGAAACCTTCGGGAGAGTTATTTTTGTGCTTGACTTTGTACACTCCGTGTAGTTGCACCTCCCAGTTACTATTTCTTCTCTTGTCACAAAGCTGACAAGATTGTATTATAGCTCCCACCCCCCATGTAAATACTCATTGTACAGTGTGTTCTTTACTTTTAATATATTAACACAGTAGGAGTCTTTCCTACTGTACATGGTAAAAAAAGGAGTTATTTTTGGAACGGAAGCAATCCAGAAGACTTGGAGTAGACGTCAGAGAAGCTTCGAGGTGGCCAACGGAAGACTCTTTGTTGCATGTTGAGGGATAGTTATATGATCTAGTTATGTTATTATTGTTGAGAGAACTTGCACTAGTGAAAGTATGAACCCTAGCCCTTGTTTCCTAGCATTGCAATACCGTTTGTGCTCACTTTTATCATTAGTTACCGTGCTGTTTTTATATTTTCAGATTACAAAAACCTATATCTACCATCCATATTGCACTTGTATCACCATCTGTTCGCTGAACGAGTGCACCTATACAATTTACCATTGTATTGGATGTGTTCGGGACACAAGAGACTCTTTGTTATTTGGTTGCAGGGTTGCTTGAGAGAGACCATCTTCATCCTACGCCTCCCACGGATTGATAAACCTTAGGTCATATACTTGAGGGAAATTTGCTACTGTCCTACAAACCTCTGCACTTGGAGGCCCAACAACATCTACAAGAAGAAGGTTGTGTAGTAGACATCAAGCTCTTTTCTGGCGCCGTTGCCGGGGAGGTGAGTGCTTGAAGGTATATCCTTAGATCTTGCAATCGAATCTTTTAGTTTCTTGTTTTATCACTAGTTTAGTCTATAAAATAAAACTATAAAAAATGGAATTAATTGCCTCATACGCTTCATCTTTTTAATATCTTTCGTGAAAATGATGGAAAGGAAAATTCTGCTCAATTGCTAGAAGAAGAATGCATTAAAATGTTTGGTACTAGATCTTTGTATGATGAGCATGATTGTAGTGTTGTTAGTATGAATTCCTTGAATATCCATGATGCTAATGATATGCAAAGCCACAAGCTTGGGGAAGCTATTTTTGATGAAGATGATATTTTTTGTCCCCCAAGTTTTGATGAGCAAATTTATTATGATGAAAGCATGCCTCCTATTTATGATGATTATTGTGATGACACGTATGCCATAAAGAATAAACATAACCATGAAACTTGTCATCATGATTTTAATTTTCAATTGGATTATGCTTCACATGTAGGGCTGGAAAAAAAGCTCGAAACTCGCGAGCTAAACAAGTAGCTCATGACTCGGCTCGAATCGACTCGAACTCAAAGAATAACGAGTCGAGCCGAGCTTTAGTTTAAGATCGTTTATAGACCAAGTTAAACAAGCCTATCTCACGAGTACTCGTGTAACTCGTTAGGCTCGATACAATATATCGGCCACTCCGAATACAAAGAAAGATCAGCCACTAAACAGCCTACGTCCCAGGCGCACAACCCAAGGCCGAGCAGTTGAAGGCCTAGCCTCCTAGGAGACTCATGTGTTACAAGAAAATTACAATTGTTTGGTGATATATATGTTTAATATATACATAATCATTTTTATCATATTTGAGGGCTTTATGTTTATATCTTAAACGAGCTTAACAAGCTAAACGAGCCAGCTCACGAGTTATACGAGTCGAGCCAATCTTGAGTTTGAGCTCGTTATAGTAACGAGTCGAGTCGAGCTAGCCCGTTAACGAAACGAGCTCTAGTGAGTCGAGCCAAGCTGGCTCGACTCGGCTCGAATTCCAGCCCTATTCACATGATAGTTATTTTGTTGAGTTTGCTCCCACTACTGTTGACGAGAATAAATTTGCTTATGTGGAGAGTAATAAAATTTCTATGCTTGTAAATCATGAAAATAATGCTTTAGGTGATGGTTATATTGTTGAATTCATTCATTATTGTTGGGGAACGTAGTAATTTCAAAAAAATTCCTACGCACACGCAAGATCATGGTGATGGCGTAGCAACGAGAGGGGAGAGTATTGTCCACGTACCCTCGTAGACCGTAAGCAGAAGCGTTATGACAGCGCGGTTGATGTAGTTGTACATCTTCATGATCCGACCGATCCAAGTACCAAACGTATGGCACCTCCGAGTTCACACACGTTCAGCTCGATGACGATCCCCGGGCTCCGATCCAGCAAAGCGTCGGGGATGAGTTCCGTCAGCACGACGGCGTGGTGACAATGATGATGTTCTACCGGCGCAGGGCTTCGCCTAAACTCCGCGACGATATGACCAAGGTGGAATATGGTGGAGGGGGGCACCGCACACGGCTAAGGAACGATCCGTAGATCAACTTGTGTGTCTTAGGGTGCCCCCTGCCCCCGTATATAAAGGAGCCAGGGGGGAGGGGCCGGCCGGCCAAGGAGGGCGCGCCAAGGGTGAGTCCTACTCCCACCGGGAGTAGGACTCCCTTCTTTCCTAGTTAGAGTAGGAGAAGGGGGAAGGAGGGGGAAGAGGGGAAGGAAAGGGGGGGGGCGTCGCCCCCCTCTCCTTGTCCTATTCGGACTAGGGAGGGGAGGGGGTGCGGCCCACCTCTTGCCTCCTCTCCTCTTCTCCCTTATGGCCCATGAAGGCCCAATAACCCCCGGGAGGGTTCCGGTAACCCTCCGGTACTCCGGTAAAATGCCGATTTCACCCGGAAAACTTCCGATGTCCAAACGTAGGCTTCCAATATATCAATCTTTATGTCTCGACCATTTCGAGACTCCTCGTCATGTCCGTGATCACATCCGGGACTCCGAACAAACTTCGGTACATCAAAACTTATAAACTCATAATGAAACTGTCATCGTAACGTTAAGCGTGCGGACCCTACAGGTTCGAGAACTATGTAGACATGACCTAGAACTATTCTCGGTCAATAACCAATAGCGGAACCTGGATGCCCATATTGGTTCCTACATATTCTACGAATATCTTTATCGGTCAAACCGCATAACAACATACGTTGTTCCCTTTGTCATCGGTATGTTACTTGCCCGAGATTTGATCGTCGGTATCCAATACCTAGTTCAATCTCGTTACCGGCAAGTCTCTTTACTCGTTATGTAATGCATCATTCCGTAACTAACTCATTAGCTACATTGCTTGCAAGGCTTATAGTGATGTGCATTACTGAGAGGGCCCAGAGATACCTCTCCGACAATCGGAGTGACAAAACCTAATCTCGAAATATGCCAACCCAACATGTACCTTTGGAGACACCTGTAGTACTCCTTTATATTCACCCAGTTATGTTGTGATGTTTGGTAGCACCCAAAGTGTTCCTCCAGTAAACGGGAGTTGCATAATCTCATAGTTACAGGAACATGTATAAGTCATGAAGAAAGCAATAGCAATATACTAAACGATCAAGTGCTAGGCTAACGGAATGGGTCATGTCAATCACATAATTCTCCTAATGATGTGATCCCATTTAATCAAATGACAACACATGTCTATGGTTAGGAAACATAACCATCTTTGATTAATGAGCTAGTCAAGTAGAGGCATACTAGTGACGTTGTGTTTGTCTATGTATTCACACATGTATTATGTTTCCGGTTAATACAATTCTAGCATGAATAATAAACATTTATCATGATATGAGGAAATAAATAATAACTTTATTATTGCCTCTAGGGCATATTTCCTTCAGTCTCCCACTTGCACTAGAGTCAATAATCTAGATTACATAGTAATGATTCTAACACCTATGGAGTCTTGGTGCTGATCATGTTTTGCTCGTGAGAGAGGCTTAGTCAACGGGTCTGCAACATTTAGATCCGTATGTATCTTGCAAATTTCTATGTCTCCCACTTGGACTTGGTCCCGGATGGAATTGAAGCATCTCTTGATGTGCTTGGTCCTCTTGTGAAATCTGGATTCCTTTGCCAAGGCAATTGCACCAGTATTGTCACAGAAGATCTTCATTGGTCCCGATGCACTAGGTATGACACCTAGATTGGAAATGAACTCCTTCATCCAGACTCCTTCATTTGCTACTTCCGAAGCAGCTATGTACTCCGCTTCACATGTAGATCCCGCCACGACGCTTTGTTTAGAACTGCACCAACTTACAGCTCCACCATTTAATAAAAACACGTTTCCGGTTTGCGATTTAGAATCGTCCGGATCAGTGTCAAAGCTTGCATCAACGTAACCATTTACGACTAGCTCTTTGTCACCTCCATATACGAGAAACATATCCTTAGTCCTTTTCAGGTATTTCAGGATGTTCTTGACCGCCGTCCAATGATCCACTCCTGGATTACTTTGGTACCTTCCTGCCAAGCTTATTGCTAAGCATACGTCAGGTCTGGTACACAGCATTGCATACATGATAGAGCCTATGGCTGAAGCATAGGGAACATCTTTCATTTTCTCTCTATCTTCTGCTGTGGTCGGGCATTGAGTCTGACTCAACTTCACACCTTGTAGTACGGGCAAGAACCCTTTCTTTGCCTGATCCATTTTGAACTTTTTCAAAATTTTATCAAGGTATGTGCTTTGTGAAAGTCCTATTAAGCGTCTTTATCTATCTCTATAAATCTTGATGCCCAATATGTAAGCAGCTTCACCGAGGTCTTTCATTGAAAAACTTTTATTCAAGTATCCCTTTATGCTATCCAGAAATTCTATATCATTTCCAATTAATAATATGTCATCTACATATAATATCAGAAATGCTATAGAGCTCCCACTCACTTTCTTGTAAATACAAGCTTCTCCAAAAGTCTGTATAAAACCATATGCTTTGATCACACTGTCAAAGCGTTTATTCCAACTCCGAGATGCTTGCACCAGTCCATAAATGGATCGCTGGAGCTTGCACACTTTGTTAGCACCTTTTGGATCAACAAAACCTTCTGGCTGCATCATATACAACTCTTCTTCCAGAAATCCATTCAAGAATGCAGTTTTGACATCCATTTGCCAAATTTCATAATCATAAAATGCAGCAATAGCTAACATGATTCGGACAGACTTAAGCATCGCTACGGGTGAGAAAGTCTCATCGTAGTCAACCCCTTGAACTTGTCGAAAACCTTTCGCAACAAGTCGAGCTTTATAGACAGTTACATTACCATCAGCGTCAGTATTCTTCTTAAAGATCCATTTATTCTCAATGGCTTGCCGATCATCGGACAAGTCAACCAAAGTCCATACTTTGTTCTAATACATGGATCCCATCTCAGATTTCATGGCCTCTAGCCATTTTGCGGAATCTGTGCTCATCATCGCTTCCTCATAGTTCGTAGGTTCATCATGGTCAAGTAACATGACTTCCATAATAGGATTACCGTACCACTCTGGTGCGGATCTTACTCTGGTAGACCTACGAGGTTCAGTAGAAACTTGATCTGAAGTTTCATGATCAATATCATTAGCTTCCTCACTAATTGGTGTAGGTGTCACAGGAACCGATTTCTGTGATGAACTACTTTCCAATAAGGGAGCAGGTACAGTTACCTCATCAAGTTCTACTTTCCTCCCACTCACTTCTTTCGAGAGAAACTCCTTCTCTAGAAAGGATCCATTCTTAGCAACGAATGTCTTGCCTTCAGATCTGTGATAGAAGGTGTACCCAACTGTCGTTGGGTATCCTATGAAGACACATTTCTCCGATTTAGGTTCGAGCTTATCTGGTTGAAGTTTCTTCACATAAGCATCGCAGCCCAAACGTTAAGAAACGACAACTTTGGTTTCTTGCCAAACCACAGTTCATAAGGCGTCGTCTCAACAGATTTTGATGGTGCCCTATTCAACGTGAATGCGGCCGTCTCTAAAGCATAACCCTAGAACGATAGCGGTAAATCAGTAAGAGACATCATAGATCGCACCATATCTAGTAAAGTACAATTACGACGTTCGGACACACCATTTCTTTGTGGTGTTCCAGGTGGCGTGAGTTGCGAAACTATTCCGTATTGTTTCAAATGTAAACCAAACTCGTAACTCAAATATTCTCCTCCATGATCAGATCGTAAAAACTTTATTTTCTTGTTACGATGATTTTCCACTTCACTCTGAAATTCTTTGAACTTTTCAAATGTTTCAGACTTGTGTTTCATTAAGTAGATATACCCATATCTGCTCAAATCATCTGTGAAGGTGAGAAAATAACGATATCCGCCACGAGCTTCAACATTCATCGGACCACATACATCTGTATGTATGATTTCCAACAAATCTGTTGCTCTCTCCATAGTACCGGAGAACGGTGTTTTAGTCATCTTGCCCATGAGGCACGGTTCGCAAGTACCAAGTGATTCATAATCAAGTGATTCCAAAAGTCCATCAGTATGGAGTTTCTTCATGCGCTTTACACCGATATGACCTAAACGGTAGTGCCACAAATAAGTTGCACTATCATTATCAACTCTGCATCTTTTGGCTTCGACATTATGAATATGTGTATCACTACTATCGAGATTCAATAAAAATAGACCACTCTTCAAGGGTGCATGACCATAAAAGATATTACTCATATAAATAGAACAACCATTATTCTCTGTTTTTAAATGAATAACCATCTCGCATCAAACAAGATCCAGATATAATGTTCATGCTCAACGCTGGCACCAAATAACAATTATTCAGGTCTAAAACTAATCCCGAAGGTAGATGTAGAGGTAGCGTGCCGACCACGATCACATCGACTTTGGAACCGTTTCCCACACGCATCGTCACCTCGTCCTTGGCCAGTGCTCGCTTATTCCGTAGTCCCTATTTCGAGTTGCAAATATTAGCAACAGAACAAGTATCAAATACCCAGGTGCTACTACGAGCTCTAGTAAGGTACACATTAATAACATGTATATCACATATACCTTTGTTCACCTTGCCATCCTTCTTATCCGCCAAATACTTGGGGCAGTTCCGCTTCCAGTGTCCAGTCTGCTTGCAGTAGAAGCACTCAGTTTCAGGCTTAGGTCCAGACTTGGGTTTCTTCTCTTGAGCAGCAACTTGCTTGCTGTTCTTCTTGAAGTTCCCCTTCTTCTTCCCTTTGCCCTTTTTCTTGAAACTAGTGGTCTTGTTGACCATCAACACTTGATGCTCCTTCTTGATTTCTACCTCCGCAGCTTTTAGCATTGTGAAGAGCTCGGGAATTATCTTGTTCATCCCTTGCATATTATAGTTCATCACGAAGCTCTTGTAGCTTGGTGGTAGTGATTGGAGAATTCTGTCAAAGACACTATCATCCGGAAGATTAACTCCCAGTTGAATCAAGTGATTATTATACCCAGACATTTTGAGTATATGCTCAATGACAGAACTATTCTCCTCCATCTTGCAGCTTTAGAACTTATTGGAGACTTCATATCTCTCAATCCGGGCATTTGCTTATTAACTTCAACTCCTGGAACATCTCATATGCTCCATGACGTTCAAAACGTCGTTGAAGACCCGGTTCTAAGCCGTAAAGCATGGCACATTGAACTATCGAGTAGTCATCAGCTTTGCTCTGCCAGACATTCTTAACATCGCCAGTTGCATCAGCAGCAGGCCTGGCACCCAGCGGTGCTTCCAGGACGTAATTCTTCTGTGCAGCAATGAGGATAATCCTCAGGTTACGGACCCAGTCCGTGTAATTGCTACCATCATCTTTCAACTTTGCTTTCTCAAGGAACGCATTAAAATTCAACGGAACAATAGCATGATCCATCTATCTACAACAAACATAGACAAGCAAAATACTATCCGGTACTAAGTTCATGATAAATTTAAGTTCAATTAATCATATTACTTTAGAACTCCCACTTAGACAGACATCTCTCGAGTCATCTAAGTGATCACGTGATCCAACTCAACTAAACCATAACCGATCATCACGTGAGATGGAGTAGTTTTCAATGGTGAACATCACTATGTTGATCATATCTACTATATGATTCACGCTCGACCTTTCGGTCTCCGTGTTCCGAGGCCATATCTGCATATGCTAGGCTCGTCAAGTTTAACCTGAGTATTCTGCATGTGCAAAACTGGCTTGCACCCGCTGTAGATGGACGTAGAGCTTATCACACCCGATCATCACGTGGTGTCTGGGCACGACGAACTTTGGCAACGGTGCATACTCAGGGAGAACACTTCTTGATAATTTTTAGTGAGAGATCATCTTAAAATGCTACCGTCAATCAAAGCAAGATAAGTTGCATAAAGGATAAACATCACATGCAATCAATATAAGTGATATGATATGGCCATCATCATCTTGTGCTTGTGATCTCCATCTCCGAAGCACCGTCGTGATCACCATCATCACCGGCGTGACACCTTGATCTCCATCGTAGCATCCTTGTCGTTTACGCCATCTATTGCTTCTATGACTATCGCTACCACTTAGTGATAAAGTAAAGCAATTACAGGGCGTTTGCATTTCATACAATAAAGCGACAACCATATGGCTCCTGCCAGTTGCCGATAACTTCGGTTACAAAACATGATCATCTCATACAATAAAATATAGCATCACATCTTGACCATATCACATCACAACATGCCCTGCAAAAACAAGTTAGACGTCCTCTACTTTTTGTTGCAAGTTTTACGTGGCTGCTACGGGCTTAGCAAGAACCGTTCTTACCTACGCATCAAAACCACAATGATAGTTCGTCAAGTTAGTGCTGTTTTAACCTTCGCAAGGACCAGGCGTAGCCACACTCGATTCAGCTAAAGTGAGAGAGACAGACACCCGCCAGCCACCTTTAAGCATGAGTGCTCGTAACGGTGAAACCAGTCTCGCGTAAACGCGTAATGTCGGTCCGGGCCGCTTCATCTCACAATACCGCCGAACTAAAGTATAACATGCTGGTAAGCAGTATGATTTGTATCGCCCACAACTCACTTGTGTTCTACTCATGCATATGACATCTACTCATAATACCTGGGTCAGATGCCACTGTTGGGGAACGTAGTAATTTCAAAAAAATTCCTACGCACACACAAGATCATGGTGATGGCATAGCAACGAGAGGGGAGAGTATTGTCCACGTACCCTCGTAGACCGTAAGCGGAAGCGTTATGACAACGCGGTTGATGTAGTCGTACGTCTTCACGATCCGACCGATCCAAGTGCCGAACGTACGGCACCTCCGAGTTCAGCACACGTTCATCTCGATGACGATCCCCGGGCTCCGATCCAGCAAAGCGTCGGGGATGAGTTCCGTCAGCACGACGGCGTGGTGACGATGATGATGTTCTACCGGCGCAGGGCTTTGCCTAAACTCCCCAACAATATGACCGAGGTGGAATATGGTGGAGGGGGGCACCGCACACGGCTAAGGAACGATCCGTAGATCAACTTGTGTGTCTTAGGGTGCCCCCTGCCCCCGTATATAAAGGAGCCAGGGGGGAGGGGGCGGCCGGCCAAGGAGGGCACGCCAAGGGGGAGTCCTACTCCCACCGGGAGTAGGACTCCCTTCTTTCCTAGTTGGAGTAGGAGAACGGGGAAGGAGGAGGAAGAGGGGAAGGAAAGCGGGGGGGGGGGGCGCCGCCCCCCTCTCCTTGTCCTCTTCGGACTAGGGATGGGAGGGGGCGCGGCCCACCTCTTGCCTCCTCTCCTCTTCTCCCTTATGGCCCATGAAGGCCCAATAACCCCCGGGAGGGTTCCGGTAACCCCCCGGTACTCCGGTAAAATGCCGATTTCACCCGGAACACTTCTGATGTCCAAACATAGGCTTCCAATATATTAATCTTTATGTCTCAACCATTTCGAGACTCCTCGTCATGTCCGTGGTCACATCCGGGACTCCAAACAATTCGGTACATCAAAACTTATAAACTCATAATGAAACTGTCATCGTAACGTTAAGCGTGCGGACCCTACGGGTTCGAGAACTATGTAGACATGACCTAGAACTATTCTCGGTCAATAACCAATAGCGGAACCTGGATGCCCATATTGGTTCCTACATATTCTACGAAGATCTTTATCGGTCAAACTGCATAACAACATACGTTGTTCCCTTTGTCATCGGTATGTTACTTGCCCGAGATTCGATCGTCGGTATCCAATACCTAGTTCAATCTCGTTACCGGCAAGTCTCTTTACTCGTTAAGTAATGCATCATCCCGTAACTAACTCATTAGCTACATTGCTTGCAAGGCTTATAGTGATGTGCATTACCGAGAGGGCCCAGAGATACCTCTCTGACAATCGGAGTGACAAAACCTAATCTCGAAATACGCCAACCCAACATGTACCTTTGGAGACACCTGTAGTACTCCTTTATAATCACCCAGTTATGTTGTGACATTTGGTAGCACCCAAAGTGTTCCTCCGGTAAACGGGAGTTGCATAATCTCATAGTTACAGGAACATGTTTAAGTCATGAAGAAAGCAATAGCAATATACTAAATGATCAAGTGCTAGGCTAACGGAATGGGTCATGTCAATCACATCATTCTCCTAATGATGTGATCCCATTTAATCAAATGACAACACATGTCTATGGTTAGGAAACATAACCATCTTTAATTAATGAGCTAGTCAAGTAGAGGCATACTAGTGACGTTGTGTTTGTCTATGTATTCACACATGTATTATGTTTCCGGTTAATACAATTCTAGCATGAATAATAAACATTTATCATGATATGAGGAAATAAATAATAACTTTATTATTGCCTCTAGGGCATATTTCCTTCAGTCTCCCACTTGCACTAGAGTCAATAATCTAGATTACATAGTAATGATTCTAACACCCATGGAGTCTTGGTGCTGATCATGTTTTGCTCGTGAGAGAGGCTTAGTCAACGGGTCTGCAACATTCAGATCCGTATGTATCTTGCAAATTTCTATGTCTCCCACTTGGACTTGGTCCCGGATGGAATTGAAGCGTCTCTTGATGTGCTTGGTCCTCTTGTGAAATCTGGATTCCTTTGCCAAGGCAATTGCACCAGTATTATCACAGAAGATCTTCATTGGTCCCGATGCACTAGGTATGACACCTAGATCGGAAATGAACTCCTTCATCCAGACTCCTTCATTTGCTGCTTCCAAAGCAGCTATGTACTTCGCTTCACATGTAGATCCCGCCACGACACTTTGTTTAGAACTGCACCAACTTACAGCTCCACCGTTTAATAAAAACACGTATCCGGTTTGTGATTTAGAATCGTCTGGATCAGTGTCAAAGCTTGCATCAACGTAACCATTTACTACTAGCTCTTTGTCACCTCCATATACGAGAAACATATCCTTAGTCCTTTTCACGTATTTCAGGATGTTCTTGACCGCTATCCAGTGATCCACTCCTAGATTACTTTGGTACCTTCCTGCCAAGCTTATTGCTAAGCATACGTCAGGTCTGGTATACAGCATTGCATACATGATAGATCCTATGGCTGAAGCATAGGGAACATCTTTCATTTTCTCTCTATCTTCTGCTGTGGTCAGGCATTGAGTCTGACTCAACTTCACACCTTGTAGTACGGGCAAGAACCCTTTCTTTGCCTAATCCATTTTGAAGTTTTTCAAAATTTTATCAAGGTATGTGCTTTGTGAAAGTCCTATTAAGCGTCTTGATCTATCTCTATAAATCTTGATGCCCAATATGTAAGCAGCTTCACCGAGGTCTTTCATTGAAAAACTTTTATTCAAGTATCCCTTTATGCTATCTAGAAATTCTATATCATTTCCAATTAATAATATGTCATCTACATATAATATTAGAAATGCTACAGAGCTCCCACTCACTTTCTTGTAAATACAGGCTTCTCCAAAAGTCTGTATAAAACCATATGCTTTGATCACACTGTCAAAGCGTTTATTCCAACTCCGAGATGCTTGCATCAGTCCATCGGTAACTTTACTTGGAGCTATATTTTTATTCACCACATGATATGTGTTTTGCTTGGCGTGTCATTTTATTTTCTTTTGTTTTGCTTGCTGTTTGAATAAGATAACAATATCTAAAATTATTAAATGTTATAGAGTCTTCACATAGTTACATAATTATTCGACTACTCATTGATCTTCACTTATATCTTTCGGAGTAGTTTGTCATTTGCTCTAGTGCTTCACTTATATCTTTTAGAGCACGACGGTGGTTTTATTTTGTAGAAATTATTGATCTCTCATGCTTCACTTACATTATTTTTAGAGTCTTTTAGAACAGCATGGTATTTGCTATGATTATAAAATTGGTCCTAGAATGATGGGCATCCAAGTTGGGTATAAAAAAAACTATCATAGAAAGTGAATTGGACACTATGATCAATTTGATGCTTGATAATTGTTTTGAGATATAAAGGTGGTAATGTTAGAGTCATGCTAGTTCGGTAATTATGAAATTGAGAAATACTTGTGTTAAAGTTGGCAAGTCCTGTAGCATGCATATATGGTAAATGTTGTGTGACAAATTTGAAGCATGGGGTGTTCTTTTGATTGCCTTCCTTACGAGTGGAGGTCGGGGGCGCGCGATGGTTAACTCCTACCAACATCCCCCCTAGGAGCATGCGTAGTAGGACTTTGCTTCGAGGGCTAATAAACTTTTGCAATAATTATATGAGTTCTTTATGACTAATGTGAGTCCATGGATTATACACACTCTTACCCCTCCATCATTGCTAGCCTCTACGGTACCGCGCATTGCCCTTTCTCACCTTGAGAGTTGGTGCAAACTTCGTCGGTGCATCCAAACCCCATGATACGATACACTCTATCACACATAAACCTCCTTATATCTTCCTCAAAACAGGCACCATACCTAACTATTATGGCATTTCCATAGCCATTCCGAGATATATTGCCATGCAACTTTCCACCGTTTCGTTTCTTATGACACACTCCATCATTGTCATATTGCTTTTTGCATGATCATTTAGTTGACATCGTATTTGTGGCAAAGCCACCGTTATAATTCTTTCATACATGTCACTCTTGATTCATTGCATATCCTGGTACACCATCGGAGGCATTCATATAGAGTCATATTTTGTTCTAGTATCGAGTTGTAATCCATGAGTTGTAAATAAATAGAAGTGTGATGATCATCATTATTAGAGCATTGTCCCTAAAAAAAGAAAGGCCAAAAAAAAGGAAAGGCCCAAAAAAAGGGGACAATGTTACTATCCTTTTTCACACTTGTGCTTCAAAGTAGCACCATGATCTTCATGATAGAGAGTCTCTTATGATTGTCACTTTCATATACTAGTGGGAATTTTTCGTTATAGAACTTGGCTTGTATATTCCAACGATGGGCTTCCTCAAAATGCCCTAGGTCTTCGTGAGCAAGCAAGTTGGATGCACACCCACTTAGTTTCTTTTGTTGAGCTTTCATACATTTATAGCTCTAGTGCATCCGTTGCATGGCAATCCCTACTCCTCATGTTGACATCAATTGATGGGCATCTCCATAGCCCGTTGATTAGCCTCATCAATGTGATACTTTCTCCTTTTTTGTCTTCTCCACACAACCTCCACTAGCATATTCTATTCCACCCATAGTGCTATATCCATGGCTTACGCTCATGTATTGCGTGAGAGTGAAAAAAGCTGAAGCGCGTTAAAAAGTATGAACCAATTGCTTGGCTGAAACCGGGGTTGTGCATGATGGGAGTATTTTGTGTGACGAAAATGAAGCATAGCCTAACTATATGATTTTGTAGGGATAAGCTTTCTTTGGCTATGTTATTTTAATAAGACACGATTACTTGTTAGTATGCTTGAAGTATTACTATTTTTATGTTAATATGAACTTTTGTCTTGAATCATTTGGGTCTGAACATTCATGCCACAATAAAGAAAATTACATTGAGAAATATACTAGGTAGCATTCCACATAAAAAAATCTGTTTTTATCATTTACCTACTCGAGGACGAGCAGGAATTAAGCTTGGGGATGCTTGATACGTCTCCAACGTATCTATAATTTTTGATTGTTCCATGATATTATATTACCTGTTTTGGATGTTTATGGGCTTTACTATACACTTTTATATTATTTTTGGGACTAACCTATTAACCGGAGGCCCAGCTCATATTGATGTTTTTTCGCCTATTTCAGTGTTTCGCAGAAACGGAATATCAAATGGAGTCCAAACGGAATGAAACCTTCGGGAGAGTTATTTTTGGAATGGAAGCAATCCAGGAGACTTGGAGTAGACGTCAGAGAAGCTTCGAGGTGGCCACGAGGGTCCAGGGCGCGCCCTACCCCCCTGGGAGTGCCCCCACCCTCGTGGGCCCCTCGTGGCTCTCGTGACCGACTTCTTTCGCCTATATATGTCCATATGCCCTAAAATCATCGAGGAGCACAATAGATCGGGAGTTCCGCCGCCGCAAGCCTCTGTAGCCACCAAAAACCTCTCGGGACCCTGTTCCGGCACCGTGCCGGAGGGGGGATCACTCACCGGTGGCCATCTTCATCATCCCAATGCTCTCCATGACGAGGAGGGAGTAGTTCACCCTCGGGGCTGAGGGTATGTACCAGTAGCTATGTGTTTGATCTCTCTCTCTCTCGTGTTCTTGATTTGGCACGATCTTGATGTATCGCGAGCTTTGCTATTATAGTTGGATCTTATAATGTTTCTCCCCCTCTACTCTCTTGTGATGAATTGAGTTTTCCCCTTGAAGTTGTCTTGTCGGATTGAGTCTTTAAGGATTTAAGAGCATTTGATGTATGTCTTGTCGTGCTTATCTGTGGTGACAATGGGATATTCACGTGATCTACTTGATGTATGTTTTGGTGATCAACTTGCGGGTTCGGTGACCTTGTGAACTTATGCATAGGGGTTGGCACACGTTTTCGTCTTGACTTTCCGGTAGAAACTTTGGGGAAATCTTTGAAGTACTTTGTGTTGGTTGAATAGATAAATCTGAGATTGTGTGATGCATATCATATAATCATACCCACGGATACTTGAGGTGACATTGGAGTATCTAGGTGACATTAGAGTTTTGGTTGATTTGTGTCTTCAGGTGTTATTCTAGTACGAACTCTATGATAGATCGAACGGAAAGAATAGCTTCGTGTTATTTTACTACGGACTCTTGAATAGATCGATCAGAAAGGATAACTTTAAGGTGGTTTCGTACCCTATAATAATCTCTTCGTTTGTTCTCTGCTATTAGTGACTTTGGAGTGACTCTTTGTTGCATGTTGAGGGATAGTTATATGATCCAGTTATGTTATTATTGTTGAGAGAACTTGCACAAGTGAAAGTATGAACCCTAGGCCTTGTTTCCTAGCATTATAATGCCGTTTGTGCTCACTTTTATCATTAGTTACCTTGCTGTTTTTATATTTTTAGATTACAAAAACATATATCTACCATCCATATTGCACTTGTATCACCATCTCTTCGCTGAACTAGTGCACCTATACAATTTAACATTGAATTGGGTGTGTTGGGGACACAAGAGACTCTTTGTTATTTGGTTGCAGGGTTGCTTGAGAGAGACCATCTTCATCCTACGTCTCCCACAGATTGATAAACCTTAGGTCATCCACTTGAGGGAAATTTGCTACTGTCCTGCAAACCTCTGCACTTGGAGGCCCAACAACGTCTACAAGAAGAAGGTTGTGTAGTAGACATCAGCCTCACCGGGTGGAGAGGACGCCATGTGCTGAAGGTCGCCGGGTCTGCCGATGCGGGCGGAGCCGGATCCCGCCGGCTTGGCGAGCTGGTTGAGGCGGTCTTGCTGGGGGTTGGCCACGTTGAGGAGGTCGTGCATCCGCTTGATGCGCTCCTTCAGCTCCTCGCCTGTGAGCTGATCCAGGCCGACTGCGGCCGCCTGGGCAGCACACATGTTCTTCCTGGGGTCTCGTAGATGGTTGGGATGGCGCCGAGGGCGCGGCCGGTTGCTCCTCCCCGGGCTCGCACGTCGGCGACCGGCTTGGCTTGGTCGCAGCAGGCGTGAATCCGTAGGCGGCGTTGCGCTCCAGCTGAGCAGAGTCCAGGTGACGCTGTGTGGCGGCGAGCGTCTCGGTCAGGTCCAGCATCTGTTGGTGCCTTTCCGCGAGCTGGGCTCGGGCCTCAGCGACGTTGGAGGCGTCGATGTCAGCGCTGATGGGGACGTGGAGGCTCTGCATCGTGGCGCGCAACGGGTTGGACGGCTTGGCCCGTTTTGCTGCGGCCCTGGCTTCGGCGGCCTTCCTCATCTTGCTCGACAAAGAGGAGGCATCGATGCCGGTGACGAAAACCTCCACGTGGACGTCCATTGCCTCGGCGGAAATGCTGCCACCGAGGGAGAGTCGAAGTAATTGAGTACCTCGCTGGGGTACTCATCGGCCGCAGGTGCATCGGAGATGCGCAGCGCAGCGAAGGAGGCGGAGAGCATGTTGACGACGTCGTCCGGTAGCATGACGGGCTCGTAGGAGTCTGAGAGGAGCCCCGTCTGAAGCATGCTCCCGGCCAGCTCCTTGAGCTGCCCCACGATCGGCGCCAACTATCGTGGTGGGCGCACGGCAGATGCCATGGGATGGCTAAAGAGAGGAGGAGGCTCGAGGGCACTGGCGGGCTCCAGAGGCGGGGTTGGCATGAGCGAGCGCGGGACGCAAGACATACCCAGGTTCAGAGCTCTCCGGAGAGATAACACCCCTAGTCCTGCCGAGTGTGGTTGATATGCAACAGTACAAGGTTGCTCCTAGAGCTGTATGGAGGAAGAAGGAGGACTGGCTAAGGCTTAGGCTGCTCCTTCTCCCTGGACATGTTCTACTGATCGGTGGCTAGTTTCTTGTGTGCTTACTGCTTCTCTTTCCTTGCCTACTTGCCCGTATACGTGAGGGCTCCTAGGGGGTTTTATAGGCCAACCCCCCAAGGGTATAATGGTATTGTTACAGGGCTGTAGGGTCGGGTTGTCAGCGTCTGGGGAACCGGGCTAGGACCTGTCGGGGGCCTGTGGTTTGCCGGGTTCCCCTAGGTGCGGGCCCCGCGTGCCTAGGGGGACTGTGCGCTGTCTTGTCGATCGTCACAGAGTGGCCGAGTCGAGTCAGGTACAGTGGCGCTCCGTCAGGTCGCCGCTTGCTGTCGTCAGCAGTGATGATGGGGGCACTGTTGCCATACCGGCCCTGGTCAGCGGGTAGGTGAGGGGCACTGTTGCCACGCTCCGGCTGACCAGAGGCTGGGCGGGGCACTGTTGCCTCGGTGATCAGTGGATGAAGACTTGTGCCATCGTACGGCCTGGATGGGACGGGAGCTAACCCGTGGCTAGGTTGAGGAACATGCCATGGGTGGAGCTGGCTTGTCGGGGAAGACTTGGTTGTGCCGGGTTCGGCTGTCTTGTGCTGGTTGTCGAGGCCGAGTTGAGGTGCCTGGCTGGGTCGGAGAGTTCAGCCGGGTCGCGGGGCCTGGCCGGGTCGAGCGACCCGTCCAGGCGCACGCCAGCTTGAGGGGCGAGGCCGGCCCCGTTGTTTTTGAAGAGGATCCGGGTTCCGTTGCCTGTTCGGGGTTCATCCCCTCGACACATCACGTGATCGAGAATCGACAAGTTCATATTCAGCTCCAAGAAGATATTATTGAGCATCACTGCAACTTCATAGCATTTCCTAGTTGTGCTTTTACATGTCATTTGCTACATTTGAATCATTCAGTGTGTTTAAATTTGAATAACTCAATTTGTAAACTTTGAATTCGGTTTGTAAACTATATTCGTGATTTGCTTGAACCTTCATATTTATGTTTAGTTTCTATATGTGTGCTAATATGTTGTTGCAATGTAAACTAGAATTGCATAAGTTAGAAAAAAAATTATACTCTGTTATATTTAGGGGATCGTATAGGTCCAGCCAAAAGTTAGTGACGTAAAATATACTCCACTAAGCTTTACCCGGACGAATCCTCCTCTATTTTATAGGGGATCGGCTAGAGTTGAACTAAGTCGTAAGCTCGCAAAAAAGCCGATTGAAACTCCCCTTGACTTGAAACAACATATGTTTTTGATTCAATGCTATGCATAGTGCATGAAATTGATGCTAGAATTGGTCATCTCATGGGCCATTATAACCGGCAATCAAAACTATGAAACAAGCCTATTTGGATTTCTTTTTGGGTATGTTGGTGGCTCCAGTGTTCCAACAACATTTAACTTACGAAGACAAAGGTAGGTGGAGTCACTACTGAAGAAATGACTGATGACCCACAAGTATAGGGGATCTATCGTAGTCATTTCAATAAGTAAGAGTGTCGAACCCAACGAGGAGCAGAAGGTAATGACAAGCGGTTTTTAGTAAGGTATTCTCTGCAAGCACTGAAATTGTAGATAACAGATAGTTTTGTGATAAGATAATTTGTAACGAGTAACAAGCAATGAAAGTAAATAAAGTGCAGCAAGGTGGCCCAATCCTTTTAGCAGCAAAGGACAAGCCTGCACAATTTCTTATAATGAGAAAAGCGCTCCCGGGGACACATGGGAATTATCGTCAAGCTAGTTTTCATCACGCTCATATGATTCGTGTTCAGTACTTTGATAATTTGATATGTGGGTGGTCCGGTGCTTGGGTACTGACCTTTCTTGGACAAGCATCCCACTTATGATTAACCCCTATTGCAAGCATCCGCAAATACAAAAGAAGTATTAAGGTAAACCTAACCATAGCATGAAACTAGTGGATCCAAATCAGCCCCTTACGAAGCAACGCATAAACTAGGGTTTAAGCTTCTGTCACTCTAGCAACCCATCATCTACTTATTACTTCCCAATGCCTTCCTCTAGGCCCAAATAATGGTGAAGTGTCATGTAGTCGATGTTCACATAACACCACTAGAGGAGAGACAACATACATCTCATCAAAATATCGAATGAATACCAAATTCACATGACTATTAATAGCAAGACTTCACCCATGTCCTCAGGAACAAACGTAACTACTCACAAAGCATATTCATGTTCATGATCAGACGAGTATTAATATGCATTAAGGATCTGAACATATGATCTTCCACCAAGTAAACCAATTAGCATCAACTACAAGGAGTAATTAACACTACTAGCAACCCACATGTACCAATTTGTGGTTTTGATACAAGATTGGATGCAAGAGATGAACTAGGGCCTTGAGAGGAGATGGTGCTGGTGAATATGTTGATGGAGATTGACCCCCTCCCGATGAGAGGATCGTTGGTGATGACGATGGTGATGATTTCCCCCTCCCGGAGGGAAGTTTGCCCGGCAGAACAGCTCCGCCGGAGCCCTAGATTGGTTCCGCCAAGGTTCCGCCTCGTGGCGGCGGAGTTTCATCCCGTAAGCTTGCTTATGATTTTTTCCAGGTTAAAAGCCTTCATATAGCAGAAGATGGGCACCGGAGGGCCAACAGGGGGCCCAAGAGACAGGGGGCGCGCCCAGTAGGGGGGGGGGGCGCCCCACCCTCCTGGCCAGGGTGTGGGCCCCCTCTGGTATTTTCTTCGCTCAATAATTCTTATTAATTCCAAAAGTGACTTCCGTGGAGTTTCAGGATTTTTGGAGCTGTTCAGAATAGGTTTCCAATATTTGCTCCTTTTCCAGCCAGAATCCCAGCTGCCGGCATTCTCCCTCTTCATGGTAAACCTTGTAAAATAAGAGAGAATAGCCATAAGTATTGTGATATAACATGTAATAACAGCCCATAATGCAATAAATATTGATATAAAAGCATGATGCAAAATGGACGTATCAACTTCCCCAAGCTTAGACCTTGCTTGTCCTCAAGCGGAAGCCGAAATCGAAAAATATGTCCACATGTTTAGAGATAGAGGTGTCGATAAAAATAAAATACGGACATGAGGGCATCATGATCATTCTTATAACAGCAACATAGAAGGATTTTGTCATATGATTTCTTATGGTCAAGTAACAATCTATTCACAATGTCAAGTATGGATCATAAAATTTATTGAGAACTAGCAAACTATAATCTCAGTCATTGAAGCAATTGCAATTTATCATAACATCGGAAAGAGTCAAAAATAGAGCTTTTCAGCAAGTCCACATACTCAACTATCATATAGTCTTCTACAATTGCTAACACTCACGCAATACTTATGGTTATGGAGCTTTAATCGGACACTGAGAAAGATAGGGGCTTATAATGTTGCCTCCCAATGTATTCACCTTTGGGTGATGTCAACAATAATAGTTCATGCTAACTTACATCCAATTGGATATACATATCAGGATCTTACCAACACGAGGTGCTTGCCAAAGGATAAAATGAAAAAGGGAAAGGTGAAGATCACCTTGACTCATGCATAAAGTAAAAACATAAAGTAAAAGATAGGCCCTTCGCAGAGGGAAGCAGAGGTTTTCATGTGCTTTTAGGGTTGGATGCACAAAATCTTAATGCAATAGAACGTCACTTTATATTCCCTGTGATATGAACCTTTATTATGCAGTCCGTCGCTTTTATTACTTTCATATCACACGATCGTATAAAGCTTATTTTCTCTGCACTAATAAGTCATACATATTTAGAGAGCAATTTTTATTGCTTGCAACATGACAACTTACTTGAAGGATCTTACTCAATCCATTGGTAGGTATGGTGGACTCTCATGGCAAAACTAGGTTTAAGGATATTTGGAAGCACAAGTAGTATCTCTACTAGGTGCTAGGAATTTTGGCTAGCATGAGGGCGAAAGGCAATCTCAACATGTTTGAAAGATCCATGACAATATACTTTAACTGAGATGTGATAAAACATAACCCATTACGTTGTCTTCCTTGTCCAACATCAACTCTTTAGCATGTCATACTTAATGAGTGCTCACAATCATAAAAGATGTCCAAGATAGTATATTTATATGTGAAAACCTCTCCTTCCTTATTACTTCCTATTAATTGCAACGATGACCAAAACTACATTTGTCAACTCTCAACAACTTTTATGCCTCATACTCTTTATATGTGAAGTCATTACTATCCATAAGATTAATATGAACTCTTTTATTCTTTTTATTCTTTCTATTTTCTCAAGATCATAGCAAGATAGCAAAGCCCTTGACTCAACATTAATCTTTATTATAGATAGCTCACAGACTCGATTACATAGAGAGATCACAAAGCAAAACTCAAAACTACTTCATACCAAAGCTTTAATCTGCTAGATCAATATATTACTAAAAGGATCGAACTAAGTAAAACGGTAAAGATAGGATGTGATGATGATACGATACCAGGGCACCTCCCCCAAGCTTGGCAGTTGCCAAGGGGAGTGCCCATTCCCATGTGATTATGTCCTCGGAGGTGGTGAAGAAGGAGTTGTTGATGATGTAGGCTTGTCGTTCATCTTCCAAGGCATAGGCTCACCATCATAGAAGGATGATCGAGTCTCCGAGATCCTCAAATCTGCAGCCAAACTCATCCTCTTGAATCTATATTCATACTCACAGTTTTGGTTTTGCAGGTCATAGATCTGGGCTTGGAGGTGCTCGATTTTCTCTTGAAGCTTGAAGATGGTCTCCCCAATGATCTTGGCATCCAGCTTGTGGTTATTGGTGAACTCCGCGATCATCATCTGGTTGGCGTTGAGTCCATGCTCCACCATCCCTTGGCACTTGAAAACTTGTTGCTCCATGGCTTCGAGCTTTGTCTCCACGCTTCCGGTACGCCTTGGTCTCTCCACATCGCGGATGTGCAGCACCCCCTCACGCATCTCAATGGTTTGAGGGTGTTGCAGCACCTCTGCAAGATAGGGGTTGATAACCCTCTCAAAAAACTTGTCCTTGGGAGCGCTTGGAGACGTCATGATGCTCTAGATCTGTCCGAAAAACAGCTCGAAACGAAAACAGAAGATTTTTGCATGATACGGTGTTCAAAACCTTTGGGAGATTATATAATGAATTTTTACCGACCAAGAGAAGTAATGTGCAAGAAAACAGAGTCCAGGAGGCATACGAGGCGCCCACGAGACAGGAGGGGGCGCCCAGTAAGGGTGGGCGCGCCCTCCACCCTCGTGGAGGCCTCGTGTCCTTCCCGGATTACTTCTTGCTTCCCCAAATTCTTAAATATTCCAAAACAGAGAAAAATTGCCATTATAACTGTTTTGGAGTCGGTCTACTTACCGTACCACATACCTATTCCTTTTCGGAGTCTGGAACGTTCTGGAAATTATCCCTTATGTATTCCTTCGGGGTTATGGTCTCAATAATATTGGTTTCAACATTGATAGGATTACCTGAGATATAATGTTTGATTCTTTGACCGTTCACCACCCTCGGACTTGTGCCATCGAAGTTGTTGATTTTTATGGCACCAGAATGATAGACCTCCTCGATAACATAAGGACCTTACCATTTAGAAAGAAGTTTTCCTACAAAAAATCTTAAATGAGAGTTGAATAGCAACGCATAATCACCTACGTTAAACTCACTCTTTTGTATCCTTTTGGCATGCCATCTTTTAACGTTTTCTTTGAACAACTTTGCATTCTCATATGCTTGGGTTCTCCATTCATCAAGCGAGCTAATATCAAATAACCTCTTCTCACCGGCAAGTTTGAAATCATAGTTGAGCTCTTTAATAGCCCAATATGCCTTATGTTCAAGTTCGAGAGGTAAGCGGCATGATTTTCCATAAACCATCTTATACGGAGACATACCCATAGGATTTTTGTATGCAGTTCTATAGGCCCATAATGCATCATCAAGTTTCTTGAACCAATTCTTTCTAGATCTATTCACAGTCTTTTGCAAAATTAATTTGAGCTCTCTGTTGCTCAGCTCCACTTGACCACTAGACTGTGGGTGATAAGGAGATGCAATTCTATGATTAACACCATACTTAGCAAGCATTTTACGAAAAGCACCATGAATAAAATGTGAACCACCATCAGTCATAAGATATCTAGGGACTCCAAACCTCGGAAAAATAACTTCTTTAATCATCTTAATAGAGGTGTTATGATTAACACTACTAGTTCGAATGGCTTCTACCCACTTAGTAATGTAATCAATAGCAACTAAAATATGTGTGTATCCATTAGAGGCAGGAAAAGGTCCCATATAATCAAAGCCCCAAACATCAAATGGTTCAATAACAAGAGAATAATTCATAGGCATTTCTTGACGTCTACTAATATTACCTATCCTTTGACATTCATCACAAGACAAGACAAACTTACGAGCATCTTTGAAGAGAGTAGGGCAATAAAAACCGGATTGCAATACCTTATGTGCAGTTCTATCTCCATCACGGTGTCCTCCATATGGTTCGGAGTGACACTTGTGTGGGATCTATTCCTGTTCATGCGCAGGTACACACCGTCTAATAACACCATCTACTCCTTCTTTATAAAGGTGTGGGTCATCCCAAAAGTAATGTCTTAAATCATAAAAGAACTTTTTCTTTTGCTGGTATGTGAAACTAGGTGGTATAAATTTAGCAACAATGTAATTAGCATAATCAGCATACCAAGGAGCAGTACGAGAAGCATTAATGACCGCTAATTGTTCATCAGGAAAGCTATCATCAATAGGTAGTGGGTCATCAAGAACATTCTCTAACCTAGACAAGTTGTCTGCAACGGGGTTCTCAGTTCCCTTTCTATCAATAATTTGCAAATCAAATTCTTGGAGCAAGAGAACCCATCTAATAAGTCTAGGCTTAGCATCTTTCTTTTCCATAAGATATTTAATAGCAGCATGATCAGTGTGAATAGTAACTTTAGAATCAACAATATAAGGTCTGAACTTATCACATGCAAATACAACTGCTAAGAATTCTTTTTTAGTAGTAGGATAATTTCTCTGGGCAGTATCAAGAGTTTTACTAGGTACTGGATAACATTTAATTTCTTATCAACTCTTTGCCCTACAACAGCACCTACAACATAATCACTAGCATCACATATAATTTCAAAGGGTAAATTCCAATCAGGTGGCTGAACAATAGGTGCAGTGATCAAAGCTTTCTTAAGTATTTCAAATGCTTCTACACAATCATCATCAAAGACAAAAGGAATATATTTTTGCAATAAATTAGTCAGAGGCCTAGAGATTTTAGAAAAGTCCTTAATGAACCTCATATAAAAACCGGCATGACCAAGGAAACTTATTATACCTTTTATGTCCTTGGGACATGGCATCTTTTCAATAGCATCAACTTTAGCTTTATCAACTTCAATACCTCTTTCAGAAATTTTATGCCCCAAGACAATGCCTTCATTAACCATAAAGTGGCACTTTTCCCAATTCAAGATGATACTAGTGTCTTCACATCTCTGCAAAACTCGATCAAGGTTGCTCAAGAAATCATCAAAAGACGATCCATAAACGGAGAAATCATCCATGAATGCCTCACAAACCTTTTAACAAAAGTCAGAGAATATAGCCATCATGCATCTTTGAAAGGTAGCAAGTGCATTACACAAACCAAAAGGCATACCTCTATAAGCAAAGGTACCGAAAGGGCAAGTAAAAGTAGTTTTTGATTGATCCTTCGCTAACACAGGTATTTGAGAGAAACTAGAATAACCATCTAGAAAGCAGAAATATATATGTTTGGATAGTCTTTCTAGCATTTGCTCGATAAAAGGTAAAGGGTAATGATCTTTCTTAGTAGCTTTATTTAATTTACGGAAATCAATTTGTCGGGGGTTGGGTGCGACATATGCCAAAGGATGGTTATCATGGTGGGAGCGAGTAGAACGTCGCCGGTGCCAGGAAACGGGATGAGGCGAAGGCATGCACGCCGGTGAATCTTACCCAGCTTCGGGGCTCTCCGGGGAGATAACACCCCTACTGCTGCTCTGCGGGGTCTCCGCATGATCACTAAGGCGTAGTGACTACAAGGTTGCTCCTAGAGCTGTATTCGGGAGGTAGGAGAAGGCAAGGCTAGCCCTCTCCTTCCTGTGTGATCTGGTCTGAGGCTCATGGATGCCAACCCTTTGCATGGGTGCCCCGGGGGGTTTATATAGGCCTACCCCCCAGGGGTACAATGGTAATCTGGCTGGGCGCGGGTCCCAGCCGTCTGTCTCACAGGCCGCCGTCTTCTCCACCGACTGCTGGGGCCCGCCGGCTTGCGGGCCCCGCCGGCGAGTTCGGTACTGTAGCCGTGATTTTGATGACACAGGCTTGGTCATGGGGTCATGGCAACAGTGCCGCCGTCTATCGGGCGATCGCTGTCGTTACTCCCCGTCGCGTCTGGTTAATGGCGCGTGGGACCCGTGGGAGAGGCCGACCGACTCTAGGGAGCCGACTCCCACAGGGCCGCCTTCGGGGCGTATCCGCCGTCTTCCATGCTCTCACTGACTGGCGGGTCCGCTGTCTCTGAGCCGTACAGGTAGGCCATCGTGGCTACAGTGCGCCGCACACTATGGCTGAGGTCAGGGATGGCATGGCAACAGTACCGGGCCACGCCGGAGATCTCCAGCGGTACGACATACTGTAGCCATGCCGACCCCTCGTAAGCAGGAGGTGACGGCCACACCATGGTCGTACCCGCCTCGCATATCGCGATGAGAGTAGAGTCGCTGGCCGACTCTTCATAGCCGGCTCCCCCGGAAGTCGCCGGCCATTAGTCGGCTTATCTTGAAGTCGCCATCTGAGACTTAGCTTATCTTGGAGTCGCCATCTGAGACTCAGCTTTTCTTGGAGTCACCATCTGAGACTCGGCTTATCTTGGAGTCGCCATCTGAGACTTGGCTTGAGGGGCGCAGCCTGCCCCGATATCTTGAAAGGTCCTGGGGCTCGGGTTAGCCAACCCGTGGCCCATTTCTCCGACAGTAGTCCCCGAAGCTGGTGAGGCTCCAAGAGTGACATGTTGTGGGGCCTCAACAGTTTCATTCTTCCGGTGGTGGAATCTGGGCTTCGCTTGCCGTCTTCCTCTAGGCCGACTATTCGAAGTTGGATTCGTAGAGGGCCGTCTTGTTCTGTGGAGAGCTCAAAAGTCATGGTGGGAGACCAGGCGGCGTGCCTGATACGCTTCCCTGCTACCGCCCGCCGCGGTCCTATCGCGTGGCGCCATGCGGCGGGGGCAGTCTGCTTGCCCACGCGTGCGATAGGACGGGCTGTCAGGCGGGGCCCGCCACTACCGCGCCTCGGCACACGAACGGATCCACTGCGGCCATGCAAACGGTTGGTCTTCCCACGTCGTTACTGCATGCAGTAACTTCATGGGGTAAATCGTGGGGCGGCGTGGGGCTCTGGGCGCAGTTAATCCCACGCCCGCCCCCTCGGCTTCTCAGCCTCCAAGGCTATAAGTAGGAGGGGGGAGTGGAGCGACAAAGCACGCGCGCCCATCTCCCCCGATCCCCGTCTCCTCTTGCGTCCTCTCCTTCTTCTTGCCGCCGGCGAGCAGAACCACACCTCACCAACCAGCGATGAGCTCTTCCTCCGCCGCCGCGTGGGACGGCTCGGTGGTCGACGACGACCTCATTGAATTCCTCCGCAAGACGCGCCGCCTCCCCGGCGCACACCTCGTGCGAGCCCGCACCATGCCGGCGAGGGAGATATCTCCGGCGCCGGAGGAGGGCGAGCGGGTCATCTTCCGCTCGCACCTCATGCGCGGCCTGGGGCTGCCGGCGAGCGGCTTCTTCCGCTCCTTCTTGGAGTTTCACGGCCTCCAGCCGCACCACCTCACCCCGAATACGGTGGTGCTGCTGTCCGCCTTCGCCACACTGTGCGAAGGTTTCCTCGGCGTTCTCCCCACCATCGAGCTGTGGGGAGAATTCTTCTCATCTAAGCTCGGCAGGCACGTCGCCGGCGTGCCGGCTCGGTGCAGTGCCTTCATCGCGATGCGGCGCTCGACGGCCGACAACCCCTTCCCTTCCATCTCGCTGATCAAGTCAGTGAAGATGTGGCAGCGCTCGTACTTCTACGTGAAGAACCTCGCCCCCGACGGTGACTGGGTTAATCTGCCACCTTATGAAGCCGGCGCCCCAGCCGGGAGGCTCCCCAGCTGGTCTCATCGAGTCAAATCGCTGACTACCGCCGGAGTCACCACCGTAGCGCGACTCCGAGTCTTGACGCAGTCGGAGGGCCTTGTCGGGGCCGACTTGCTGGCCGCCTTCGTGGCACGCCGAGTCCTCCCGCTCCAAGGCCGGCCTCACCTGATCTGTCAGATGAGCGGCCACCGAGACCCGAGTCGGATGAGCACCAAGGAGATGCCCCGAGCGGAGGTGGCCAACATGGTGAATCATATCGCGAACTGCGAGTTCAGGGAGGACTGGCAGTTCGGCAAGGAGCCATACTCGCGCGCCAACCCCCCTCCAGTGGTAAGTCGCATCTCCTTATTGCTTTGTCTTCTTTATAGCCGAATCCGATTTCTAATTTTCATTGGTTTCTTCTGAGCTAGAACCCCCTCATGCAGCCTGCAGCCGGTGTCGCGAGACTGCCCCGCGAGTTCATCCCTGATCGTGCGGAGAGCGACGTCAACGACCCCGACTTGGGGGCGGCGGCGATGGAAGCCGACGCCGAAGGCGGAGGTGGAGGAGCGGGAAGCGGCCTCAGGCTCTCGGCCACCTTCGCCGACTGGCCTGAGGACGACGCCGAAGGGGAAGTCGCCCCGCGCCATCAGCTAAGGGTCGGCCCCTCGGGCGTAGGCTCCTCCGCCAGCCTGGCCGGCCAAGGCGGCGCGAAGAGGTGTCACGCCGGGCCGAGTGCGCCCGGCCGCAAGTTGAAGAAGTTCAAGAGGGCGGCCGCTGCGACCAAGCAGGAGGAGGCGGCCGCGAAGGCCAACCGCTTCCGTAGGGAAGTGAGAAGGCCGCCACTAGTCTCTGCGTAAGTTTTTTCGCTTTTGTCTTTATTTTTCTCCGGTGAATCTTGTCCGAGTCTTCTTTTACACTCCTCCCCTTTTTTCTTCAGGGCCCCCCTTTCCCTTGAGAGAGTCGCCGTCCCCTCCGTCATGGGGTCGATAGAGACGTCCGCCAATACTCGGCGGGTCGACCCCGCCGCCGAACTCCGGGAAGCGACGGAGCGAAATGCGCGGGAGAAGCGGGACGAGGAGGAGGCCGACCGCCTGGAGAAGGCGGAGACCGAGAAGGCGGCTGCCTCCGCCCAGAAGAAGCTGGAGGATGCCGAAGCCGCCCTTGTGGCGAGACGGCGATCTGAGGAGGCCGCGCGTCGCCAATCGGCGTTGCTTGTCGTCCCATTATCCTCCGCACCGCCACCTCTGGAATTCACGGGGAAGACCGGAGAAGCCGAGAACCCCGTCGTGGAGAAGGAGAGCGGCGAGGCCTCTATGTCGGACACGCTTGTGCCGCCGCCTCCGCCTCCACTACCGTCTGGGAGGGCCCATGGCAAACAGCCGGCAGGCCCGCCAGTGCCGCCGACTGAGGACGATGCGAGGCTGCTTTGCCAGTGTGCTGTCGCCTCGAGAAGGCGACTTCGGTGCCGCGGCCCCTGGAGGTCGGTGCCGCCAGCTCGGCCATCCCAGACGCCGAGGCAACGAGCGCCGCGCCCGATGGGTGGGTGCGCGGAGGCGGCACAGGCCCGCTGAACCAGGCGCTTCTGGATGTGCAAGCGAAGCTGCAAGCCGAAGGCGACGCCCTCCAGATCTGCACCAAGGCGCATCTAGCGTCGCGAGCGGCCGTCCGGGTATGTTTTCCTCTTTGATTCTTGTCTTTCTTGCTCTTCTCTGTGGGGCGCGCCTGTGCACCCACTGGGTGTAGTCCCCGAGTTTCGGGCCGACTGCTGAGCAGGCGGCTCGAAACTCCCTCTGGCGAGTTCCAAGTACTTATTTTGTCTGAAATCTTTGTTTGCAGGAGTATCACAACCTCCGCGCCACTGCCTTCAACCGCAATGTTGAGGAGTTGAGCAAGCGGACTCCCGATTTGACGGAAAGCCAGAGTAAGTTCTTTTTTCTTCTCTTCTTCGCGGGGGCGCGCTGGCGCACCCGCGGGCTGTAGTCCCCGAGATTTGGGCCGACTGCTGAGCAGTCGGGCCGGATCTTCTCGGCGATCTTCTTTCTTGACGACTTCCACGTCTTCTTTCTTGTTTTTCTTTTTCGTGGGGGCGCGCTGGCGCACCCGCGGCTGTAGTCCCCGAGATTCGGGCCGACTGCTGAGTAGTCGGGCCGGATCTTCCCGGCGATCTTCTTTGCTGACGATTTATTCGTTTCTTTCTTTCGTTCTTCAGGGGCTAACGCCACTCTCCAGGAGCAGCTGGGTGAAGTTAACACCGCCTTGCGCGTCAAGGGGGAGGAGTGCAGCAAGCTCGCTGCAGAGAGCGATCTGCTTACTGCACAGCTGGCCGAGCAGAAGGAGTTGCTTAAGAAAACGCAGGACGAGGCCGAGAAGAAAGAGGCTGCTCTTCTGGCTGAGTTCGAGAGCGAGCGCTCCTCTTAGACCGACAAGGAGGCGATGCTGACCTCCGGCTTCCAAGAGATCGAGGACATCGTCGATGGTGAGTTTCTTTCTTTGAGTTTCCGAGTATGTCTCGGGCTGACTTCTGATTTTTTGACTTGCTTCTTTTTTGTCTTGGCAGACTTCTTCCCTGGCCACTCGCAGGCAGTCCCTCTGGCCATCGAGGCTGATCGTGAGGCGCGGAGGGCAAGCGGCGAGGCGATTGCCGCCAACGCTCCCCTGACTATCGATGAGCAGCTTCTGAGCATCGAGGCCCGTCTTCGTCCGGCCCACCGGCTGATGCGCCGGCTTCAGCGTGCCGGTGCCCAGGCAGTTGCCGCCCTGTGGCCAGACATTCCGGCTCTGCGCACCGCCAGCCGGACTGCCGACTGGCTGGAGGTCGCAGCCGGCCGTCTTGAGGCCTGGAAGGGTTCCTCGGCCCTGGCCGGAGCGCGCAGGGCCTTGGAATTCATCAAGGCGTGGTATCCGGGGCTGGACCTAGACCGTGTGGCCGCGTTCCGGTCAGAGGCCCAGGCCGAGCTGGAGGCTGTGGAGGGCTCCCTTGTCGAGCGTGCGGCGGCCATCACCGACTACACGGACACGAGTGTCTTCGTCCCCGAGTGGGCTGAAGGCGGCGAGGAGGTGCCGCTAGAGTGGTTCGGGATGAACCCGGAATATGGCGAGGACTCGACGGAGGTGATTGACTCCAGCACCGAAGAAGAAGGCGAGGCGGAGGACAAAGGCGAGACGGAGGCGCCAGAAGGCGGAGCGGGCGACCAGCCTCAGCTCGACCGCACCTCTAGCAACGAGCCGCGTCCGACCGGGCAGACTGCCGCTGGCGGCGATCAAGCCGAGACTGCCCAGCCGA